>NC_052056.1:108374330-108674330 GCF_903992535.2 Arvicola amphibius | reverse complement strand
GTGTGGCTGAATCTTGAACTCAGATCACTGAGTGGAAGGCTCAGCAGGGTTGTTCCCTCCCAGAATGTGACCATTCCTGAGTGACTCACACCATGCAAGGGGATGAAGTGCCAAGGCGGTACCCCTCTTAGGACTTTGCATCTGTCAAAAGACTGACTGATTTATTCAAAAGCCAAACAAAGTTTGTAAGAAATCTAGGCGCAAAATATATGTTATGTCATCCTGACTGCAGTATAGGCTGGCTCTGAGCTTGTGGGGGAGACAATATTGACATAAACAGCACGGGGGTAAATCTCTGCTGCCGGTAAAGGGTCCTCGCTACCCACCCTCTAGTTTGTCCATGTGTGAAATGGGAACAAAACTCCCATCCTCTCTGCCATAGGTGGCCATTTTGAGAATTGCCTTTAACAAGTGTTTATTGAATACATCCTGTATGCCATGTAGCATGTGAAGGGGCTGTAAATGCAGACCTGGACAAATTGTGTTAGTTCCATTTTTTTTTTTTTTTTTTTTTTTTTGGTTTTTCGAGACAGGGTTTCTCTGCAGCTTTTTTAGAGCCTGGCCTGGAACTAGTTCTTGTAGACCAGGCTGGCCTCGAACTCACAGAGATCCGCCTGCCTCTGCCTCCCGAGTGCTGGGATTAAAGGCGTGCGCCACCACCGCCCGGCTAGGACCAGAAGTTTTTAGGTTCATCCTCAGCTACATAGTGAGTTCCAGGCCAGCCTAGGCTACGTCAGACCCTGTGTTCTTTCAGGTCTGGCTCATTTCACTCAATGTTGTATCATCAAGATTCATCCATGTTGCAGCAGGTACCACATTTTTCTTTCCTTTCAGGCTAATAACCTTTTTTCTTTTTTCTCTGTAAGTTGATTATCTCGTGTATTTTATTACAGTATCAGAAACTGGCATCTCCAAACTCAGCAGTGAAGGTCTCTGAATGAAGGCACTTGGGGATTTTACTTTATTTGGTTCCTTTTCTTCTCACCACTATGCGTGTTTTTGATTCAGCCACATAATGCTCCCAGGTGGGTATATTATAAATATACTACCTTCAGCTACATACACTAACCTCTCCTTAAGGTGCTATTGTTCCAAGGCCTTGGTGCTTTGCTTGTATGTAAAATTCAGCAACTGTTAAACACATTCAGTGATAAAATGAGAAACAAAAGGAAGAGGGACCCCTTATCTTTGGCACCCTTGTATTCTCTATCAAAAAAAATGGTGCTCTTCTAAAAGAAAATAGCAAATAATAAAGCAAAGGAATTGCTTTGAGAAAACTGCCCTAAAATGCGGATCCTGGTAAAACATTTCTTTGGGTTTTTCTAAGCGTGGCATGCACAATTTCACAGAATTATGGATGCTGTGGACTCTCAATGGCTTATAAATATTTAGTGCCAAGATTACTCATAAATCCAGAGATTGCTGTGGAACTACTCTTCCTTAGCAGTCCGTTTTTTTTGTTTGTTTGTTTGTTTGTTTTGTGTTTTCTCATCCTGAGACACTAAGATTCAGGAAGGGCTGACAGTCATTTAGCCGTGTTATTTGGGAGAACTATTATTTTGTATTTCTGTCATTGGGCCAGGGCTTGGGTTTCATGGGAATAATTCTCAGTTTTCTCTTACAACTGAGTTACAAAGCAGCCGACTGGGGCTCCGCATGGCAGGTTCCCCTGGGAAGAGCCTGGGGAGCCATCTTCCCCTTGGACTCATCTCCCAGGAAATCTGCCCTGTCGTTGTGGCTGTGATGGGAGGAGCTTGGTTGACAGTGCAAGTGTCCATGGCTGACGATGGGCGTGTCTATGGCTGACAATGGGCGTGTCCATGGCTGGCGATGGGCGTGTGCATGGCTGACGATGGGCGTGTCCATGGCTGGCGATGGGCGTGTCCGCGCCTAGACTCTAGAGCTCCGGAGAGAATTCCCCACCCCCCCCTACCCCCATGCTTTGCTGTCAAGTGATGACTTGACTTAGTGAAACAGAACATTGCTCTCCTCAGAAGGAGCCAGGTATGGTCCATGGGAGAGGAGCAGAGTGTTGTGGCCTGCTACGGACAGGAAAACAAAAACCTTTTTGATTTTTGTTGTTTGTTTGTTTGTTTGTTTTTGTTTTTCGAGACAGAAGGTTTCTGTATACTGGCCCTAGCTGTCCTGGAACTAGCTCTCTAGACCAGGCTGGCCTCAAACTCTCAGAGATCATCTGCCTGCCTTTGTCCACAGGGAAGTGGTGCCGTAGGTGGTTTCAGAGAGCCTTGCTTTGAGCTTTCTGTAGTGTAAATTGAAGAGCCAGTTTAGCCGGGTTGTGTTGTACTGAAATGCAGAGGACAGGATGGAAGGAGTCCAAGAAAAGTCAGGATTTGGCTGTTCTCTCAGTGCCCTTCATTGAAGACTCCGGACAGTGGATTTTGAGGAACTTGTGGGTTTCCAACAGTCTGTCACAGAATTACTGTGGTTCACAGAGAGCTGACACATCCCCCTTTTGGGGGGGGGGGGGGCTACAGTTTTTCTTTCAGTAGCAGGTTGGTTTCAAGATCCCTGGTAAGTGGTTGTGTTTGAATGGGATCAAAAGGCCTTCGCTCCAGTTCTCCCAACTCCTCCTTCCACTGAAGTCCAAACCTTGGCTTTATTCGCCTGACACTCAGGGTTGTATGGTCGCTGTCTCTGTCTCCTCTCTCTCCCTTGTTCACTCTGCCGAGAGACTCTGCTCTTCATTCTGTTCCAGGCTTGCTGTTCCCTGAGGCCCTGGGTACTGGCCCCCAGATCAGCGGTAATGGCCCAGCTTCTGCTCATATTTCATCTGCCCACGTGGCCTTCTGTGCTGCCCCATGTCAATGACAACCTGCCTTTCTACCCAGCGCCTGTAGCTCTCTGCCTCTTTATCCTCGGCACACTTACCCTTCCTCTGTTTATTATACATAACAATCTAGACCTGGGACTTCCTCATTCTGTATGTGTCAAGTATCATCCAGTTCTCTCTGTGCTAAGAGATTTAGTCCTGTCCCTTTGTTCTAGAACTCTGAGATTTTACTTGTGTGTGTGTGTGTGTGTGTGTGTAAGATGCATGTGCGTACATGCAATATATAATTGCATACTTTAATTATATATTTTTATATATACTGTATATATAACTATAAATTTACTGAGTGAATAAAAATAATCTGATCCTGGGTGAGCAATTTCAGCATTACTAAGATATCTATTCTACCCAGAATCTTCTGTGAACTCCCTAACACCATATTTGTGTTCATAATTAAGTTTCCCCCTATTTTTTTAAGAACTAGGGTATGATACACATAACAAATTTTATCACTTTAATTTAAATATCATTTTTCTGGGGAGACATGACTTAATCCACTTATCCAATAGTGTGCCCATAGCAGACACACACACACGCACATACACACACACACACACAACTATGTCCACTCAGTTCAGCTTGGAGAAGCAATTGATTTAACTAGGGTTACTTATGGAAGCATGGGTTGGGGCACTGGACCACAGGAATTTGGTCAGCTGATGGGCAGTCGCATCACTGAGGAAAGAGGGCTCGCCTCAGCCATTATTAACCATTTCCTTATTCTCAGGAAGGAGAGGGGCCTGTGTGCTGCCTCATGAGTCCTGTAACCTTCTCTGCAGGGTGATCTCCCTCACGAGCCTGGTGAGCTCAGCTTCCACAAGGGAACATTAACAGGCCCGGTCTCATGAGAGTCTATGTGGAAAACCACAGTTTCTCAAATCTCAAGAGGGCAAGCTCATATCTTGCCCAGAGGACAGAGTTTCACAGCTTTTGATTCCTTCCTCTGGCTCTTGCTTTGTGTCTGGCTTCTCTTCTGCAGTGTCCCCTGCGCCTTGTAGGGGAGGCTGCAGGGGTAATGTTATTTTTTACAATTTTGGTCCGAGCAATGGAACCCCTGTGTTATAGGAATGTTCACTCATTCTTAGCACTTTGTCTGGCTGGGGGGGGGGGAGAGGGGGGCGTCTCCATAGTAACCAGAGCCCACTGCAGGAAAAGATTTCCTGAAGAAGACAAACAGCAGCAACAATATGTGCACATAGTTGTTTAGAAAACAATTCAGAACAGCAGTGCTACCTTCCCCACCAGGGCCTATTATACCCTAGCCTTAGGTTTTTGTTTTTGTTTTTGGTGAGCATATGGATTTCCTTCTGTGGGGTAGACCTTAAATCCAACTGGAGAGCAGGTGGTTGTCCCCATAGCAAGCATACCATTATTGCACCAGTGAGCACGCTTTGCATGGCGTGGTGGAGGTGAGTGTACAGGGTCCATGACCGAGCAGGACTGCTCGTGATGAGTAAACCCTGGGAGCTTGTGACGTGCCGTGTAGTACTGTGAATGCTAGCCAGCCCAGAGGAAGCGCCCAGTCTGGTCTCTCCGCATCTTACAGTTAAATCACGTGCTATTGGACCAGTAGCACCGTATTATCTAGTTCTAGCATGCAGCAGTGCTAACACTCTGATGTTTTGGGGGAGCTTGGAGTTCCCTACGCCAAGAATTTGTAGAAAAGTAGCCCAACCTGGGAGTGGCTTTTTTTATATCTTTTTTTAGTATTTATTTATTTGTTATGTATACAATATTCTGTCTGTGTGTATACCTGCAGGCCATTACAGATGGTTGTGAGCCACCATGTGGTTGCTGGGAATTGAGCTCAGGACCTTTGGAAGAGCAGGCAATGCCCTTAACCTCTGAGCCATCTCTCCAGCCCCTGGGTTTTTTTTTTTTAATATCTAAAGAGTATGCTTCGTATTTAAGTTCCTTGACTGGGTTTTTTATTTTTATAGACCCGGGCTGCTGTCAGGGTCCCTTTTACACTCTTGATGGCATCACACTTGTGTGCAGTACACTGTGATCCTGTCATTCCACAGTTCCCTCATCCACCTCCAAGTCCTGCAACCCTTCTTCCTGCTTCCTGGTTGGCTCCCTCCCCTACCCTCTTCCCCTCTTTCTTAGTCCCACGGATGCAGCCACAACCTGTGCATTCACGATTGCAATGATCACCGTTCACATCCATCCTGTGACCTCTCCTCCCCACCTCACTGTTTGCATAGAACATCTCCGTTTTGTTTTGTTTTCTGACTTGCAGCCTCTTTGTGCCTTTGAATCATAAGAGACACTCTTGTAGACAGCGTCTATGTGGGCCCTGTTGGTTTGTCTGTCACCGAGCTGTTCGTCTGTGTTTTGAGTGGAGAGTTTGACTCATTTATCTTTACAGTAATTACCAACAAGGAGGGTCGTGTCCCGTGTTCTGTTTCCGTGTTTCCGGTGTGCCTTATATTTCCTGGACTGTTGTAATTTTCTTTATATGAATTACTTTTGTAGTGAAGTGTCTTAACTCCTTTTCTATTTCCTTTTTTTTCCATACACTAGCTATTTTATTTGCGGTTACTGTGGGGATTACATTAACACCCTAAAACTTTAATTCAATTTATAGCAGTTTAATGGCATGCTAAAAGTCTGCTCCTTCTCGGTGTCTATGTCACAAAATTGCATTCTGCACGCATGTTCAGATACACACGCTACTGTTTTTAATTCCCTAATCTCTTAAATTATGAAGAAAAAACATTGAGTTACAAGCCAATGCTTCAATAATGAAAAAAAAATTTTAAACTAATAATGTGTTTGGTTTTTGAGACAGGGTCTTTCTATGCAGCTATGTCTAGCTTGGAACTTTCTACATAGACTATGGGGGTTTTTAACTCACAGAGATCTCCCTGCCTTTGCCTCCCAGATGCTGAGATTAAAGTCTCGTGCCACTAGGCATGGCTTTACTAGTTGCTCTTTAAATCTGGTTGGTCCTCCTCAGTCTCGTAGGACACAGGCTGGTGTTGTGTGACTTTTGTGGGTGCCTGTGTATCTAGTTTATACAGAGATTTAATTCTTCATGCAGCTTAGAGTTGCTCTCTGGCGTCCTTTCGGTCCTACGCCTTTGCATTTCCTGCAGGACAGGTCAGCTGGTGAACAATTGGCTCATCTAGAAAGATCTGAATTTGTCTTTCACTAGTGTGGAGCGTCCTCACCAAGTATGGAGTGATGATGTCATAAAGTGTATGTATTGGTTTTGTTTCCTTGCATATAGCTTGCAGTTGTACCATAGTGATGTGTTGAGAGTACCCCAGGGTGGTGTCCCCCTGAATAGCTTTGGATCCAACTGGAGACCTGGAAGATCAAGTCCTGACTAGAGGGCTGGGATGTTCAGTCCTGCATCCTCACCTCTGGGGACTCTGTAAGTAGGTCATGAAGCTCCACCCTCCTGGGTCTGCAGTGCGTGCGCCTTCTTGTCTGTGTTCATTGTGAATTCCTTTATAATCATGATGTGTGTTAGGAAAGCATCTGGCTTCCCTAAGCTGCTCTTGGAACCTCTGATTTAAAACTGGCCTTTTAGAAATTGGGATGACAATATAATACCTGTGACTAAGACTTGACACCTGAGGTCAGGGTACAGTGCTGTGCAGTTGGGATCTTCTGCTAGATTGTGTCAAAACTGATACTGTCTACCCCCACAACCCTATTCCCACCCCACCTCCATCTTAGAGTCTGTTAATCACTGATGGTTCAGCAGTAAATAGAAGGACCCTGTGAGCCGCTTCCCTACCCATAGCTGACTGCTGGGCAGATCGGCCTATGTGAGGCAAGCACTGGAAACCCTGCCGCTGTAAGTTCATGAACGCTGCCACCATACCATGCTTAGAAGATGGCACTCTGCTACCCTTCCTGCCCTCTTCCATCTCTTACGTTCTTTCTATCCCCATCTCCACCGTGTTTTCTGAGTCCTAAGGGGTGGTATCAATGTCTTGTCAGGGGCTGAGCCCTCAACTGTCCTTTGGTCTCAGCGTGGTGTGCAACCATGGCTCTCTGAACCTACCTCTGTTCACTGCAAAGAAAGGCTTCTCTGGGTAAGGTTGAGAGGGACGTTTGTCTCGGGGCATAAACACAGACATGCATCAAACTGGATGAACAGCAGTATTGTGTTTCCTCTGGAGCCAAAGTCCTCCTTGGCTATTTTTTAAAATAGATTTACAATACAAGGCATGATTCCATCTTGTGGAGCACAGCTTCCCATCTCATGGTGGCCTGAAAGCAAACAAGAGAGCAGTGAAGGAGGGACAAGATGCCACCTTCCCGGCTTGCCTTTGGGACTTCCTCCAACTAGGCTTCGGCTCCTAAGAGCCACACCACCCTCCTCTAATCCCCTGAGTGGATACACATGCCACATGGCCTTTGGGGGACATTTCAAATCCAAATGATGACACTTGAATCAAGTCTAACATTATCCTTGCTCAGGAGAATTGATGTCGGTGGGTAGTACAGACCAGGGTGGGTATAGAGACTCCTTAGGAGTTCCCTGGCCCCTTCAGCCAGCAGAGATGAGTGACGTTATATTCAGAACTAAATTGATGGTTGGGCATACACTGTATTCATGTTTGGTTGAAGAAACCGAAGCATAGAAAACTTAATTAGACCTCATTGCAAACTCTGCCCACCTGTATTTCCAGCCTACAGAGGTTGAACGTCACGTGTATGACAGAGACTGGATGTCGCAGAGAAGCTTAAAACTAACGTGCATTCCGTGTGGCTGAGCAGACGGACAGAAGGAAATATGTTCATAACTCAGGGTAGCTAAGCAGGATCAGGCTAAGTAGAACGCACCCCAGAAACACACAAGAAAGTGTTCCCCTTTGATGGGGTGTCAGAGAAGGTTCTTGTAAATTTTCTGAAGGCTGTATGAAAAGTGCCCAGACAGGCAGGGACAGGCGACTTGTTCCAAGGATGCTGGGATCTGAACCCCAGTTCTTAACCAATGAGCCATCTCTACAGCCTCGGTATGACATTCTCCAGCCCTTGTGTCAGCTCATCAATGGTGAGATTAAGCCGCCAGCTCAGGGCTATTCCTGAAGACGAGTTGATGAGGGCTTGTGCCCAGCTATGTGTGGGCATAGACACAAGAAAATGGAAGGCATATGAAACGCTAGGAAATGTACAGTTTGCTGAGGCTGATGAAGGTTCTACCTGCCTTTTCTAAACACGGCACTCGGTATCTCTCCAATGACGTGTATTAAAGTATATAACTTATAGGACTACTTGGAAAATGTTTTTCTGTCTCTGCCTTCTTACCCCCAAATGGAAACTTTATAGTAAGCCTATCTCTGGGTATTATTATTAGCTAACCAAGGTAATTGACGTGAAGCGCTGATTATGCAGGAGTCTGAGTGTGATGATTATTACTGACGACAGATTGAGAAACGACGTTCTCCTGTGGATTCGAGCTGCTTTGGAGAAAGGAAATTTGTACAAACCCCTTCATAGACGCTAATGGGGCGCCTTAGGAATTGCTGTCTCACCTGTGAAGTAATTAGTTGGAGAGAAGTAGCCAGCTCATGGAAATAGCTGGTGTCACGAAATTATTTAAGTTAATAAACACCACAGAGAATGCTACAGAATATTTCAGAAGGAGTTAATCTAACGGTCTGACCAGAAAATGGGGCAATGGCTCTGTTTTAATGAAGACAAATGGGTCACTTAAGAAGAGAAGTATTTCCGGTGTGTCGACATGTTGGCTAACCAGGAGACATAAAAGAGCTAGGCAAAATGTCACTGGAAGAATTAAATACCACTTCATGTCCTCATCCATCAGGCTCCTCATTCAGAACACACTCTGCCACACAACTGTGCTGAGACTCAGCCCCTGTCCAGTCCTTAGGAACTGGTCCAGCCGGAAGGCTACAGAGTAGACAGGAACACCAAATGATTAAGCAACTGTATCGGCTTCCGGTAGCTGTGGAACAGGTGACACAAACTCTGTTATTCAGAACCACAGTCCTTCTCCTTCTATTACCAGGCCAGAAATACCTAACAGGGCTCACCAGAGTCTACCCATTGCCTGAAAGCACCGTGTCTTCTCCTGGTGGCTCTCCTGGGAAAGAATCACTTCTCTCCCCCTTTGCATTGATGGAGAAAACTATTTGCTTGTGGCTGTATGACTGAGGGTGTCTAGTTTTATGTAGTACCGTCTGGGAACGACTGTCTGCTCCAAGTACTGCAGTACTGCAGTTCAAGAGGTCACCCATGGTTCCTCAAACTCTGGACTTATTCAACGAGACCACTCACATTCTCAGATCTCTCTAGCCTAATATGGAGACTTCTATGCACCATCCCAGAAGGGACAAACCTTCACCTCTGCCATCTTCTGTTGCTTATAAGCAGCCTCATGTCCTCCCACACTCAGAGGGAAGGGATCACACAGACTGTGAACAACTGCAGGTTGGTGTCACCGGGGTGAGTCACACCTCAGAATCTGTCTGCCACAGTCGCTTCCCGGCGCCTGTTAGAAAAGAACGCATCAAAGACAAATCAGTTTGAAGGGTTGACATCCACCTCCTGCGTCACTTTGGGTTGTCATTAGTTAAGGCGGGCCCGACTCCCTAAGAGTGTATCGAGTTGTCCCTACCTAGATCACACATCGATCAACCTTTTATTACAGATTGCATGTAATAGCGCCAAGAACAAATGCTATTTAGTTATCAGAAAAGTGAGACAAAGGAGCGTTTACGTGTCTCTTAAGTGCTTCATTTTAGCTTAAATTTATAATTATGATTGCATAGACACCCTAAAGGCCAAGGTCATGGATAATGTCTAGGTGCCATAGTCAGTCAACTAAAGAGCGTGGGAAGACATCTTTGGAGTGCTCCACCTGGGAGCCACTGTCAGTCCGCACTGTGTGCCTCTGCCACTCCACAGCTTTTATGCAAACACTTCCTGAAACTGTGTTTATGCAACTTGACTGTGGCTCATCAACCCAAACTACTCAGCCTCTTCTTCAAAAGAAATCTCGTCTATCTGTATTTCAGCCTACCAGCTGCCCTAAATAACCCAGTTGTAATAGCGAGATCACTATCATTCAGGGTTTTTGGAAGCAAGCTCCACCAGTTATGCTAGCACAGAAAATGCGCCTTCACATGGGAAAAGATGGAGCCAAAGTCGCCTCCTAAGGGGCAGGCAGCCTGGGCCTGTCTGTGGACACTCGTGCTTGCTGGGCCTCTTGAGGGAGTGTGAGATTCGCTCTCAATAGTATTCTGAAACTTCCTTGGTGATGGTAATGGTCCTTAATTTTCTAAAACTTTATCTCCAAGTGAAGTGCCCAGCAAACCTTCACCCTCCCGCCAAGACTACCAGCATCTCTGTAATAAAGAGCATTGTTGTGCCCCGGCAGTGGAATGCTGAGGTACAGTATGAGATATGTACACACTGATTCTCTCAGTGTCTCTAGAACATGAGAAATTTCATTCTTGGTTTTTAAGTTACATGTAGTCTGTGTGTGGTGTGTGTGATATGTGATATGTCTAAGTGTGGTATATATGTGTGTGTGTGTGTGTGTGTGTGTGTGTGTGTTTGTGGGGTGTGCATGTGTGATGTGGAGGTCAGAGGACAACTTGCAGGAAGCAGCTCCGACCTTGAACCATGTAGGTTGTTGGGTCTGAACTTAGGTTGTCAGGCTTGGCAGCAAGTGCGCTTACCGGATGAGCCATTTCATGGCCCTGAGCTTGTATCGATTTACTGCAGCGGTTCCTGTCTGAGGTACTGTGGAGCTTTTGATCTGTGTGATAATCAAGGCAGGGTGTGGCATATCATCATCCACTCCACCCAGGCTGGAGGAGGAGCACACACACAATAGTTTTCATCATTTGAAGTCTTCCAGTTTTATTTGGTGGGAGACGTAAGGGAAGTGGTGTAAATTTTAAGGACACCTGTATGTGTCTCCATTGCTCAGTCAAGGAACTTTGAAGTTCAAAAGGTCATGACCCTTTTCAGAACCTCTTTTCAGGGCTGGAAAGATAGCTCGATGGTTAGAGCACTGGCTGCTACTGCATAGGATAGTTCCCCAGCACCCCCACATGGCAGCTGTGATGCTCCATAACCCCAGGTCCAAGGGAATCAGATGCCCTCTACTGGCCATTGTGGGTACTGCATGCAGGTGGTACGTGCCTAAATACCAGCAAACACTCATACACATAAAACACAAAATAAAATATTTAAAAGAATTTCCCTCCAATCAGAAATGGCAAGAAGAGGCATGCTCAGATGTTAGGCAGTAGATCTGATAACTGTTCTGATGTTTCAGCCCTGGCTGTCTAGCATGTGGCTCGTTGCTTGGTGGCTACTAAAAACATAAAACATTTTATTACATTCCATAGCCTGATGGATGGAAAATGGAGCCCTAACTGAGAATATGTATGACTTGTGGAGAATGGTTTTAGAGCTCTTGACTCCCATCTTTAACTGTCTCGCCACGAAGTATCAAACACTTTATCTGATTCCTCTTTGATTTGCAGATATTTTCCAGTTCTTTTTTTCTTTAAAGCAACACAAATGAATCCATAGAACCACTTTCCGTGGCTTTCCTAGATTATTATGAGTGTATTGTCTTTGTGGAAATGGCAACAAATTAAAAGGTCATGATCTCATGCATTATTAAACACAGAAAGTCCTATCGCCCGCTAAAAGCCACCAAACCAATTAGCCGTTATCCTTCTCAAAACACATTGTGTCAAGAGTCCAATCTTCATAAATAATATAGTTTTATTATCATAGCACAAATGAGGAACTTTTGTCTTGGCTCCTCTCATCAAGTTACGGACCAAACACTTAGGATGTTGGGGACATCACTTAGAAGACAAGAATTCAAGCTGTCTGTTGTGGATATCATGTGTGTTTTTCTCATAGTGTTCTGGACGAATCTTAAAACTCAAAATTATTTTTAAAGGACTAGGTTAGCTTCCATGCATTCGCCCATGGCATAGGGACAGGCCCCATAGTGACCATGTTTTCTCGGTCTATCACCCGTGGCTCTCACTTCTATTCGAGTCTACAGTTTGTTACATTAAGCACTTCAAAAAGAGGAAAAGTAGCGTTAACAGAGGAGATGCAAGTCACATAAAAAATGTTCCCTTGTGGTAGCAGAAGCGGGAGAGAAGACATTCGCTTGGGGCAGATGCCGCCTGCTGGGGCAGATGCTGCCGGCTGCCATTGGAAGGGGCATGACCGGAACATTATGAGTCTATAACAGAATATTGCTCCTGCTTTTAATGGTCCAATTTCATCCTTCTGGATCGTAAGGATGAATCCTCACGCTTGGGAAAGTTGATAAAGATAAAATATAACGCCATCACAAAGCTTTAAAAGCTTTGAAAGGTTTACCTATATTTGATGAGACTGGCCCTCTCTGATAGCGGTAAGCATGCTTTTCCCAGCCTCGAGATGTGTGGATTTCTGTACCACCCCCATAGGGAAACAAGATTTGAGTGAACTGGGGGATTTACCGGGATCAGAATTTCATTAAAAGGAGCTGATAGCGTGGATCTTTCTCTATCGCTGTATAATTTGTGGTGCCCTTAGCAAAATAGAAACTCCTAGAAGCCCAGCGCTTCAGATCTTATCACCCGAGACAGAGTGGAGCTATTGAGTTTCCTCTTTCAGCCATGCATCACACTTCACCACGGCCCCGTGGGAGACTGCA
This sequence comes from Arvicola amphibius, assembly GCF_903992535.2. Taxonomy (NCBI): domain Eukaryota; kingdom Metazoa; phylum Chordata; class Mammalia; order Rodentia; family Cricetidae; genus Arvicola; species Arvicola amphibius. The sequence continues at coordinate 108,661,809 of NC_052056.1, read as the reverse complement.
GGGGCATGGACAGGATCAGAAAGCACTGAGACAGGGCGGGTGTACTTTAAGATAAGATGCCAGGACTCAGTCTCTAAACTGTAATGGAGACAAGGACAAACCGGGAATTCTATCTCTAACTTAATTATATGTGTGTATAGTTTTTCATATATATATATATATATATATATATATATATATATATATATATATATATGAATAACAGCACCAGAAGTCAGGGGCTGTAAAGATGGCTCAATGGTTAAGAGCAAATGTTGCTTATGCAGAGAACCCATGTTCAATTCCCCAAACCTACACTAATGCTATCAATCATCTGCAACTCCAGTTTCAGGGAATCCTGTGCCCTCTTATGGCCTCTGTGGGTACTGTATGTATGTATGCCACATACATACATGCAAGCACACACTCATGTCCATGATACAAAATAAATCTGCTCTTAAAAAAGCATAAGTCAGATAGTAAACCATGACTATCATCAGAGACACATATAAATATATCTATATGGTTGCAAATGTACATGCAGGTATATTTTTACTTATATACATATCTAGATATGATCACATGCCTACACATAAGCACCTACCTGTGAATATAATCATAATGCAATGTATTTTGCTTTTTACTTCTTCCTATTTAGTGTGTCATCATGGAAGGACTAATATTAAAAATATTTAACTAGTGTAACACAGATGCTGACACAAGAAGACGGGTGGTACCCACAGACCCACACACTCTGGCTGAGTGTATTGATCCTAATTCTGTCCACCCACTGCTTCAGAGCCTGCTCAAGTAAAGTTAGTATCTGCATTGACCACAAAACCCCCATTGCTGGCTTTATTCTCAGTCATTTCAGATGCTTCCACTTTCTGCATGCAGTAGACAAATTGCACATTGAAAGGTATCTGCACCAGTTGAATTATCACGAACGCTTGTTTTGGTTCTGATAGCTGGAAGGTGAGCAGGCACTCAAAGGAATAAATCACAGATGAAACCAAAGCTCCTAGGTGTCAGCCTCGTTCCCACGCAGCTCGTCTGCATGACCTTAAATATGTCACTTATAAAAATAGTGCTTTCTGTGTCCATTTTCTGACCTGACAATGACGGTCCTCCCCTGTCTTTGACAAAACAAGCAAACAAAACAAACAAAAACAAAAAAACCTTCTCAGGGTCATTTAATGAAAAAGTGGTGTCTTTCGGCAAGTGAAAACGCCTAGGAAAGGGGACTCTGGGTCTGACTCCAAGCTTCGTTTGGCTGTGCATTCTCAGCAAATTGTCAGCCTATCTGAGCATTTTCTTTCTGTGGACGGGAGCCAGGCTTCCCTGGTCATGGGAGGACATAGGGTATGTGGGGGGAACCTCATCCAAATCACTTCTGGGGATGGCAAGAATCATTACTTTGCTTCCCTGCCACAGACACCAAAAATGCCCTGAGGGTAATCACAGTTGTGTGCACCACGCCCTCCCTAGGATGTAAGAGCTCTCATCTGTACACAGGACTTGGCGGGCAGTTTTTAACTTTAAGAAATAACCCCTGGCCGGGCGGTGGTGGCGCACGCCTTTAATCCCAGCACTCAGGAGGCAGAGGCAGGTGGATCTCTGTGAGTTCGAGACCAGCCTGGTCTACAAGAGCTAGTTCCAGGACAGGCTCCAAAGCCACAGAGAAACCCTGTCTCAAAAAACCACAAAAAAAAAAAAAAAAAAAAAAAAAAAAAAAAAAAAAAAAAAAAAAAAATAACCCCTGAAGCTCAAAAAACAGGTTCACATATTAGAATTTGGTTTGATTTAGCAAATGGCAATGCTTTTTCTTTCAACAATGACCTATTTAATGTCAATCAAATTCTTTGTCTACCATGGAATAATAGGGAATGCCCAGAGGGCTGCAGAAACCTCGTCCTCAGGGCTCACTGTGGCCATTGCAGGCTTCCCACACCTCCCTCTGTCCCAGAGAGAACTGCCTCCCAGAACTCTCGGAGGAATGTGTGTGAGCCTGCATGCTCACTAAGGCAGAATCACCGTCCTGCCTTGTTCTTGGATGGATTTCCACGGGTAGATTAACATTTTAGTAAATTATCGTTCTTAGAGTGAAGTAAAAAAGATCCATGTTGGGTATAACATTAGTCAACAAGAATTTAAAACTTTGCAAGAGGGTTCAAGAGATAAAATAAAAGATAGAAACTTTAAAGAAACACAAAACCTGGGTGAAGGATTGTTGTGTCTTCTAAAGTCTTGCCCTTGGCTGGTGGTACGGGTGCCCCTTTGTGCTAGATTTAGCAACCCCAGCCGTAAGTGCTGGTGCACACAAAGGGCCCCTCAAGTGCATGTTGAGCACATGGACTAAGGGAAGAAATGGTCTCAAGTAGAGGTTACAGAAATTGCTGGACTAGGAAGATGACCCCAAGTGCTTGTAGCACAAGCATGAGGACCTGGCCATGAGCCCCCAAACTCAGGTACAAAAGCTCATGTGTTGGCAGGTGTTTACAATCCCAGCACTGGAAAGTAGCATCACACGGGGGACAGGGGTGCCTGGGGCTCTGGGGACAAGTTGAATGGCATGTGGGGCATATTGGCAGAGGCTGTCCTCTGGGCTCTCACACATCTGTGCACCTGCACACACATGAACATGCATATGAACACGCATACACATAAAAACATTCTAAACATTGCCAGCTGGGAAGAACCCACCAAGTGGCAACGTGGGGTGACTCTGGCCTATTTTCTCATTTGCACTTCACAATGATTCGACCAGATTGGCTGGTCCCCATTTTTGCTGACTCAAAATTAGGAGTTTGTTGCCCCGGCACTCTCCCAGGCCAGTCTGGGAAGCTGTGGGGCTGGTTGCCTTCTCTCCAGACCTCAGAAAGATCAGGATGGTGGACGGAGCTGGTAAGGGGAGCTAAACCAGGAAAGAAAGGTTGTATAAGAGGGAGGGAGGGGTGGAGGGAACGGAGACAGACACAGAGAGTCAGACACTTATAGAGACAGAGGCACACAGAGACAGACAGACAGACAGGTGTGGAGAGGGGGCGAATCTCTGAGTTCAAGGCCAGTCTGGTCTCCAAAGCAAGTTCCAGGACAGCCAGGGCTACACAGAAATCCAGCCTCAAAACAAACAAACAAACAAACAAAACACTCAATGTGATAGTTCGCACACATATTAGAATTAAAAATAACAGCATACCAAATACAGGCAGTAACGTGGGAAAATTGGATAAGATAAGATGGTACAATCATTCTAAAAGACCTTTGCCTTTTTCATATAAATCCAAGTATTTAATAACCATGCAACCCAGCAATTCTATTCCTGGGTGTTTATGCATACGGTATGTTTACAGTAGATTCATTGGCAGGAAACCAAAACTAGAAGCCATCCAGAAGGCCTTTGGCTGGCACATGATTAAACATCTGTGGTAGCGCTATACTCTAGAATACTACTTTGTAATAAAGACCTGATGAATCGTCAGAGATTGTATTCACTGAAAACCCCAACTTCAGGGGCTGGAAAGAGGGCTCAGCAGCGAAGAGCATTTGTGACTCTTGTAAAGGTCCTGGCTTAGATTCCTCGCACCCACATGGTAGCTCATAACCCTCTGTAACTCCAGTTCCAAAGGCTCTAATGCCCTCCTCTGACCTACAGTGGCACCAGGCACACAAGAGGTGCACAGATATACCTAGAAGCAAAACACCATGCACATAAAATAAAATGAAAGCTCCAAGGATTACATCCTGTATGATTCGATGTATATTACCTTTTTGAAATGGCATCTCTTAAAGGTTCTTCCAACTCCCACCTGCATTATGAGCTATAGACAAAGCTATTACACATAGGCCCTTGGGACACACTTATCCAAGTTATGGCAGAAGCCTATCATTTTAACTATAAAATGTACATTCCTGAAGTCAGATTTTATTGACCTTAAAAATACTAATTTTGTCTTAAAATAAAGCCCAGTTTAACTATTGGTTTTGAATACATTTATGGACATCGGTTTTTTTTTTTTTTCATTCATTTTTGTGTGTAATCCGGGTCCTTATCCTTGAGGTATTTATTGGTAGTTCCGTGGAAGAATGGAAGCAAAAGCATCTGTCAATCAAAGCCTGTATTTTGACACTTAGTATCACAATGGCTCCTGGGGTTCTAAAGACTTCATTTCCCAGCATTGTAGAACCAGATACAATTAAACCTTTTTAAAGCAAAGCAATTCTAATAATGTAACAATTTGTTTTCTTTTCTTTCAGAAAGAAATGTCTAAACCCTACCCACTTAGTGCCTATGTAAATAGACCTGAAAGGCATCCCCTCTCAATACCGAAAACTAATACCAGCCTCGTGAGTTCTAAATCTGACCACTAAGAAAAAAATTAGATTTTTAAGAGGTAGCATCATATTTATCTAGGAAAGTTAAGATCTGAAAAAATATTTTAGGAATAAGTTTTAGAATATAAGCCTGTAAAGTAATATTAGGAATGACCTCTAAACTCTATATGCGTATGATGCTGAAGTCTTTCCTTCCGGTCTGAGGACAGAGACAAGTGGAGAGGGAGGTCATTGCTTCTGTGTCCATTCTCCCTACGCGAGGGATGATGGGTACAGCTTCACTGACCCAACATCTTTTTAAGTTGTACCGTCTTACATCTAGTATGTTTTTTAGGATAAATTTGTTTATTGTGATGCTTATTTAATGTTTATGTCAATGAGAAGTTTTCAGACAGGTCCAGCGGCTTTTGTAGATGGAAGTTTCTGTCCTGCCTGGTCCCGCAGTTGTTCAGTCCCAAAGAAACACACAGAGGCTTATGTTAATTCTAAAGTGTTTGGCCTATTAGCTCAGGCTTGTTATTAACAAGTTCTTACAACTTAAATTAACCCATAATTCTTACCTATGTTTAACCACGTGGCTTGGTACCAATTTTCCCAGTGCAGCATTTTCGTCTTGCTTCCTCTGCATTGCATCTGGGTGACGACTGCAGACTGGACCTTTCCTCTTCCCAGAATGCTCCTGGTCTAGTTGCCCTGCCTATATTTCCTGCCTGGCTACTGGTCAATCAGTATTTTATTAAACCAATACGAGCAATAAATCTTTACAGGGTACAGGGAATAATAGCACAGCAGGTCTATTTGTTACGGGAAGTCTAGAGAGGAATTTTTTCCTGAGTATTTTTGTGTGACACAAAACATGGCCCTTCACTTTTGGCCATTAAACCAGAATTTCACTTTGAACTTCTGTGCTGGCTCTCTGGTTCTGGCCCATGCTTGTTTAGAATACTGATGGTGTTTCCACTTCAGCTGAGCATAGAGAAGCCCTGACTTCCTAGACCCTCGATGAACAGATGACCAGGAGTGTATGTGGGCTATGCACCTCCCCGGAGCTCTGGCCCGCCCACATAGGCAAGCATTCTGTTGTGTGCTCCTTCAACACTCACAGTAGGGAGGTAGCTGCTATTTGTTTCATGTTTCCATTCATTAACCTCCCAGCCCATGAGCCAGGGTCAAATTCCAGAAGTACCTGCCCAAGGTTCTGTGCTTAATTTGTTCTGTACCATTTCCAGAAGAGAGAAAAAGGCCTTTCTTGTGGAGCAAGATGGCACTGGGGACAGCAAACATTTTATTTCCAGTCCTGTGAAGGACCTCCTCAAGTCTTCAGTACCATTATTCTGGGATCACATCATGGGAATTCAAAGCAGGAGCTGGGAATCCTCCTAGGATAGCATGCCCATGTCTGCATGCTTGGTGTTGGCATCTCTGGCTTTACCAGTCGTGTGTGTGTGAATGTGTGTGTGTGTGTCTGTGTATGTATCTTTGTGTGTATATAGGGGTATGAGTATGTGTGTGCTTGTTTATGTGTCTAGGGCTATGTTTATATCTGTGTATGTACTTAAGGGTATGAGTATGTGCGTATATGTGTGTGTTGTGTTGTGTTTTAGGGGTATAAGTGTGTGTGTGTATATATATATCTGTGTGTCTCTCTGTGTATATATCTTTGTGTGTATATATAGGGATATGAGTATGTGTGTGCATGTTTACGTGTCTAGGGCTATGTTTATATCTGTGTATGTATGTAAGGGTATGAGTATGTGTGTATATGTGTGTTGTGTTTTTAGGGGTATAAGTGTGTGTGTGTGTGTGTGTGTGTGTGTGTAGAGTGTACAATGCTATTAGAATGCCTAGGGCATCATGGGCCCTCCCTCCCCCAAGAATCAATAGAATCTGGTGATTTGATCACCCATAAATGAGCTGTTATTTTTTTAGTGTGACCCACCCAAAGACTTTTTCATGTGACAGCAGTGACCTTAATCCCAGTGCTTGTGGCTCACAGGGTTCAATGCTGTCCAAATGAGGCCTCACTGATTCACAGACTGCATAGGTGTTGCTGAAGAGACCAAAATTATACTTGACATTTTACCAAAGTGGGACTTAATGTCAAGTTCAGTAACCAAGGGCGGAGTCCTCTTGTGGTCCTTAGTGAGGTTTTCCTCTATTTGCTTTCATAGGGGCCACACTGCCTCATCACTCGAAGTGCAATAACAACCATCATTTGGAAGAGGGGAAGGTTTGAGTGTCAGGTCTGTTCTCTGGTATTGTCACGTAAGATGGAGCATGTCTGTGTTGGGAACGTTTAGTGCAATGCTTGCATTGTGTGCAGGAGCCTGCGTTAGCTGCCAGGAAGGCTGCTGCCCACAGTGGTATGCAGCATGCACTCGCGGACAAAAGCTGCATCTCTCGTTCTCCGTTTACAGATATTCCTCATCTTCACAGCCTGCTTGTGACCCGGGACTTCCGTTCTGGCTCTCCTGTTGAAGTCTGACAAGCAGATGAGGACATTTCCAGCTAGTTATTCAGTGTTACACTTTGGGATGGCTCTCTCAGTTACAGGGGGCTACATTGTCACACAGTCACACCCTGAGGGAAGAAGTGCGGTTCTGAGAACATTGCAGAGGTGCTGAAAGAATGCGAAGCCGCAGGTGCCTGCCTCTGCCGTTCCCTGCGGCCCGAGTCTACTTAGAGTATTGTCTGCCGCAGGTCCCCTGGACATTTGGCCACAGTAGCACATGGATGTATTGGGAAAGGCTCATCAGGGAGCTGCAGGAGTGGCTGATGGTGCAAGGAAGCTCAGCGTGAGAGTCGTGGCTACAGAAAGCACACAACAAGGCAATGAGTGAATCGGAGAAGAGGGAAAAGATGGAGGGAAATGAAAAAGCCTTTTAGAGGAGGATTTGTAGTTGAAGAAGTGTGCTTTGAGTTTACCAACTTTGTTGATGACACTCTCCTTTGACTATTAACTACCTCCGCAAGAGCCGGAGACTAGAGATATGAATGAATTAGCGGCCTCTTAGTGCCTGCTGAGGGCCACAGCAGCCCTGGGTTCTGAGTAAACCCCATATTTGGGTAACAGGATGACAGTTATGGGTACCAGCTTCTGAGAGTCCTATGGGGTGGAGGAAGCTCTGGAGCTGAAAATTTTAATCATTTGATGAGGATCTGATGATAACACTGTGTGCACCGCAAACCTCACACAGTGCTAAGATCTCTGGCCCTTTCTAACAAGCTCTGCCCCCTGGGGTCCCTTGACCACCCCCAGCCAGAGTCTCCCATACTGAACAGGGCAGAGCTCCCAGGTGTAGGTAATTCTGGCGAGGTTCACACTCAGTCTAAGCTAAAGGAGTGCATGAGACTCGGGATTTTCTTCCAGCCCCAGAGGGTGCTGGGTACTTTCTTTCCAATCAGTGTTTGTCTCTGGCTGTTGTTGGTCAGTAAAATAGTTCCTCGCAGCAGCGTTCTGTGTCGACTGACAGAAGTATCTCTCTCAGTCATGGCGGCCGCCCTAGACTTGAGTCAGGAGGACCTGTGGCTCCCCGTCTCATAAGGCTTCTTTTTCCTTTGCTTCCTTTTCTGCCCTGCTGTTGTCGCTGCTGTCATTTTGTTTTCTGTGGCGAGGGTCAGGATATAGGATGCACGCTGACCTGCAGTTTGGCTTCCCCACATGGAACAATGTAGTCAAGGTCTTTCTTTGGCCTGCCAGCTCTCAAAGAAGGACACAGAGACTTATTACTAATTATGAATAACTGGCCTTAGCTTAGGCTTGTTCACAACTAGTTAACTCATTTATATTAATCGACATTCTGCCATGTGGCTCGTCACCTTTCCTCCATACTGTACGTGGAATTGCTCCAATCAAACCACCTCTCTTCTTCCCAGAGTTCCTCTGTCTCCCCAGAAGTCCCACCTATTTTCTCCTGCCTAGCTATTGGCCATTTAGCTCTCTATTAAACCAATCAGAAGGTGCCTTAGGCAAGAGACACATATTCTCAGTGTACAAAAAGATTATCCCACAATTTAGCAAGAGCACTGAGACTAAGTGTGTGTGTGGGGGGGGGGGTAGGGACCAGTTCAAGTAGACCTAAGGAAAACCATTCTGGTAGGGGGTTGTGCAGGGGCTAAAGAAAAGCCTTTTGTATTTCATTATACTGTGTTGCCTCTCTAAGGACAGGACACTGAGCACAATCAAATCTTGACCTGGTGACCAGGAGTCTGGCCTGACTTGCTGATGCGTGTCCTGAACGCTGGCAGGCTGGAAGGCCTGTCCCTGGGGAAGCTCAGGGCTGACATAGTGTTCTGAGTGAGCTGGGCTCAAACTTGCGTGGTGGGAAAAGCATGGCGCTGTTCTCAGCCAGGGGGCAGCGGAAAGAGACCTAATATTGGCGCAGTAGAGTCAGGCAGGCAGAGGATAAGGCACTGAGGGTAGAGTGCTTGCTGTGGGTGGCAGGCAGGAGGACCACCCACCTCTAATCCCAGCCCCAAGGCAGAATCAGCAGATCCCAGAGCAGGACAGCTAGTAGGACTAGGCAGTTCTCTGAGCTCTGGGTTTGATTGAGAGACCTGGCCTCGGTAAATAAGGCAAAAAAGCTATGATTCCTTGATTCTCGATTCCTGGTGTCAGCCTCAGGCTTCCACCTGCACATGCGCACACACGTGCTTCTCTGCAGATGGCCAGAAGGCAAGCGCTCAAGTTGAGATCTCCGGACACAGGAAGTTGAAAGTAGGCCTTGTGGGTTATATCAGGAAAGGGGTGGTCTGTGTGTGGTATAAATTCCTAGATATTTATGGCTTAAATCAGGAAGAATTTTCCTCTTATGTGGAGGAGTCTGGAGACAAAGGAAGTCTCAGGGCCTATACAGCATGGTGCATGGTGGTCTAGACCCAGACTCCTGCTGTTTCTCTCCCAACTTCATTTCAATGCTTCAATGCCAGCAAAATTTCATTGGCTTCTTGGTCCCAACGATTGCTTGAAATCAAGCCTTTGGACCAGTGTTCCAGTCCTTATGAAGAAATGGGAGCTGAATAAGGAGTCATTTTCTCCCTATTTGTTTATGAAGTGGGGTCAGTGGAAGGGCTCACAGTGGATGTGTAGAGGTCGAATGTGTTGGCTCTCTTCCTCTACCATGTGGGTTCCAGAAATTGACCCCAAGTCCTCAGGCATGACTAGTGCCCCCATCCACTTATAAACAGTTTCTTTCATTTATAAACAGCTTCCTTGGTGTCTTAGTCGGAGTTTCTGTTGCTGTGAAGAGACACCATGACCCCTCCAACCCTCACAAAGAAAATCATTTCATTGGGGTGGTTTACATTTTCAGAGGTTCAATCCATTGTCCTCATGGTGCAGCATGGTGGCCTGCAGGCAGACATAGTGCTGGAGAAGGAGCTGAGAGTCTACATCTTGACCTGCAGGTAACAGGAAGTGAACTGAGACACTGGGCATAGCTTGAGCATATATGAGACTTCAAAACCCACCTCTACCGTGACACACTTCCTTCAACAAGGCCACACCCACTTCAACAAAGTCACACCTCCTAATAGTGCCACCCCTTTAGGGCCCATATTATTTTTAAACCACTCCACTTAGTCAGATGGCTCAGCAGTTGAAGGGTGAAGGCACCTGCTGCCAAGGCTGGTAACCTAACTGTGATCCGTGGTCCCACATAGAAGAAAATTAACTCTCACATGTCCTCTGACCTCTAACAAGCATGGTACACACATGCCACCCCATAAACAAATGTAATAAAACAGCTTTCTCAAGAGGCCACTGCCATTCTACTGACACCTCCCTAGTCACACCCTAACCACGTTGTCCCCATTCAAACAAAGGGGTTGATATGTTAAGACAAGGGGGCAGATGTATGTACAGAACCAGCCCATAGTCTTTGTCCTGGTATCTGGAGACATGAGACAGGGTGGTGGCCTCAGAGAAACAGCACCTACCAATAGAAATCTCTTTGTGATCCTCAGGGGCCTCCCTTGTAATGGTAGGCAGGTCACCTCACTTTGCCAGGCTCTCCTCTTAAAAAATGGGTACATGCTGTGTCTTCTGTCCTGAAAGACACTGTCGACACAAGACCCACCCATGGTTTAGCTATTTGGGGCTGAGTCAGTCAAGGGTTTGCTTTGTCTGTATGAATGCACTATGACCTTTGAGTAGAAAGCATGCTCAGAAGTTTGAAGCACTTCATAAAGTAAATAAAACGCCATGAATTAGAAGATTCATCAGACCTTATAGTTCATGGGGAGTTAAATGTTGGACCTGCCCAGTGTTTTCTTCAGGAGTCTTGATTCTGGGTGAAATTAATCTTCTGATTTATTATAAAAATATGCAAATGCACACTCAAGCTTGAACACCACCTGTGAGAAAATTACAAAGAGATCTCCAGACCAAATCATTATTTATCTTCATGAAGATCTGAGCGCAAGGCTGGAGAGCTAGCCCAGCAGTCAAGAGCACTGGCTGCTCTTGCAGAGGACCTGGGCTCGGTTCACCACATGGTGACTTACAGCCACCTGTAACTCCAGTTCCGTGGGATCTGATGCCCTCTTCTGGCTTCCAGGAGCACGACATGAATGGAGTGCCCAGGTGCATGAGTCGACAACCATATACATGAAATAGAAATTAAAATGTAGAGAGAAGCCCTAGATAGCTCACGGTGTCATGCGTAGAAGCAGGGCCAACTGCCTGGCGGATGCCCTGTGCAGCTCTGGTGAAAACCACATGCAGGGGTGCCTTGTGCTTAACTCACTATGGCTGTCACCCTCTAAAGATTGTTAATAATGTTGAGCAAGGCATCCTGCATCTTTTTCTCTGCTCACCCTGAACACTGTGCAGCAGTGTAAGAGCAAATCAACCATGTTTTTCGAGATTTTTATCACTGTGGATTCATTCCTCCTTCCGGTGTGTGGCCACTGTGTTCTTTCCCTGTGCCAGGCTCCCTTGTAGGCACTTCATTTTCCTATATCTGTGAGTGGAGGAAGAATCCTTTTCTTTGTTCCTTATAAAAAGTTTTCTTTGGTGACTTTTTCTTTTCGACATTTTGCATGCGTTGAAGTGAACATCTGTCTGGATCCCAAGTATTTCCTGGTATCAGGCATTCGGCCATGAGGGTTTGTTTATGGTTGTGAGTACAGACTGGGAAAGGACATTGTTTAACAAATCCATACCCCAGGATGTTTAAATCAAAGAATCCAAAATGCCTGGGGGTCAGAAGTCTCCACTCTCATGTGGTGTTCTTTCTAGGCGTAAATGGCAATAGAATTCAAAAGTCTTTATGATGCTCAGTATTTTAAAATTGGTCCACCTCCAGTTTGATTATGTATGAAGCTCCGAGTTTTGACCTACTATCCCCTGATCATCTGTAATATCCTGTGTGCATGGGTGGGGTTGCTTAGGAGCCAAAGGATTAAAGTCCTTACTGTGCTGTTGGATGACTTTCACTTCCTTAGAAGGAATCAAAGCTGGGGATTATTGAACGATTAGAATGAAAATGGCATATTGATTCTTTCCCAAAGGTTAGGATGGTGAACAATGGGGAACAATCCAAGTGCTCTGAGAAGATGAGCAACGGGTCACACCTACATCCAGAGAAATTAAATTCGCATCTCACTAGTATCTTCCGACAGTTAAGAAGCCAATGTCCCTCTCCCTATTTCCTGAGATGAAAATCACAAACACATGACGCTTGAATGTGCCCAGCTTCTTCTGAGAAACCTTAGCCCCAAATCCAGGCTTTAATCAACATGTTTTCTTTTTCCTTATTCCCATGACTCGTTCGCTGTCTAGATGAGTCTGGCTCTTGGATGCAGGGAAGTGTAGACATAGCACATGCTATAGAAGGCACGCTGGAGACTATGCTCACAGAAAGAAATTCGATTTCACATCAGTTAGGAAACAACATACCTATAAGGTAACAGTTGCCCCCCCCCCATGCCATTAGCTCTTGGTGATTATAGAGGTTCATTTCTCCCAGCTGTATTTGTGCCACCCAGAAAGAGGACAATATGCTCCAGCATTTATTCTGCACTATATGGCATATTGGCTATTTGGGCACGCTTTTAATGTATTCTCTTTACCTCCAAGATGATCAAAGAAACCAATTTACTGAAAAAAAAAGGCGGAGGGTCCCGGGGCCATTTGCACGTCTCTATCTACTCTCCTACCCTTGAGAAATTCTTTACACTGTTGAAACCTCAACATTAAAAGAAGAAGAAGAAAAAAAAATCTAGCGAGTCCTCAGAACCAGAACCAGCTTGCATGCTCTTTCCAGGAGTGTTTGTCACGGCTGTTCATACTGAATTATACAGTTTGAGAGAATTTTATGGCATGCAAATGTGGTTGAGTCCGCATTGCAGAAACAAATGATACACCCGTAAAAGACTAGCCAAACTGCCTTCTGCTTGGCATTCTAGAATTGCCCTCAATTTGCTTAATGAATCCATTGCTCTCTATTGATTAGAGACTTTAATTTGCCTTTCAGCACGGCTTAGACTTTTCACCCAATACCCACATAATCTGACGCGAGGCAAGGATTTCCCCTACATAGTATTATGGAACTTGACTGGTATAAATTGAATGGCTGGTCCCTTTGTCCCAGTGAGGCAAATGGTAATTATTTATGGGCCAGGATTTCGTGCAAATTAAATTCCCAGGGATTTATGTTCTGCAAGAATTAACTCTTTGCAGTTCCGTACAAAATGCCATTGTCTTCCTAGCAGGTCTCCAGTCCCCGAGTTGAAGCTCCTCCTCCAGCCCCCACCTGATCCCCTCCCCCCACTCCCACCCCGTTCCTTGCTGACAACCGTTCAGCCTCTTCACGCCTCAGTTGCAGTATTGGCCAGTACCACATTCATTAATCAAACAGATAGCTTGAATATAAGTCTTTTAGCTTTATATCTAAAAGCCAGGTCTGAAAAATTATATTTTTGCCCCTCTCAATGTATCACTATTTCACCTTGTTGTAGAAAATTCCTACCTGAAAACAACTTAAAACCAAAATTCAACATTATCTATATATTACAAACTTAAAGTTCATTTTATTTTATACGGAAAACCTTGGGTCTGTATCATTCTTTAAATAATGGAAGCGATACCGGGGTGGGAGGGTGGGGGGATGTTTTTCGTTTGGGGAGTGTGGGACTAATGGGCAGAGCAGCATAAATATTTATGGGTGATTATAAAGAAAGGGTTTGATTTCCCTTGCCCCCAGGGGAGCTAGAATCACCCCCTCCATCCATAATTACAGTCGTTTTCCATTTGAAGCCATTGTAAGCACAACTAGAGAGGAAAATGGGCTCCCTTCGTGGTAGTCGCTGTTGGATGACATGTGCTCCCTGCTTGATAAGTGGGGTGAAAAAAATTGCTTTAGGACGGTAACCGAGGGGTCGCTGGTGTTCTCTGCAAACTGAGCCTGGCATTGGAAGGCTTCGGGGGTCCTGGCGTTTTGTTGGGTTGTTAGCTAGAGTGAGCTCACTAGTGACTGCCCGCGTGTGTGAAACAATATGTCCCGCTGATAGAAATGGGCCTTAGCCTCCTGAGCGCGTGGCCGGCCCATGGCTGCTGCCTTGGAAACACAGTCATTTGATTGTTGTTGTGGGATATTGAGTGGACTGGAAAGGACAGGCCCCAACGTGAGCATAAGTAGAGCAGCAGAGTTCTCTGCCGCTGAACTCACCTCAGTCCGCAGTGATTCTGTTGACAACGGAGAATGACACTTTGCCCCTTCCAGGGAAGCTCTGTGGTTGCCGAGTGGACAGCATTTTCTTTGGGGAGTTACTCGGTGACGTTGAAATGTTCCTGTTATTTCAGTGCAGATTTCAAAGCCTCTGACTGTCACCCTGCAGGGGAAGCTTCTCTCTCCCCTTCCTCTTGGCCCCTCCCCCTCCAGCACTTGACTTCAGAGAGGCTTGTATTGGGCGTAATGATGGGAACCGGGGTCCTTCCTCCTGCTGCTTGGAGGATGTCAGCCTTTGTCATCTCCCTGTTGTGGAGGACCCAGTTCTGTTCTCGTGGCAGGTGGCTCCTGATGCTACTCCCAAGGCTTGACTCAGTGTCTTGGTCCATCCGAGCTTCTATAACAAAATACCATAAGCTAATTAACTTATAAACGAAAGAAAGGCATTCCTTACGAGTCCAAAGGCTGTGCACTGACTCTTCTCGCAGTTCTGTAGGGTCGCCTAGGAAGGAGGAACCTCGGGCCTCCGACAGATTGGCTGGCAGGATGTTTCCTTGACTAATGACTGATGTGGAAGAACCCAGCCCTCCCCCGCTGTGGAGGGTGCCACCCTGGGCAGGTAGACTGGTGGTCCTGGGCTGTATAAGAAAGCAGGTTGAGCAGGCCCTAAGGAGCAAGTGCTCCATGGCCTCTGCTTCAGCTCCTGCCTCCAGCTTCCTGGCTCGGCATCCTTTGATGGCGGATTGCGATGGCCATTGGGACATGTGAGCCGCGATGGCCATTGGGACATGTGAGCCAAATAAATCCCATGTGAGCCAAATAAATCCCATGTGAGCCAAATAAATCCCTTCCTGTCCAGTTGTTTTTTTTTTGTTAGTGTTTTGTCGCAGCAATGGAGAAGCAACATGGACAGCCTGGGGTATTTACACTCGAGGTGCCAGAGATTTGGGGTCTGGTTAGGACTCCGTGTAATAGTTCTCTCTGGAGACAGAAGCACTAGAGCATTGTGAGGTAAACTTTGTCAACTTCATGGGGTTTGGATCAGTCTGGAGAG
Organism: Arvicola amphibius; assembly: GCF_903992535.2. Lineage (NCBI taxonomy): Eukaryota > Metazoa > Chordata > Mammalia > Rodentia > Cricetidae > Arvicola > Arvicola amphibius. Next base: position 108,646,770 of record NC_052056.1, on the reverse strand, counting down.
GAACCTCTGGGCGTCTATAAGGGTGTTTCAGCAGAAATCAAGCGAGGAGGGAAAACGTGGGTGGCAGCATAGCATGGGCCGGGCCCTGAAATGAGTACTAAGTGTGTCGACTGATAGTATTTCTTTCTCCTCTCTGGCTGTCACCGCGACGTGACCAGCCGCTTTCATGTTCCTGCAGGCATAGCAATGTCCGCTGCCACTGCCGTAGTGCCCTCACCCTAAGACCCGGGGCATTGTGCCAGGAGTTAGGTGATGAGAGAAGGGTCGGAAAGAACTGACCCTAATCTCGTGGAGAGCCAGGTCTCGTGAGACCAGGCTGTTCCAACGAGGCCACCCCCATGCTTCTACACAGCCAGTTCCATTTATGTCCTTCCACCATGGTGGGATGCCTCCAGGGAACCCTTGCTAGGACACTGGCACCATACTGGTCGGATCTTTTCAGCCACCACAATCATGGGTCAGATAACGCATTTACTCTTTAAAGCTCCCAGCATCAGATATCTTGTCCCAGCGATACAGCATAGACTAGTACACTATCAACCCCCGCCCCCAAATCAAGAAGTCCATCCACCAACCAAATCAACCAGCATAATGTTGTGTAGTAACTTGTAACAATACAAAATCAGCACATTGGCCTGCGTTTTGTTACAAAGGGATGTTTAGGGCGGTGTTGTGGGGGCAATGTAAAGGCAACAGAGATAGTAACCATTGAGGGAGGCCCTTCCTCATGGGAGAAAAAGGAACGGATGGATGTGTCTCCCATAGCTCTGCACAAGATATTTCCCAACGATGCCAGGTGTTTTCACACCATGGAATTCTCTAGGAAAAAAAAAAGCACAAGAAGTGTTTAGTTTAAGTCAAGTACAATCCTTGGAGATTTGGGGCTGGAAGTGTAGCTTTGTGAGATAATACTGGACTATTAGTAACTAAGGCCTGGAAATGATACCCACACTGTGGGTATGTGTACACACACACACACACACACACACACACACACACGTGCGCACGCACACACGTATATATACGTACATGTACACAAAACATCTGAACATATATTTGTTTTGCAGCATTGCTCCATACTGTTTTTACCAACTTATTGCAGATTTTCATAGTTTTTAGGATTTTTTTTTCCTCTAACCATTAAACAAAGCAAAACTTTTCATTTTAAAGTGGCTATAGGAATTTTTCCCAGACTTAGAAGTTTTATGGATGGGTTATAGATAAACTCTCGGGAAAACTCGTAACAGTTGATGTGTTCTAAGTCACTGATACTGGAGCGGGCATTTAGAGTGGATGAGATTTAGCTCAAATGTAGAAGATAAAATGTGTTCAGCAAAGAAAGACCTTGTTTGCTGCTAAACTGGCTCATCAACTGTTTTCTCTTTGGTTGGTTTCCAAAAGATGTATTTTCTTTGAAAAAAACAAAAAAAAAAACAAAATATTTTTTAAAAGATAGATGGTTGTTGTTTCTTTGTTTATTTTGTTTTTAATAGTTTTTTGAAATTATTTCTCTGTAAACCCTCTTGGGTGGGGTGGATGATTGGGCTATCTTTAGTGTGGCAGAGGGAATGGGTCCCTCAAAAGCCAACTCTCCACAGCTGTGTCACACGGGTTCCTGATCTTTGTCTGCACAGTCCAGGAGCCACATGCGGCCTGCAGCCCAGTGAGCCACACAACCATAGTGGATCACTGAAGCAGACAGATGCACAGATGCACAATCGTGGGTTTTGTTCTCAGCACAAGTATTGTAGGAACAAGACTAAACAAATATCCCTCACAGAGGGATCAAAGGGCAAGAAGGAAGTTGTGATTCAGTCAAAGGAAATAAGTTGGGGCCCCATGCTAGTCAATCTTAAGATGTTTATGTTATTCCATTTGGGAAATTAGTACCTGCAGTTTTCCCGGTTTTAATAGGCAGCTGTAGACATCCGTGTAGACCTTCTGTTCTATTTACTATATGAACATCCACCCTAGAACTTCAGAATATAATTGAAGACAACTTTATTCATGCCCACTTGATTTATGTGCGTACGGCTTAGTACATCCTTGAAAACCCAAGCCGGTGGGAATCTGAGGACCACATGTCCTGTTGGATCTGCTGAGCCCCGTGCTGGGAAACTGGCTTGGAAGACAGTCCCAGAAGTCTTGTGACCTTTCTGTGGCCTTGGCACTGACCCCGCCCCCATCAGATTTTGGAGGCCACGCTAGAGGGCACCGGTCTGAGCAACAGTGTGCTAGCTTGTGGCGGTGTGTTGGCTGAACTGGGCACAGTGCAGATGTTCTTGGCTGTGTGTTCTAGTGCACAGGTTGTGAATCTCAAGTCTGAGTTTTTCCTGAGTGCCACAGTGTGCTGGCTTTTCCACACCTTGGAGGTCGTCCGGTGCCAGCATTCTGGCACTCTGTCAGCAAAGGGCTGCTTTGTAGATATTCCTGGTAATCCAAATAGGGCCAGACCCCTATTTTTTGTGACCTACAATATCATTGCAGTAAATTTTGGCCATAGTGTGAGCTTCCGTTGTGATGTGGAGCAATCCCACTCAAACACTTCCCCTGGAGAAGATACTAGCTGTTGGCTTGCTAATGTAGACTCCCAGCCTAGGAGAGCCATGGGAAATTCTGAACAGACAAGCATCTATGTCACCTGCTGCCCACCACATGGCGGTGTATGGAGCCATTCAAGAGGCTTGTCACCTGGTGACTGTTTCATGGCTGTGCAGGGTATCACCCAGAAGTTTGGGGCACAGCATTCTCAGCGAGACTGTCCAGGTCTGTCGGTCAGGATCTCGTATTACTCGTTTGTCTGAAGTGTCTCCATCTTTAGCGACATTGGTTATCTCGGGATACCCAGGTTGCGTTTGAGGGTGTCTTTTTGGATGACAGCAGACAGCACAAAGTGACAGGAAAATGTCTGAAAGAATGTCCATTCTTGGTGGCTTCAACATCCCGTCATTGGCGATAGGATTCTTGGGGATTTTTTTAAACCAGAGGCTCACTGGCACCCTGACTCAGGAGAAGTATACAAAAAAAAAAGAAAAAAACAACAACGTTGAGAAGCAGTTTAGACAGACCTGGAATCTAAAGCTTGTCTCCTTGAGCTCCAGGTGACAGGGATGCTCTGCCATCTACACTGTCACAGTTACAGTGGACACCCACGCTCCCTGTTACCCAGGAAGCCCTTCTGCAGGGTTTGTCCAGGAAGGCAGCCTATAGTAATAATGACAGGCTGGGAAAATGGGGCGATGAGCTCCTGAGTTCAAAAGACTATCCAGAGTTAGATTGGAGCTAGACTTGAATCCCCGGTCCTCTCACCAAGTTCTAGCCCCTGGCTCCTCGGGGGCACTTGGCAGTTTGTTCTTCCCTGGCACACAGCAAGCTTCGTATGAGGTTCAGGGAGAAAAGTCAGTTCCGTGTGTGTGTCAGGTTGCAGTGGGTATGGCTGCACAGTAGCTGGTAATGACTGTGGCATTTTATACTCACTAATTTCTCTACTCTCTGGTGAGGGTTCCAGTCGCGTGCATACTGGGATTTTGACGTGGCGAATATAAGGCAGCTAAGATTTCCCAAGTGGTAAATAAAGTGTGGGAGAGACGTTAGCAGCATGGCGGTCCATAAGGATGTCATAAATCTCGAAATATGCTTCGTGCCGAGATATTTTATTGTAGCCTTGATGGTACTCGGGGAAAATTCATTGGGTAGTAAATCACTCAAATTAAGTAATTTCAGCACATGCGAATGTGTGCTCATAAAGTTCATCTAGGTCTTAACTGTTTTTGATCAAGTTTTATGAGGCTATTGTGCCTGGAATTTAATGAGGGCATGATTTGATAGAGGGTCTGCGTTAGTTAAAGATACAAAACAATAGGGCCGTCACTCTCTTCAGGACCCAAAACCTCTTTGTTAAAAAATGCTAACCATGTGGCATTCCAATATGCTCCTGGAAACCCCAGTTGTTTATTTTGAAACCCAATGGTTACATTATCTCCGAGGCCATGGTCAGGCTGTGTATAGGACACTTGCAGACGGCACTGATGTATGCGTGTATTTAGGCCCAGCTAGGTTGAGGAGCGGGATGGAGATGCTGTGGTTTGAGAGAAGACGGTTGATCTCTATGGATGGGAAGAGAATTCTAAACAATACATTTCATTAAAGAAAAAAATTGTGTGTGTGTGTGTGTGTGTGTGTGTGTGTGTGTGTGCGCGCGCGCGCGCGCGTGCGTGTGTGTGTAGACAAGTGTTTTGTTTGTGTGTATATAATGTGGGCCATGTGTGTCTCTAGTGCCTGCAGAGGCCAGAAGAAGGTGTGGAATCCTCTGGATCTGGAGTTAGACAGTTGTGAACCTTTAAGTAGGTGCTGGGAACCGAGCCCTGGACATCTGTAAGAGCCTCAGTCGCTCTTAATCACTGAGCCACCTCTCCACTTTGTCCTCCCTCTCTCCCTCCCTTCCTCCCTCTCTCTCTCCCTTCCTCCCTTTTCCCCTTCTTTCTTTTCTCTTTCACCAAGGCCAAGATAATGACATAACTTTACATCGCAGGCCAAAGATCAATGATGGAAGCATCTTGTCACCCTCTAACTGCAGAGGCTACATGTTGACTGGGACTCTAGGAGGCAGAGAGCAGTAGTGAACACCGAGCACATGGTTTGGTTGAGCGCAGCGTTTCTGGGCTGGTCTTCCCGTTTAGAGAAGCTTTGGTAACTGAGTCCATCACTTCAAGTCCTTTGTGTTGGGTACCACAGCTACCACAGAGGAAGGTAGATGGAGATAGTTCTGTATAGTAGCCCTGGCCAATCCAGTGAAGTGTAATAAAAATACCAAACACTTCTAATATGAATACCCCAAGATGTCACTCTCCCAGTCTCTGTCCTAGTCACATAGAGAAGCACTGGGCTGTGTCTCCAGTGTACAGCCCTTTCCATGGTGTTAAAGATGAAGCTGGGCTTCAAGTCTGTGCCTGTGTGTTCCTACGTCTTCACAGAACCTTGCCCAATGACTGAAGCGACAGATTTGGAGTGAAGGGGTGTTTTGAGGTTGAGACAAACTTCAGTCAAATTCAGTGAAGCTATCAGTTACTGATTTATCCCCTTCAGAATCAAATCCCCGGGATGCCAGAGTCACCGTCAGAAGACAGCATCTGGAGAGAGAAAAAAAATACTCCACCAAGTGCACACATGTTGTGATGTGTTGAAGGGACTAAAGGAGGCTGGTATTTTAAGAGCATCAGATGACAGGGGAGCTACAAGGTGAGGCTGGAAATCGGTTTGTAGACAGCCTGTAGAAAGGTGGTGTTGAGGGCTTGCTATAGAGCCTGAAGCCAGGGACTTTGAAAGGTGTTAGATGCATCAGATTTATGTTCTGAAGTGCTCTCCCTGGCAATGGGAGAGGAAGGATCGTCAAGGTACAAGCTCAGAATTATAGACGCTGTTGGAAAAAAATCAAAGCAAGGCGCATAGGTGAACCCATTGCAAATTTAATAGATCCAGGAAAAAATCTGTAGAGTTGACCTTCCCTGGATTCTTGAGATTTTATTTTTAGGTGTGTGTTGGTTTATTTTCAGTTTTTTAAATCATATATATCAGAGCTGGGGAAATGGCTCAGCGGGTAAATACTTCCTGTGTGCGGTAATCCTCACCTGTAATTCTAGTGCCCTGTGCTGAGATAGGAGGGGGAAGCTCATGGTGTCTGTACAGCAGCCAGCAACAAAGAGACTTTGTCCAAACCAAGGAGGAACCTGGGGCCGATGGTAAGGGTGTCCTTCAGTCTCCATATGGGTACCACAATACACGTGTGCGCACGCAGAAGCATATGTGTATATTGCCGCTGTCCATCTCCAGAATGATTTGAGTCTGCAAACATGAAACTGCATTCATTAAATAATAACTTTCCTCCCTCACAGCCCTCAGTGGCTTCCATTCTATCTTTATAATTCTGAGTGCTTTTGAAATGCCATTAAAATGGAATTGTATGGTGTTTATCTCTGGCTGGCTTATTTTGCTTAACATAGCCTTCAGCGTGTACTGGCTTACAGAGCGACCCTTTGAGAAGCCCGTACCCACGCTCTGAGACGTATCCTTCTGAACTCTTCTCTTTCTCTTAGACTTATCTCTTAAGTCTATATTAAAATATCTCCATCAAACACTCCACACTGGCTAGTGCTGACATTCTTGCTTTGAAATCACAAACCCATAGTTTGGCCTGAGTTGAGACCCCTTAAAGTTTAAGGGCTTCTAATCATTTAACCCCTCAGGTTGTTGCTGGGAGTGAGTAGAGCTGTGCCCCCCACCTCTGTCCCTTATACCGCTGACACACCCCAACCGTAAGTTCTGAAGGGGGAAGTATTCTAAATTTTTGTCTGAAATACTCATGGCAGAAGCAGCGTTGAGAAGAGTCAAAATTTCAGCAGGAGGTAACCAGTTTCAGGGACTGAATGGGTGGGAAAGCAGAGGCTGGAGGAGTGCGGGAGGGCAGAGATGGAGGATGGAATAGAGGGGGACACCTGAAGTGACAGTGGTTTGGGCTGTCGTCCTAGGGCAGCTGCAGAAAAACACCAGAAAACTAAGGTTCCATAGAGGATAGAATTGCAGGGATGAGTGAATACCAGAACAATATCTGATTCTTTGGTTTGGGTTTTTGGTTTGGTTTTGTTTGTTTGTCTCACTCTGTAGACCAGGCTGACCTCGAACTCACAGAGAGCCACCTACCTCTGCCTCCTGAGTGCTGGGATTAAAGGCATGTGCCACTACCACCTGGCTTGTATTGTGTTGTTGACCCATGTGAGAGTTCTGCTGCATCATTAGAGGCCAGAGGGACTCTGAGAGAGGCAAGGAATGTAAGGAGAGAATGGGCTAGAGAGCGAGGAGAAACGGAAAAGAAATTTCATTCATGGAGGTTTTTAGATGGACGTCTGCTCATGAGCGTGAGTGACAGTTTTGCCATTAAAGAGTCCAGATCACAGCATCGAGATGGTTTGGGGTCTCTTGGTTCTGATACAGGGTCTCTCGGGTCTCACACCATTGTCAAAAGAATTAAATGAGCCACAAAGAAAGATGCAGTGGGAAAGACATTGAGTCAAAGGACATATGCTGCCGTGGACAGGAGCCACCATCCAAAACAAGACTGGCCTGCAGGGTCTGGGGCCTACTGTCTTTGTCCTGCTCCTCCAGCTCTTTTGTGTGGCATCTTTCCACCACCTGATGTGCTCAGAATGTGTGCTTCCCCCTCACTCACCGCAGCTCTTTTACAACCAATTTGAACAGGAAGTTTTTCGGGTGTTTTTGTTTGTTTGTTTGTTTGTTTGTTTTTTCCTTTTTAGCAAGCTTAAGAGAATGGCTGATTCCTGACTGCCTGCCTCTTTTCCAGATCCTTCCACCTAGAACTCGAATCTCGCAGGTGGCTTCAGCTCCTGTCCCATGAAACACTGCCACTCATTCAGTCACGGCACCAGAATGTAGTAGCATGGGAGAACGTAGCAGCCATGGTTCCTGGTCAGCTGAGTCTACCTCACTCAGGAGGTCAGAGTCCAGGTGGGAGAGAAGGGCTTCTTGGGGCTCACTGTCTGCACTGAACAACAGAGTGCAGAGAGTCTCCATCCCTTTATCTCCCACCCTGAGCGCTCGTGCAGCACACACACACACACACACACACACACACACACACACACAGAGAGAGAGAGAGAGAGAGAGAGAGAGAGAGAGCGCCTAGAGGGTTCTGAACTCAAGTCTTGCCTCATCTGGAGGTCTGTCCCTGTTGTAGAATAATCTCTTAGCTAGGCGGGAGGCATAGGCGGGACAGCCAGACACAGAGGACCCTGGAAAGAGGAAAGGTGGGGTTTCCAGGAGGAGCAAACAGAACACGGCCTGCTGGAGGACACACAAAGCCATGAGTCACATGGCCATATGCAGATCAACAGAAATGACTTGAGTTGTAAGAGCTAGGTAGGAATAAGCCTAAGCTATGGTCAAGCTTTTATAATTAAGAATAAATCTCTGAATCATTACTGGGGAGGTAGTGGTCCCAATGAAAAGGTCCAACTCCATGTTCCAATTCTGGTTCTCAATTCTGTCTTCGCTTGTGACCTGTATTTATATTTTTAAACTCTTATGGGCACACGTTCAGAGCCAAGGCTGCCCAGCAAATAGGACCATATTATGTGGTTCCCAGACATGATTAAAGGCATTAGTTTTCCAGGTTAGGTGGTGTTACCCTAGTATTGGCCTATCCCATGGTGCCCTTCTGTGTCTTTTCACCTCTGTTCCCATCTGCCTTTCCTGTGACAGAATGGGGGTGAGATTCTCTTGGTAGATGGTGTCATACTCTACCCTCTGAAAGATTCATTCAGAAAAGATGGTTAGAAAGAGACATCGGAATAGATTATATGAGCCATAGGGCATGAACAGCCATGTTGGCATTCATGCAGCGGGAATGGATTCTCTGTAGTCTCCTTGTCCCACAGAGACAACATCGGCAAGCTTTTGCCAGCATAGGTAGGGCCGGAGGACATTTGTCTGCTTTGCCACTCACGAATTATTGCTGGGTTCCTGTGCCAACTGAAAGAAAGCTCTTCTGCGAAGAGCAAGGGTAATGTCGTGGGATTATGTGCCTGGTAATGATCCATCCTCATGGGACAGTCCAAGTAAGAAGCCACAGCCTCCCTGCAGTAATGCCATGTGTTCATTCTTCTGTGCTTTGGATGGAGCATAGCAATGCCACCCAACCTGGAAATGATACGTCCTTTAGAATTCGGCATGTATCTACGAACATGTCACGTTAAATTTTCGCTCATGTTGGCTGGAGTCTGTTCCACTGAGGTCGGATTAGCCTGTGTCTCATTGTCACCGTGTCATCTGACCTCAAAGTGTGCTCATGAGTGTTGTCTTCATTAGGTCTTCCACATTTACATTCGCTTTTAGCTTAAAGTCAAAGAGAACGTTCATGGCTGGGAGTGTGGCAAGGTGGATAAAGTCCTCGCCCAGCGTACACAAGGCTCTGGGTTTGATCTCCAGCATAGAAAAAAAGTATTTTAAGATGCAAAAATAGCCGACTCCTATCTCCAGGGAATAGTCACTGGGCTTTCACCAGTATGGTGTAACTTAGGTGCTAAACTTAGAAGTGGCCTTTCATATTTAATTTTTAAGATTGACAAAAGAGGCTGCAGTGTTTTATTTGCAATATTAAAATATCAAAGCTCTTTAGAAGAAGGATTGGGAGAACCACGCTGTCCCTCTGACAGGGACCCTCATCACTTGACACTTCAAGGAAACCCATTCGAATTCCCGAAACAGAATCAAGATCCTTTCCTTTGATGTCTTTAAATTTTAAACATGAGATAAACATTAAATTTTTTTCAAAAGCTTTGAAGACTTTAGAAGGCTTTATCAGAGTTCTCAGAAGGCCAAAATAAATTCTTTAAAACTTGAATTACTTTTATTTTTATTTGAAGCTTCTTAACTATTAAGATCTTTGCTTGGGGAATAAGAGATGTCCCTGTGTCTTTCACTAGCCGGTAGAGTTAATTTGAATAAATTAGAATAATCGGTACAGACAGCACTGGCAGTTCAGGCTCTCTCACTCATCTGAAGAATCCAGGGCTTTAACTTGCAGAGAGGGGGCTCCATCCAACCTGGAAAGGTGTCTGTGTCATTACCCCTTGAAAGGGGGTCCACCACCTTGATGGATGTACCAATGTGTCCAGGGCAGGTCTCTTCAGGTCCTTGCTGTGTGGACCTACAAAGGCTTGGTTTCTCCTTCAGCCAAGGACCAAGACAAAAACTTGATCATGACTGTCGAAATTCCCTGCAAGACAGCTTCTGATTTACCAATTGAGAAAACTCGGAGGGCTCCCCTGTAAAATCTCAGTTGGTATTTTTCCTTCTGTGAAAAAAACAAGAGAATAAAATGAGAGGCAGGATCTCTCCCAACGTGGGAGGGGAGTTGCTTTGAAATTGGAAGGAGACCCAGCATTATCTACTGTACAGTGGACAAAACAGCGTACACAAAACAACGTCTTTATGATATTCTGCCAGACTGTGAACCGGTTCAATCTGGGGCTTCCCAGACTTGACAGGGAGGAGAAGCCTCTAGCTTTTTCCAAATAATCATGCAGATTTTACATTTTCCCCTGATACTGTTTCCGCTTACACTTGAGAATTAGTGCTGGCTTTTTGGAAAACCACTTGTCATTGTCAATTTGACACACAGTTTTTCTTTTTTTGTCTAGAATCTTATGCTGGGGGGTCTCTCAGAAATAAAAACATTAGTGTGTAGATACGATGTCTAGGGCCTCACGCTGTGGTGGCTTGGTAACAACATGAATGGCATTCAACAACAGAGTCAGAAGAGACTAGGGCGTGGTTGTCCAGCCACAGAATGTCATCATGTAGGGTCGTTCAGCCATTAAGGAGAATGAATTAGAGCCAGTGACTTAAAGGAATTTCTGTGATTAAAGCAAAATGTAAGTAAACATATAAAAATTCGTGTATGCGTGAGTGTGTGTGTGTGTGTGTGTGTGTGCGCGCGCGCGCGCGTGCATGCATGTGCTCGTGTGCTGCGTACACATGTGCGTTAGATGCATATGGAACCCGGAGGTTGGTGTTGGCCTTCTTCCTCAGTTGCTCTCCACCTTATATTTTTTGAGACAAGATTCCTAGTAGGATCTGGAGCTCATGAATTTGTCCAGGCTGGCTGGCCAGTGAACTGTAGGCAACCCCTGTCTCTGCCTCTCCAGGGCCACCATGCTCAGTTCGTACAAGGGTGCTGGGTATCTGAACCCAGGAAAAGTGATTCTGATAATCTGAGATAATGGGAAAGAGGATGAAGAAGGGGAAGGAGAAAGAGGGCAATGGTGATAGAAGGGGAAAGAAAATGAAAGAAAACATGATGTTTGTATAATGGTGTGGAATTAATCATGTACGTATGATATATGCAGTATAAATTTTAAAGGATATATGTGTGTATCTATAATGTTTTTGTGTGTGTGTGTGTGCATGCATCTGTGCATCTGCATGCATGTAGGTCACTGCACCACATGGATAGAGCTGTCAAGGAGAGGTGAGAACAGAGCATCAGATCTCCGGGAGGTGGAATTACAAATGGTTCTGAGCTGATATCAGTGATATCAGACCTACCTGCACAGTAGGTCTGACTGACTGCACAGTGGGTCTCACCTGCACAGTAGGTCTGACCGCACATTGGGCCTAGGCACTGGTACCATCCAGATTTTTTTTTTTCATTGCCTGTGCTGCAGTGTTTATTGCTGAATGCTTTCTGCTTTCTTCAGACAGGTAGATCATTTTGTTTCCACGTCAGCTGCTCACCCTCCTTGGGGGAAATGTCTGTGAAGCATTTTGAGGAGATGCCAGTGAGCCCTGCAGGCTTCAGGGGATGGTGGGAAGCCTGTGGTCACAGTGCCATTCCTGGTTAAACTCAGTGAATCTCCAAACAATACAAAAAGAATTGAGTCCACGAGGAAGGGGGCGGTTGACAGGTTGGAAGGGATGTTGTGGGGGTGCATAAAACTGCTCATATTACATTCTACACATGTTTAAAATTGCCAAAGAACAAATTTAATAAAAAGTATAAGAAACAGGTAATACATTTTTTTAGATGTGGCTGTATGCTGAAAGCATTATTATAAGGGCTACAGTGTTTGAAGTGAGAATTGATTTTTTTTTCTTTAGCTGAATTGGGAGGGAATTGACAGAGTGTTTCTTGGAGCTCACCCTCCCACCCTGACCAGGCAATAAGGCCGTGGGCTGGCCCCGTTAAGATAGAGATGCTAAGATTATCTGGAAGCCTTTTCAGAGCGGAGTCAATAAACACCACGTGATCTGAATGCCTAGTCAGATGTTTGAGCTTGCTGGGTCCTTTTCAGAGTAAAGTTAACAAGATTTTACTTTTTTTTTCTAATTTATTCTCCCAGTGGCAACAGAATTTAGTTATTGCCTGGTGCCATCTTGTTTGGGTGTGCTGTTTTAAAATGTGTTTGCGGCATCTGGCATAGTCGGGGCACGTGACTAGAAACTGGATTCTGTTCAGACAACCGTGAGATTGATGGAAGTGAGAGATTGACAGCCTGCAGAGCTATGTGACTCCCCATCCCCCACTTCCAGACTTCTTAGGACTGAGTCATCGGACGTACCCAGGGCAAAATCTCCTCCCCCTCCCCGGAAGTAAAACTGGTAGAATGATAATCCAGAGAGATGTCATTTTGGATTTCTTTTCCTGCAAGTTTGATCGTGTGAAGCACAAAGCTACAAAGTGATTGTGTCCCCGCTGCTGAAAAAGCTGGTGACGGGCTTTGCTTCGGGGTCTGGAGCAGAGAGGATCCTGACTTTGCCCTGGCACTCATACCTGGGTGTTCTGAGTTGGCTGCGATACCTCTCGGTGTTTTAATTCTGTCTCGAAAGCGGCTATGTCTGCTGTCACCAGGACGCAGGGAGGGCGACTGGAAAAGAGGAAGAGAAGAGCCTTTCAAATGCTTTCTGAAAGGAAAGAAAGCCCTTTTCGTGGTCCCCCCATATCAGAAGGTTACTGTCATCTGAGACAGACATTTGAAGGATCGAAATGGAAGGTTGCCACCCTGCACCTCACATGGCGAACAGAAGTAATAGGCAATTATTTTTGTAGGTGTCTCTCTAAAGAAACCCATGCAGGACTGAGTAAACCTGAGGGGAAACAGAGCTGAGCGGTCATTCAATGAATTTCAAACAGTGAAAGGGCCGATTGTGATATTTGCCGTGACGTATGTAGATGTGACTTTTCTGCCTGGAATGATCATCTAGTTTCACGTTTTGTTTTGTTTTTAAATCAAACAATATAGAAACAGACAAAAGAATTGTTTTCAATTCTTTCCTGCAGTGGTTATTAAACACATACCGCACGCAGGCCTGGTGGTGGGATTCATCAGTATCCATTATGAATAACTCTGAGCCTCTCTCATCGCTCTTGATCCCTCACTGCCTGGAAAGGTCTTTGAGGAATTATTACTTCCATTGGTGTGTGCCTCTACACAGCCTCAGGTTACCGAAGGCGATTTACAGTGTATCGGACCTGACCAGGAGGTGACGTTAGCTGATGAATGGAGGCACTCCTGCTAGTCTCAGTGACCACACATGATTCGGTTGTATAACCTCTGCATTGTTTAAGCAAAACAGCTTCCTTGTGGAAGACATTTGAAATGTTTTTGCGATTATTCAACATTTTGGGGATTTTTTTAAGGTGGATTTTTTTTATTGTTTTATGGTGTTTATGATGTGTGTGTGTGTGTGTGTGTGTGTCTGTGTGTGTGTGTTCATGTGATTGTGCATGCGTGCAGGTGTGAGTTTGCCAGAGCACAGATGTGGGATAAGAGGTCACACTAGGTGTCAATCATCACCTCCCATCGTGTGAAGAGGCCTCTGGTGTTTTCATGCATGCCAGGCTCTCTGACCCATAAACCTTCAGGGATTCAACCTGTTTCCATCTGTAGAGACTCTGGCTAATTTTGCTTGTAAATTTGACTGGATTAAGGAATGACTGGGAGTTAGCCAACGCACATCTGACCTACTGAGGGATTCATTGGAAGACACTGAAATAAGAGGTGGACTTTTGGGGGGGGTGTTGCTTCTGTGTTGCCCTGGCTCCTTTCTGTATCCCCCCCTTTATTCTCTACTTCCTGCCTCCTAAGAAGAAAAGACCCTGCTGCCACCAACTCCCACCTCTGTGACACTCTGCATGATCCCATGGGGTCAGGCAGCCATGGACCAAACCTTTTTTTTTTTTTTTTTTGGTTTTTCGAGACAGGGTTTCTCTGTGGCTTTAGAGCCTGTCCTGGAACTAGCTCTTGTAGACCAGGCTGGTCTCGAACTCACAGAGATCCACCTGCCTCTGCCTCCCGAGTGCTGGGATTAAAGGCGTGCGCCACCACCGCCCGGCTGGACCAAACCTTTTAAAGTCATCCGTTGGATATGTTGATCCCAGTGGCACAAGTGTAACTGGTATACCCTCAGTGTTCACATCTCAGCAGCTGGCAGTCCGTGGTGGCATCCCTCTAGTGCCTAGAAGCAGGCTGGCACTCTCCCATGACTTTCAGTGTGAGCACATCACTGGTCACACTCCAGAGGTGGAGTCACAAAACACAAGGGGTCCCCGAACTGAGACCTCCTGAAGTTAGTGTAAATGCATCCTGCCGTGGCCCAGGATTTTGTTACTCATGTATAACCGTGCTTTCCTGCCTCTGAGCTGGTTTCTGTGGGAGGGCTCTGCGCCATAAACCACAGTTCTCCAAGGCCTCCTCTTTCTCTCAAGTTCGTAGAGTTGGGCTGTGCTCAACGACCCCAGTTTTCTGAAGCGGCAGGAAGGGTCGGCAACGTTCAGTTGGTCCTGGCGTCTTCTTACTGTGCAGATGGGCTGGGCTGGGCTGGGCAGCTGCTTCTGAGTCCCTGGAAGCTGGTCTGGAAGGCATTTCTGTTTAAGGTGGGTTTTGTGCTGTTGTCACCATTAGGGTAACATGGTGTCTGCCAGCCTCCTGCATATTTTTAAAGTGTTAGCGGAGTGCTCCTTGGTGATCAAAAACGAGGACATCTTGAAATTTGCAGGCAAATGGACAGAACTAGAGAAAAACATCCTGAGGGAGGTAACCCAAGCATAGAAAGACAAGCATGGTATGTACCCACTCATAAGTGGATATTCGATGTAAAGCAAAGGATAACCAGCCTATAGTCCATAACCCTAGAGAAGCTAGGTAACAAGGAGAACCCTAAGAAAGACATACATGGGTCCCCCTGGGAAGGGGAAATAGATAAGATCTCCTGATAAAGTTAGGAGTGTAGAGGAGGACGAGAAGGAAAGGTGGAAGGGGAGAAGGGAGGTGGGGAGAACATGAGGGAACAGGATGACCCAGGTGGGGGAAGGACAGAGAGGGAGAGCAAGGAAAGAGATATCTTTTTTTTTTTTTTCAAGACAGGGTTTCTCTGTAGCTTTGGAGCCTGTCCTGGAACTAGCTCTTGTAGACCAGGCTGGTCTCGAACTCACAGAGATCCGCCTGCCTCTGCCTCCCGAGTGCTGGGATTAAAGGCATGCGCCACCGTCGCCCGGCTGGAAAGAGATATCTTGATTGAGGGAGCCATTATGGGGCTAGCAAGAAACCTGACACTAGGGAAGTTTCTAGGAATCCACAAGGATGACCCCAGCTAAAACCCCAAGCAATAGTAGAGAGGGTGTCTGAACTGGCCTTCCCCGTAATCAGATTGATAACTACCTTAATTGTCATCATGGAGCCTTTATCCAGCAACTAACGGAAGCAGAGGCAGAGATCCACAGCAGATCACTGGTCCGAGCTCCCAGAGTCCAGTCAAAGAGGGGGAGGAGCGATAATATGAGCAAAGGGGTCAAGATGGATACCCAGAGAAAACAGTTGACCTGAGCTAGTGGGAGCTCACTGACTCTGGACTGACAGTGGGGGAACCTGCATAGGACCAAGCTAGGCCCTCTGAATGACAACTGTGTGGCTGGGGCAGACTGTGGGGCCACTGGCCGTGGGACCAGAATTTATCCCTAGTGCTTGAACTGATTTTTTGGAGGGATACCTTGCTCAGCCTAGAGAGGGTGGGGAGGGCCTTGATCCTGCTTCAGCGTGTTACACCAGACTTTGTTGACTCCCCATGGGAAGCCTTACCCTCTCTGAGGAGTGGATGGAGGGTGGGGAGGGGAGGGAGCAGAAACTGGGATCGGTATGTAAAATGAGGAAAGGTTGTTTTTTTTTTTTTAAAAAAAAAAAAAAAAGTGTTACTTGTACTAAGTCCAGGCTTCCATATGGCGTCCCTGCGTGTGTGCGTGATGCAGCGTGACCTGACTGGCCCCTCCGTCACACTCGGGCACTCCCACTCTTTCCCTCTCCAGTTCCCCTACTCCCCATAGCATTTGCCCATTTAGTTCCACGCCCTATGTTTTCCTTTTTTATTCTTTGTCCCGGGGCTCTACGTACAAGAGCAGACACATCACACTTTTCTCTCTGGATGCTGTTTTCCTTAGCAGGCTCACCTCCTGCAAATGCATGAGGTCTTTCTCTTCACGGATCAGCGCTTCTGCCTGTGCGTGTACACCGCTGTCTTTGCCCAGCCCTCTGTTAGTGGGAATGTGGACCGATTCCCTATCTTGGCCGTTGTGAATAATGCTGCCACGGACATGCGTGTACACAGATCTCTATAGTTAGTTGGTTTTTGACCTCTGTTGCCTATATACTTGAAAGTGGTATTACGGATTTTGCTTCGTAAGGAGCCTCTGTCTGGATTTCCGCAGTGACTAGATTGATTGGCGTCACCATTAGCAATAAGTAAAGGTCCTTTCCTACCTCACATTCCCGTGTTGTTTTCTTGACAAACCCATTCTGACTAGGGCGAGGGGACGTGATTTTCGCTTGTTTTTTTTTTTCCAGGGCCTAAGTATGTTGAACACTTTTCCACATATTTATTGATCTGTTTATTCTTTTTCATTTGAAAACTTTGTTCCGTGGTCCATGTGTTGATTGTATTATTTGATTTTTTTTGGTGCTCTTTATAGATTCTGTATATTATTCCCCTGTGCTTGAATGTTCTGCAGATTTCTCCTGTTCTGTAGTCTGTGTTTGCAGATGGGCCATGGTCCGGCTCTCTTTGAGAGCCCAGTTTTACTGTCCCTTTCTATTCCTTTGGCACATTACTTGTGTGTTTCACCTGTTTCTGTGTTGAAGCAGTCATTGTTTTTTAATTCATTTCCAGGAAAATTTGTCTAGAGTTAATAGGTCTTTGTGTAGATTGTATTTTCTTAGTATGTTTTTTAGTATGCGTTTTATCTCCTTTTATCTATTTGATTCTCAAAGATTTATTTTATGTATAAATGTGTTTTGCCTGTGTGTGCATATGCCCACAGAGGTCAGAAGGGGGCGCCAGATCCTCTAGAGCTGGAGTTACAGATGATCCCGCAGGAGCTGGGGCCCAAGCCCAGATCCCCTGCAAAAGCAGCCAGTGCTTTTAACTGCTGAGCCATCTCTCCAGCCTCCTGTGTGATTATTTAAACATTGCTGCTGCTGATTTTCTTCACTCTTGCGATAGTTGTTTGCTTTTATTCTGGACCTGGCTTTTCTATACCTGTCTTTTCCTGTAACCTTAAAAAAAAAAAATAGATATGTGGTCTCCCTGGCATTGACTCGGGTGGAAAGCTGCACAGTAGGGTCAGACTCAGTTGGTAGTCAATGGGTAGCCAGTCACATGGACTCTGCGGAAACAGTTCCTTTCTTCAGCTTCTTCCTATGCCGCCTGCTGGGACCTCCTCTGACCTCTGCTCTCGGGGAATTTGTCTGTGTCCCACTGTGTAATATCATGGTGTTTGTTCTCTGGTGCTCTGACCCCTCGGTGCCTCCTCTTCTCTTCTTCATACCCCCTACTAGCCCAGGATTTATTCCGCAAGACAGGTCTTTGAAAAGAAGATTTTCAAGGTCATTTCCCCCACAGAACAGGAGTTAGCACTTCTGAAAACGGGTCTCATACATTGTCAGTTAAATATTTAGTTTTTCAACATAAAGATGTAATTTGTGTTCATTTATGAGCTGGTTAGATGGTTATTTATATCTTGGCAGTATTTCATTGAATAGTGTTATTTATACTATGTTCATGGGATGGGCTTTGGGTTTTAGGTATATTATTTAAAAGGAATCATTTTCTGTCATTTCTAACACTAAACATTTCCACTTATTTTCTTATTTTACTTAAGATCTGAAGTAATCGTAGCATTTGTGAATACTTTTAACTTATTTCGGGCTTTATTGGGAATGCACACAGACACAGACACACAGACACACAGACACACAGACACACACAAAGCACAAAAAGTAGGTTGGCAAGGCTGTGGAAGAGGAACCCCAGTGCAGTGTTGGCGATCATGTAAATCAACTTGTTTATTATGTAAAATAATATGTAAATACATCAACAGTTAGAAAAAAGAAGGATCCTGTTTTGATGGCTAATCTTGACTGTCAATGTGACTACCTCTGGGAATCAACTAAAACAGCCCTGGGTACCCCTGTGGGGGATTTCCTGGATCAGACTATTTGGATCTGGAAGATTGGTGTTGGCCCACACAAAAGGATTTGGGAGAAAGACCTGGTGCCTTTTGCCCACCGCCCTCACTCTCCTGGGCAAGTTCTCCTACCCCATGCTGAGGTGTTCCTTTGCTGGTATTAGAACCAGCTTCTTCAGGCCGACTGAAGCCTAGCCGCTCTCCGGGAACCCCGAGGCTACAGTCCTGCTGAGGCTGCTGAGGCATATACCTCGTGGGCTGAGAAACTACTGGATTCTTGGCGTCTCGAGAGCGAGACAGTTACGGTTGGATTGCTCAGAGTGCAAGCTGGGAGGAGTCTAAAAAAGCTCCATAAGTATTTGTAGAAACACTCATCTATCAATTCCGTTCCTATAGAGAGCATTGGCTACAGTCCAGCAATCTGGGCACATGGCTAAAGGAATTAATCACCATGTGGCAGAGGCCTCTGCAGTGTTCACCACAGTCTTATTTGCAGCAGGAAAGATATGGAGATAACTGTTGATTGACCGGTATACAGACAAGGAAAACGTTGCGCACAACATGAAACATTATGTAGCCTTGAAGGAAATCCTGCTATTTTCAACACTGCAGATGAAACTAGAAGACATTATGCTAAATAAAGCCAGCCAGGCACACAGAGAAAATATTGTGGATCCCGCTTACATGGAAATCATCTCAACGTTGAAGAATCAGGCAGTAACAGATGGCAGCTCAGGAATGGAAGAAGGGAAATAGGGAGGTGTTGGTCAACAGATCCAAGGATTCAGCTAGACAGAATGAAGAAAGTTCTAGAGAGCTGGTGCACAGTGTGGCTGTGGTGCGTATTGAAAATTTGCTAAGGCAATCGGTTTTTAAAAGACTTATTTTATAATTTTAAGTGTATGTGCATGCGCGCGCGCGCGAGTGCAGTTTATGAGAGCATTGTGAGCAGAGGCCAGAAGAGGGCGCTGGATCTCTAGACTTGGAGTTACTGAGGGTTGTAAGCTACCCAATTCTACTAAGAATTGAACTCAGGTCCTCTAGAAGAGCAATACATGTTCTTAACCTGAGCCATCTCTCTAGTCCCCTAAGACAGAGGATTTTAAGTGCCATCAGCACACACACACACACACACACACACACACACACACACACACGCACGCACGCACACACATGAGAGAGTAAGGTAGGGTATTATGGCAGCTTACTAGGTTCATGTGTATCAAACCCGAGCTGTCTGCCTTCACTATATTCAGTCTTATTAATTATATCTCGGCACATCCAGAGCATACAAATGTAGAAAGCCAAATGAAGTTAGTTTCATCCAGATTTTTCACAAAAAAATCTTATTTCAGGGCTCTGATGTATTGGGCACTATGAGAGATTTTGCCTTGTTTGCCAACAATCCACGGCCTGGAAGAGGGACGGAACTGACTGTGGGGGCAGAAGTGCGCATGTGCACATGGCAGGGGCATTTATGATAACTATTATACAGGAACGAGAAGCCCACATTGGGTAGTGTTTATCAACCTGATGGCTCACATGGGAAGATGGAACGCTGTTTAAGGTGTTGTCTCATTCAGATTGGCCTGAGGTAAAGTCTGTGTCGTATTTTCATGGTTACTGACTGATATGTGGGAGGATCTAGCCCACTAAGGGAGGTGCCACCCCTGGGCATGTGGCTCTGGGTGGTATAAGAAAGCAGGCTGAGCAAGCCGCAAGGAGCAAGCAGCATTCCTCCGGGTTCCAGACTTGGCTTCCCTCCATGGCAGACTGGATGATTAACTAAAGTCTTTCCTCCCTGTGACACTCTCAGTCATGGTGACAGAGACGCAAAACCAGGGCCATAGCGTAGGATGCTTTTTCTGCTTCTGCCCTTTGACGTTGCCTCCTTTCTACCCATGAGTCTCCTGTTTTATGCCTCCTTTGCCCAAAAGAATAGAAAAGTACAGTTTTCTGCTGACGTGCGTGTCCAAAGCCACAGGTCAGGTTGGTCATTGGTTCTGGAAGGTAAAAGCAGGTGTGTCATCCAACCTGTTCTCAAGCTTGGAGTACTTTCTCCTAGACTTCCTTGAAAAATTGGGTTGAAATAACTCTTATGGGTCATTATTTTATGTTTTTATTTTCCTATATTACTCCAGGAATGAGATCTTACAAGATCTCATTGTAGGGTGTGTAGCTGCTGGAGTCGGTAAACAGATCCACGGGTGCCAACAGGGTCAGGTAAGTGACCATTGCTCCAGAGGGTTGTGTCTGAGCATCCCAGGTTCTGTCTAAAGTGTATCACTGCCGCTATTCGTCAACACTGTTCGCAGCATGGTTGCTGACAAGCTGTGGCGGCGTTTGGAAACTTAGCCCCTCGTGTGGAAACAGGTCTGGCTCCTTTAGCCATCCTATAGCTGGAGGAGAATCCCAGGACCCCGTCTGTGGGTACCAGATGTGATGCTGTGGGAAACTTCTGCAAGTTTAGTGAGTCCGCGACAGCAAAGCCAAGAAGCCAGCTCTGATCTTTGTTTATAAAGTCGAGTGTGCTTCCCACCCTTTATTTATTTATTTATTTATTTATTTATTTATTTATTTATTTATTTATATTTACTTACTTCCACTGTTTTTTATACCTTCATACTATGGGAATCTGAAAACAGGTTTTTTTTGCTGATATAAAGTCAAAACCTATTTTTTTCTTGGATTGGAATCTCCGAAGACCATCAAAATTTCAGTACATCATCATCTGGGATGATTTTAGTTTTGGTTCATCTGGTCTGATTCAAATCCCCAAGTCAGGTGCTGGAGAGATGGTTCCATGGTTGAGAGCCCTGGCTGCTCCTCCAGAGGACCCAAGTTGGGTTCCCAGCGCTCGTTACGACAGCTCACAACCATCTATAACTCCAGTTCCAGGGGATCCAATGCCCTCTTCTGGTCTCCATGGACACCAGGTGTGCACGTGGTACACAGAGAACTGCGTAGACTGCACAGAGAACCTTTGTCTTGAAAAACAATTATGTGTTGTATGTGTGGGGGGGATGCTATGCCTCCGGAGACCAGACGAGGGCAGCAGGTCCCCTGAACTGGAGTTACAGTTGTGAGCCACCTGGCCTCTGGTGTATGTGCTCTGAAGTGCAGAGGCATCTGTCTGTCCCCGAGAACATAACCGTTATAAATAACAAAACTGTTCCTCCCTCCCTGCTTAGCCATTTTTCACTTCATGCATGCTATACGTCACATATAACATATACATATATTATAGACATATAGATATAGATGATTAGATAGAGAGAGATGTTGCACACCATGTCAATGAGGTGCCCGTGCCTTTGTGTGTAGATGAAGAACCCCTCAGACAAGGTATCTCGCTGAACCTAGAGCAGCAGTCTGGCAGCCAGCAAACCCAACCATCCTCACATCGTAGCTGTCCCCATCCTCACATCGTAGCTGTCCCCCGCAGCCCAGCCTCTCCTGGCTTTCTGCCTGAGGGCTGGAATCTGAACTCAGGTCCTTACACTTGTACAGCATGGATGCTACTCGGGCATCTTCCAGCCTCATCCCAGCGTCCTTACTGAGCTCCTTCCTCCTTGGTTTTGTTAATTGTTGTCATAGGAGAGAAGAGAGAGTTAAAGTATGTTTTCAGCTAATATGCTTCAGACACAGGTTACCTTAAATACCAAATGATGAAAATGGAAAAATCCCTCAGGAGAACAGAGAAAGCACCAGTCCTAGCTTCAACGCATCTCAAGGTTGTTCCCAGTTCCGGGCCTGATCACCTTATTGGTGACCTTGAGGAAGCCACTTACCTGTTGTTTTCTCAGATGATGACAAGAGACACAAATGTCCCCAGCCAGACCTGAGCATCGCTTCATCTTGGCTCCGTTCACTGTTGCTGCACTGTGGCTCCATTCCTCCAGGCTCTTGCTTTAGTAGGAACAAACTTTCACGTGCGCTCTGCGGGGGATCGTGGTTTAAGCAGTGAAATCAAGCAGAGGTAATGCAAGAGGCCTTTGTAGAAGAGGCTTGAGAAAAACAGTTGGCCCATGTCACCCAAGCAATGACCAAGGAGATGACAATGTCGGAGCCATGTGTTACAGCTCCATGGTGCTGGCTCTGGACTTTCCAGATCACCTGTATCCAGGGACATTTCACTGACAGACACAATCTCAAAGATGGTGGCTGAATGTACCATTTGCCACCTGGAAATGAATAGTGAATATACTCATTGGAAAAGTGAAGACTTGCTGTGTTTAAATTTTTATTTTATGGATATGAGTGTTTGCCTGTTCTCCATGTGTGCACCATGTGTATACAGTTTTTGTGATGACTAGAAGAAGGCGTTGGATCCCCAGGAGCTGGAGTTATAGATTGTTGTGAGCCACAATGTGGGTGCTCAGAACTGAACCTGGTCCTCTGAAGGAACAACCCGTGCTCTTAAGAGCATTCTTGTCTCCAGCCCCTCCTTACTGTTTTGATCTGCCTTTGAAAATTCTGTGTCCCCTTCTGTAGATGGATTTCTCTTCTAGATGGTATCAGAGCACTTTCTGTGAACTCCTCTGCCTGCAAGCCCCTAAGAATCACAACGAAAGTAAAATCCCCTTCCTTCTTATTTCCTTTCCTTTCCTTTCCTTTCCTTTCCTTTCCTTTCCTTTCCTTTCCTTTCCTTTCCTTTCCTTTCCTTTCCTTTCCTTTCCTTTCCTTTCCTTTCCTTTCCTTCCCTTCCCTTCCCTTCCCTTCCCCTTCCCCCTTCCCTTCCCTTCCCTTCCCTTCCCTTCCCTTCCCTTCCCTTCCCTTCCCTTCCCTTCCCTTCCTTTCCTCTTCCCTTATTTTTCCCCTTGCCTTTCCCCTTCCCTTTCCTGTCTCTTTCCCCCTTCTCCTTCCTCTTCTCCCTTCCTCTTTCCTCCTCTCGGGCTTTCCCTGAATCAGTAATTTTGATGTTCATCTTTCAGACATCCTAGTTTAAATATGTCTTTTCAGTGCGGTAAATATCGACGAGCGTATCCATCTCTCCTATCTTAAGAGAAACTGCTTCACAATTTTAAAGTATGTTGGGGGATTTCTTAACTGTTTGAGAGGTTTTCATTTAGTTTATTGTCCTGATTTTTCCATCTGATACCCACTTATGGAAAGAAGTCACCCTCAGTGCTCACCAGGGCTGTCAAATTTTGCCAGGACCCCAAGAAGGGGTGTCACCTGGGCTTTAGTGGTCCTCAGATGCTCAATCACTGGTCCATTAGAATGACATAGGGTGCCCACTGGCCATCACCGGTAGTTCTAAGTGTGGAGACAGAAGGAAGAGACTCATGGAGATTTGTCATTTGAAGTTGAGAGACAGATGGTGGAAATCACAATGACTATAAGGTGTGTGTGTGTGTGTGTGTGTGTGTGTGTGTGTGTGTGTGTGTGTGTGCAGAGGGCTTCATCCTGGATCCTTTTCACCCAGACTTTTTATTCTTTGTCTATCTACTGTTCACTCCCACGTCTCCACCTATAACCCAGTTTCTCTCCTGACCTCTCTTCTTTATTCCTTCGTGGTGTGGTTGGGCGCACTGTTGGTAGACTTGTCCAGAAGGATATTCTTTAGAAGAGGCATTCAATAGGACATCCAGTACTTCCCTTTGTGCCCCGTCACACTCAGTGTGAGCTCATCATGGTCCGGGCTCATTCATTGTCACCTGGCTCCGTTCCAGCTCACTCTTAGTAGGCCGTCTCATTGCCCCAGTTGTTTGAGATAAAACAAACAAAACAAAAAACCCGGCGGCTATCAACAGGAACCTCTGCTCCCACCACGTCTGATCAGTCACCAAACCAGTGCTGGTTTCATCTACTGAGTATGTCCCATCCACCCACTGGGCTCCCATGTAACTTCTGTGGGGTCTCTCTAGTCCCTTCTGCCTCAAGATTCAGTTGGAGAGCCCATACTTTTTCTTCTCCAACTTTCTCCTGATTCTCTTCTGTAGATTTGATTGGCACAGCTGATCATTCATCTGCGCCAAGGTTTACCAGGTGTCTCCAGTGAATGAAGGGTAATCCCAGGTGCTTGAGACTTATCTGTGAATAAAATAAGCAAACCCCCTCCGGGCTGATGTTCTAACTAGAGAAGAGCTAATGAATGGATTAAAATAGAAATTCCAAACACTACATAGTATGTTGGGTGAATAGAAAGAGCAAGCATAGTAGGCACACTGGGCAGTGATGCGGGTAAGGAGGCTGGCAGTGATTGGAGCTAACTGAATGCTTTTATGCCATTACATTTCACATCTTCCTTGTTAAATGTTTATAAGTTCCTGCGTACTTCCGTTCTGTGGTCTTCCTTTGACACAGAGCGTATTTGATTGGCTAGGATCCTTGGAGGAGTGAGCACATAGAAATGACTGAAAAATAAGCCAACCTAGCTAGGAATGGTGGTGAGTACCTCTGCTACCAACACTGGGGAGGCAGAGGCAGGCGGATCTCTGTGAGTCTGAGAACAGCAAGGTTTATGGAGTGAATTCCAGGTCAGCCAGGACTACATGGTGAGAATTCTGACTCAAACAACAACAACAACAACAACAATAGTAATAATCATAAGTCAACATAAAGATGGAAGCTGGACCCAAACTCTAAAATGGAAGAGGAGAATGGGCTTCAGTAAAGCTTTGTACCATCACTTTTTGGCATTTTTCACTAAGATCAAGTGTAGACACGCTTCTACACAGAGCTGGCTGCGGGTATTTGACAGTCAAGTTGTCTTGACCTCGCACAGTGCAGGACAGAAGCCAGTCCTACTGGCATCAAGCTCTTGGACTTGGAAAGTGGGTACCAACTGCTGCTCTGGGGAAGCCAGACACGAGGAATCTGCTTGATCCGCTCTGTGTTTCGTTTACATAGTAGTGGGACTTTCTTCCTGAAAAGCATCTATCAGCACACAGGGGGAAGATTTCCCCGGTCCTATCTCGGCGTGGAAGAAAGTGCCTCTTATCTCCCAAGCCTCTGAACCACTTAGCTTTCTGTTTGCATCAGTAATTCCTACCCAGGACAAGAAAATAAAGGGCCACTTCACAGAAACAGGAAAACACTGCCAGCTCACATTACTTCTACCTCATCTCATCCTTCAGGTTCCCAGCTTTCTGTGTGCTTGATCCAGAAATGCCTGGCATCTGGCGTGGAGCCAGCAGCACGGCTCCCTGGCACGGATGGCCAGAGCCCTCGCTTTCTCCCTCAGTTCCTCCAACCCTTCTTCTTGCCTTTGAAGTTACAACGCCACAGCCACACCATTGCTCCTTAAGGAACTGATTCCAGAATTGCTTATTTGGATGCAAGGTGCCCTGGGAATTGTATTCTGAGTGCTTCCCACAGACCAGCAAAATGATCTTCCCCTGTGCAGCATGCAGGTGGGGCTCCCAAATGCAGCCTCTGTAATCACACCCCACAAGGCCGACAGCAGGTGGAAGCAGGACCAGCCAAGGTGGGTTTTGAGTAGGTGGAGGCAGAAGGATCCTGGAGGGGGAAAGGGTAAGGAAGGGACTTGATGAGCCTTGACCCTATTGTTGGCATTTATCTGGAACTTTTCCATTTCAGACAGGATGAAGTAAGGACTGGCCCTGCTGCCCGGTGAGTGTTAGTGGGGGCTCCACCTGTCATACACGTACCCCGGAATTAAAATTCTGACTAGCTCCATGTAAAACTAAAGTCACTTTCTTGCCAGCTGTCAAGTTTGGGGGAGGCAAGATTGTGCTTCACTCATTGGAGAAATCTGGTAAACCCTGGAGCAGATAAATGGGTGAGCTGGTAGAATCTATAGAAGAAAATTGTGAGAACATTGGAAAAGGAAAAAGTATGAACGCTTGAATTTCCTTTGGCTCCTTAGTACCACCATTCATGCTAGAGATGCATTTGTCTGGAAAACAATTTTTTTTAAAAAAAAAAAAGTAATCCTAGGAAAACAACTATATTCGTGCATCTCTAAGGACTGCACTAAAAATCCTAAAACTTTCTCTGTGCAATTTAAATGTGCATTAAGCTTGTTCATACTGAGTTGAAGATGATAGGAAGGAGATGGAGCACTTCTCTGTGGTTTGTGGGCTCCTGCTGCTGTCAGCGGGGCAGACCTGGTGGTGATGTTGAGGTGACAGCCATCTTCAGAAGGGGAATCTAGTAATTAAAACCAGTTTCTGGGCTGTTCCGATGCAGGAAACGCCATCAGGTTCTGGGGCAGCTCTGGTAACTTTAAGTGTGTGTGTGTGTGTGTGTGTGTGTGTGTGTGTGTGTGTCTGCGTGACTTTATGTGCATCACTTGCAGACAGGTGCCCGTGGGAGGCCAGCAGAGGGTGTTAATCCCCTGGAACTGGAGTCACAGGCCTTCGTGCGCCTCCTGATATGAGTACTGGGGACTGAACCTGGGTCCTCTGTTAGAGCAGAAAGCTCCCTTAGCCCCTGTGCCATCTCTCCAGCTCCTCTGCCGACAGTGGAACATCCTCACCTAGAATCAGACAGATCGTTTTGCACCCGACCCTGAGATAAACCAGCTTTCTGCCACATACTTTGCTGCCATGGGCTCTCAAAGCAGTATGGTCGTATGGTGTCATGGCCTGAAACCTCTCATACGTGGAGTTAAAAACAAACTTCCTCTTTTTAAAGTTCATTAGCGCCCAGGTATTTGTTATAGTACTGCAAATCCGCTACAGTGGTATTTATTGAACATCTATTGGGTGTCAAAGCCTCTGATACATGTTTATTTCTCCTGGTTTTTAACCAGAACCCATTTTTAAAAATTTGGAAATTTCTGTTCAGAAAGATTATGACGTTTCTCTGAGACTGACTGTCTTACCAAAATACGGCAAATTTACTAAAGAAGATGGCGTCAGGGCAATGGGGGGGGGGGCACAAGCCCATACAGTTGGAACACGCGGTTTCAGGGCATCAGGGAAGGTGTGCAAGCCCATATATCTGAAGCACGTGGTTTCAGGGTGTCAGGGCAGGTGCACAAGCGCATACAGCTGGAACACGTGATTTCAGGGATCAGGGCTGGTGCACAAGCCCGTACAGCTGGAACACGTGGTTTCAGGGCATCAGGGCAGTCGCATAAGTCCATCCGGTCTGGAGCACAGTGAGTTGAATGCTCAGAGTATCCTTTCTGCTGGGCAACTCTCTGTCCCTGGAGACCCAGTTCGCCACACCCCATGCCAGACCAGCACTGGTGATGGTTGGTGTACACGTAGTCTTTAGGAGGTCCTGTTTTCCCTCATTCGGTCCCCACACACCTCAGGACCCAAGTCACCTACGTATTAGCTCACGTGTGGCAGAGGTCATTTCTCTGCTCGAGTCTGAAAGCCCTGACTGGGCTGATGTCTCAGCTCCAGAATCTGGGGCAAAATTCACTTATGAACTCATCGTTGTCAGAATTCACTGCCTGGGGTTGCTTGCTGGGAGCCCAGGGAGAGCTCTCTGCAGTTGGAGACTCGCCACCCTATCTCTTAACCTTCAAGCTAGCTGAATTCCTCTTAGGCTTCGATCTCCGACATCCTCATCTGTCCTTAAAAGGATCATATGATTATGGAACATTCTCCTTTCTTATATCACCTGGGCCAAAGAACTTTAACTCAGGAATAAAATCCATCATATTCCCAGTATGGGGGCGTTGTGAGGTATATCCACCAGGGGGCGCTAGTGTAGGCCCACATGGAAGTGCACAATTTGCCATTATTTCAAATAAACATTGGAGTAAGCTAGGTTTTCATTCCTATCAGCTGCCTCACAGCACCAGAAGTCTCCGTAGGGAAGCAGGCCCCGGCAGATGTTGCATTTCATAAATATTTTAGAGAACAATTTATTCCATTTCTGCTTAAGCCCGCAGGCTGGTCATTCTTGTACACTCTGCCGTTGTGACTTACTGTCCAGCTGGGGCACAGCAATTACCCCTCCCCGCCTACCTGGCCCAGAGCAACTGTTCCTTAGTCAAGGCATGGTTTTGTGTCGCCTCCGGCCCAGCATTCAGACTAAGGGCACTAATTAAAACGCTGTGGTGGCTAAACTCTCATCTTTAAGTGTTAAGTGCTTTGACTGCTAGATATTTCCCATTGATGAACATGTCTGCGTTGTTCAGATAGTTCTTGAGCAGTAACCAAAAGGAGGTGAAAGAAAAATCCTTAGCTGGGGTTGGTAGTGGAGAGGAAGCCCTGATGTGGGTTCTGCCTCAGAGCATCCCCGTCCCCGTGGGGCAAGGCCTCAGCGGCATAGCACTTTGATCTTGTTGGAGGATCCCAGGAGGAAAGCAGCTGAAGGGGAGAAGAGGGAACCTAGGATGTGAAGGCCCCTGGTCCCCTCCACATCAGCCATAAATCTGAGTAGCCCGGGGGACCTGATCGCCTGCCACCGAAGGCTCCTGCTGAGGGAGCTGGCTCCTTCCTTGGGGGATTTCCTTAAAGAAAGTGATAAACCTGAGCCTTTTTTTATTTCTCATAAAATTTAAAGGTTGCTTGTGGGTTATGAAGCTCATCAGACTTAATGATAATTGGCAAAAAAAAAGACGGTATAAATACTGCTTGATTCCATGTGATAGACCAAACTCCTGTAATTGTGAACCAATGATGGTTTCAATCCAGACCCCAGCCCTAGCGTCACTGATTGGCTCGAGTGGAAGAGGCCTTTCAGCTTTTGGGACTGAGTCTCTCAAAAGAGCAATTGCATCCGTACGCCAAAGCCGTAAAATCTGTGACTTGCTGAAGGGTCTGCCATTCCTTTAGTACTTACCATAGATCGGATAGCAGGTATAGGATTTTTCTTCTTTTTGTGTGAAAGAAAGAGAAAGAAAATGTAGTCGATGTGGCACGTTGAGCTGAAGAGTAAGTACATGAAGGGGTCCTCATGACACCCAAGTCTGTCTTCTGGATACTGATGGGAGTTTTAGGTATAAGCACAGGAGGTGTTGGGGCAGGGGACAGAAGATGCATAATTAAATAGTCCAGGTCAGCCCATGCCCAGTTGATCACTGTCTCCATTCCGGGTGGCCCCAAGAGGTTGTCAACTCTGTTGGCACTCTAGAGGAGCAATCTGGTTCCCATAACAGTCACCTCTGTTCCATACATATCATCATCCATCACCGTCATAGATATTATAGATAATTACTTTCCTTTGTGTGTGTGTGTGGGGGGGTGGAGAATAAAGCTCTCTTGTTCCTGGAATCCAAGGTAAGTTCGTTTCTAGGTCCTGACATTGCTCTTTGGGGTTACCAAAGAGCTTGCAGATGAGAAGAATTAATGGTTGTCACTAACATGTCTGTCCTCAGTGCTGTGGTACATCTCCCATGGGGCTTGGCGACCAAACGGCTCAGTGATCACAGGCCCTCCAATTAGAGGGGAGACCCAGCTGGAGCAGAGAAAGGCAGAATTCACTTTTTTTAAAAAACAATATGAATCTAGTAGTCTTCATGTCTTAAAAACTATTTACTAGATGTGGTGGTTTGAAAGAAAATGACCCCCAAAGGGAGTGGCACTATTAGGAAGCATGACCTTGTTGGAGGAAGGGTGTCACTGTGGAGGCGGGCTGTAGGGTCTCATATATGCTCAAGCTGCACACCTAGTGAGACAGACCACTCTCTGCTGCCTGTGAGTCAAGATGTAAGAACAGTCAGATCCTTATCTGCCTGCATGTTGCCTTGCTTCTCACCATGATGATAATGGACTAAACCTCTGAAACTGTAAGTAAGCCACCACAGTTAAATGTTTTCTTTATAAGCAGTGCCCTGGTCCTGGTGTCTCTTCACAGCAATAGAAACCCTAAGAAAGAAGTTGGTACCAGGGTCCTGGGGTATTGCTGTGATAATCCAGACTGTACCATAAATTTGTTTGGAGTAGTTTGGGCTTTGGAAGTTTGGGTTAGGGAAGCAGTGGAATGCTGTAGGTCCTGCTTAGTGGGCCATCCTAGCAGGAGCATGGAAGACAGAGGTGCTGAGTGTGATTTGAATTGTGAGTACCTGTATCAAGAGGTTTCAGAGAAGAAGGATTTAGTATGTTATCTAGCAATCATTCTTGTGTATTTCAAGATAGGGTTTCTCTATTTAACAGCCCTGAGTGTCATGGAACTTGCTCTGTAGACCAGGCTGGCCTTGAACTCACAGAGATCTGCCTGCCTCTTATTTCCATGCATACATGCATATACATACATACACACACATACATACATACATACATACATACATACCTTTACATGAAGAAAGTGGCTGCCTTTTGTTCTTGTCCAAAGAGTCTGCCTGAGGCTAAAGTGAAGAGTTTTGGATTAATTCTGTTGGCAAAGGAAATCTCAAAACAGCTTAGTATAGACTCCGTCATGTAGTTACTAATGGTAACTCTAATGAAGATTTATAATGAAAAGGAGCAAGCTGAGAAGGGTAAATTACAAAATATAAAATTTGAGGAGAAAAGGAACACTAGGAAGTGGAATAGAGCTAAATCCTGTACTTAGGAAGATAAACAGGTTAAGAAATGGAATAAAGGGAGTGGTTACCTCAGGGCAAGATCCCACTCAGCTAAGTTTCCAAATTGTAAAAGACAGACTTTGAGGTCTCATATATGCTCAAGCCACACCCAATGTCTCAGACCACTTCCTGTTGCCTGTGAGTCAAGAGGTAAGACCTTCAGCTCCTTCTCCAGCACCATGTCTGCCTGTATGTTGCCTCGCTTTGAGCCATGATGATAATGGACTAAACCTCTGAACTATATAAGCAAGCCCTTATGATGGAATATTTTCCTTTATGAGAGTTGTTGTAGTCATGGTGTCTCTTCACAGCAATAGAAACCATAACTAATGCACTAGATTAAGTAGGTTAAGATAGAGATTCAAACAAATACTTGCCCAATCTCAAACTCTACAATTCTCAATCAACATCTTACAGTTCATATAGCTACCTGGATCTAGCTGCCTGGCATTTTTTTTATGAGTTTATTTAATAATGTGAATTTTATTTTTAAAAAAATGTTTATTAAAACCAGATGCACCCAGATGGTGGTGGTGCATGCCTTTAATCCCAGCGCATGGGAGGAAGAGGCAGGCAGATCTCTGTGAGTTCAAGGCCAGCCTGGTCTACAGAGCAAGTTGTAGGACAGTCAGGGCTGTTAACAGAGAAACCCTACCTCAAAAAATCAAAATACATACATACATACACACAAATACATACATACCTATGCATACACATATACATACATGCACACATATATACATACATAAAACAAGATGTTGTTTCCACCTTCAGTCCCAGAACTTGGGAGACAGAGGCAGGATAATCAGGAGTTCAGGGACTTCTTCAGCTATAGATGGTTTTAAGCCATCCTGGAACATGGGGAACATTGTATTTAAAACAAAATGGAGTCTCCCCATAGCATGAGGACTCTGTGGTGAAGGGGTGAGTCTCCTCTAGTCTGCAATGTAAGTTTCTTCTGTAGCCCCACCACCCTCCCACTCCTCCTGGATCCCAAAACAGTTCTTTGTTGTGTGATGCTTTACTCTTAGCTCTTTTGCTCTTTTGGGGACCCGCCACGCAGGTCCCAAGTAAACACACACAGAGGCCTTTTCTTTTCCTTGCTTCTGTGATCTTGCTTTCACTCTTACTCCATGGCTGGCTGGGTGACTGGCCCCTGACGTCCTCCTCCCCTTCTTTTCTCATTACTCATTTTTTAGCTTATTTCTCCTTCTGTTTATTCTCTCTGCCTGCCAGCCCCACCTAGCCTTGCTCCTGCCTTGCTATTGGCCGTTCAGCTCTTAATTAGGTCCATCGGGTGTTTTAGACAGGCAAAGTAACACAACTTCACAGAGATAAACAAATGCAACATACACAAAGCAACACATCTTTACATCATTAAACAAATGTTCTGCAGCATAAACACAAGTAACACACCTTAAAATAATATTCCCCAGCAGACGTGATTCATGTCAGTGAGATACCTTTTATTGGAGCAGAGTTCAGCTCTCAGGGACTTGAGATAGCTCTGCACAGCTTTCTAGCTTCTGACTGACTTCTAAGCAGAGTCATAAATATCATCAGTAGGGAGCCTCCGTTTCTGAAAAGCTATTACATGGTGTCAATATTGAAAAGGTGTATTTATCCACTTCCTCTTGGTCCAAAGAATTAGCCTAAGAAGTGAGTGGGTGCTTTTAGCTGGAAAGCCAACCCTGCAGAATTTTCTATGCTACCAGGCTCATTTTATACTAATACAAGTACAACCCTTCATTTAACCAGTGGCTCTCAGTTGGGCAGAGGGCAGGGCTGCTGATAAATACGCAGGAATGCACAGAACAACACACATTAGTTGGTCTGAGATGCGGCTATCATTGAGAGACGCTGGGCATAAGTAGGAGCCCTGCAGCTGTGCAGAGAAATACAGCCAGTGTGCTGAAAGAGGTCGTGAAAGTGACCATCCCTGGAGACTCTGAGGGAAGAGATGGAATGCTCTGGAACCCAGGAGGGGGAGACGATATTGCTTAGAGTTCAAGGGTGAAGTGCTGTTTTGATTTGCCATCTGCCACACCTACACAAAACCAACATGGTATTCATTTCCTGGGAGGCTGTTCAAATTCCCTCTCCTCTTTAAGGTCTCATTTCCCAGAGGCTTCTAAGTAGGCCACTCTTGTTATGAGAACTCCATCTTGGGATGGAGAAGAGGCTCAGCAGTTAAGAGTGATTACTGCTCTTGTAAAGGACCTACATTTGGTTCCCAGCACCCATCTGGTGGCCCATAACTATCTGTAACTCATCCAGGGGATCGGATGCCCTCTTCTGGTCTCTGCAGGCACTGTATGCACATGGTGCATATAAACTCATACAGGCACACATACACACATAAAAATAATAGGTAACTAATACAGATAAATCTCACCTTGATGGAATAACCAGGCTCCTGGCAGCTGAGGTATCTCTGTACATACATGGGAAAGGGCTTGGGGTTTAGTCACAATGACTCACTTTTTTAATACTTAATTGATTTCTCAAGATCCCAGTGGAGTTTACTGCCAAATTAGGGCTCAATAAAAGTGTCTGGCGTGGAATAAATTCATGAATACCTCAGATGTCTCAAAATGGCTAATTAAATAGATCTGTGACCAAAAAAAAAATTTAGACCAGAAATCAGATGCCCAACTTTCTCAGAGTTCTTTTAGTAAGAGCTGCTGTATAAAAGCCCTTGATCTTTTCTGTAATTCCTTACACCGTGCTAATACCTTCCACAGAATTTAAATTGAGTTCAAATCATATGATCTTATCTTTTCAGAACTCCCATATCAAGCACATAATTAAAATGCTACAGTTTCACTATCTCCCTAAGGTAGTAAATGCTAAAGAAGTCAACAAGGAAGAACCAGAGTAGGGGTGCTCGTGGATAATGATGACTTAGGCTTTAAGATAGGGAGACGGGATTTGCTGCAACGAGTCTAACTGGTAGAGCAGAGGAATGGCACACAGTTGCTTTTAATTACACAAAGATCTCTTGGTGTATCTTAGGAGCCCTCGGTCTCTTAAGTAACTAGC
The DNA here is from genome assembly GCF_903992535.2 of Arvicola amphibius. Classification (NCBI taxonomy): domain Eukaryota; kingdom Metazoa; phylum Chordata; class Mammalia; order Rodentia; family Cricetidae; genus Arvicola; species Arvicola amphibius. The sequence continues at coordinate 108,613,264 of NC_052056.1, read as the reverse complement.
GTCCCTCGATGTTTGACTGTGTTATTGGTTTTGTCAAAGTGGTCCTGAGAAACACTAAGTAGAATTTACCAGAGCAGAGGAGAGTGAAGAGTTCAAAAGTCCTGGATTTGGTGATGCTGGCGTTGACCCTTTGGGAGTGCTTCTACGACAGAGTCCATGTAAACATCCCCTCATCGTGGCATCCTTTAGTAACCAGCCATCTTTATTTGAATAGTTTTGATAACCCACAAAGGAGCTTTGTTAGTCTTCCCACTACTGCTGTGACAGAGTGCCTGGGACTGAGTGACTTCTAAAGGAAAGACGTTTGTCTGGGCTCATGCTTTGGAAAGCCACGGGCATCTTGGCATGCCTGATACCTGCTCACCTTGTAGTGAGGGCTTGGTGCTATTGTGTGTGTGGCAGAAAAGCCAACAGACTCACAGAAAAAAAGACAGAAAAGGAGCCAAACTCCAGGAGCAGATAGGCCATTCTGATAGAAAACCAGTGATCCCTTCATGAAGGCTCTATCCCTGTGAGCCAGACACATCCACTAGCCCCACTCCCAACACTGCTGTAGTGCAGAAATGAGCCTCCCTGTGAGTTTTGGTGAATGAGCACCATATTCACACCACAGAGGAACTGAGAAGACACACACAGCAGGCAACGCTGAATCGGCTTGACAGGCAGCATTCATTGAGTACCGGGTCCCTGACAATGTACTTTGCCTATCTTTTGCTTAGTTCTCTGATTAACCTTATGGAAGAGCACTTGTTAAAAGCCACTGCTTTCCAGCTTTGCCTTGAAATAGTGTGGGTTTTGCAGTGGCACTGTCTGGCACTCTAGGATCTGGCCATTAAAGGCCTTGCTGTCACCATGTATCCAGGAACCTTTGGAAGTCTGGGCTCTACAGAAGGAATTCAGCATGTTCTTGGGGACACAGAGGGATTTTTCCCCCTAACTGGCACCTGATGGTGTAGGTGTTCCTTACACCCCAAAAGAGCCTTGGATGGATGGGTTAATAGTCTCTGATCTTTGGGTGGGTGTAATTTCCCGCACCCAGTATTCTGTATGGAAGAAGGCTCCGAGGCTACTTCTTAGCCCAGTAAGAAATTCAAGTTTGTGCTGAGTGAAGGAGAACTGGGCTGCCATGGATACTCTTCTGTTTGTTAGGATGCAGGATACTGGGGGAAAGATGGGCAGAGACAGAACTACAGTTCCCAGTGCTTCCTCTTTACAGCCAGCCTCCTGCGCTGGACCACTGCGGGTTTCTTGGGAAGATAGAGAGGCCAGGGAGATCTAGCAGATGAAAGGCAGCAGGCTGAACAGCTGGTCTGATGGACTCTGCATGAGGCACCATGCTGGGTTCCTGGGTGTATCAAAGCCCATGCGGCCACTTCCCCAATGCTGGTGTACCAGGAAGTACAGTGAGCCTCTTTACTTTGTCATTTTTTTCCTGTAATTAATTTTTCTGTTAGTATGTAGAATAGTAGGTTTCCATATGACATTAGCATACACATGGACCTTGTACCCACCCTCCCACCAGCTCCTTTGGCCACCATCGCTAGTCACCTCCTGTATTCCAAATAGTCCGTCTTCGGCTTCTTGTTGTTACAAAAGGCTGCCAAATGTCGTTCTTTTACAACTATAAGAAATCCCCACCTTGGGGCTGGAGAGATGGCTAAGCAGTTAAGAGCACCAGCTGCTCTTGCAGAGGACCCAGTTTCCATTACCAGTACCCACACATGTGGCTCACAACCAATCTGCCAACTCTGGTCTGACGCCCCATTTTGGCTTCTTCAGGCACTGCAGACATGTGCTGCATATAAGTCATGCCAGAACACAGATATACATACATAATAATAAATATAAATAAATCTTTATAAAAATGATTCCCATCTTCATGGGATAGCCAGGCTGTTCTATGTCACATACAGGTATGGGCTTAGGTCTAGATTCAGAATAGGAAAGAGAGCATATTTGCTATCTGAGTTTGGCTTATTTCACTTAACGTGGTGATATCTCCTCCCATCTATTCTCCAGCTCTGACATATATATATGAGAATAACACTCACTGTGTTTACATGTTGCGTTCTCTTTATCTTCTAGCCTGTTGTTGATAGATAACTGGTTCTGTATCTCGACCCTCTCGGATGGTGCAGTAAGTATGGCTATGTCTCTGTGTTGTGCTGACTTGGAATTCGTGAGGTGCATACCAAGGAGTGGTATCATCAGGCCATATGATAAGAGTCTGCTTTTAGCTTCGTGAGGAACCTCCATACTGATTTCTGCAGCAGAGGCACACACATTTATATCCTCACCAGCATGCTGAGTTGCCTTCCCCAACATCACCCTTTGCTGGCTTGTTTTCTTGGGATACCTATTAGGCTAAGATAGGAGCTCGTTGAGTTTGAATTTGCATTTCTCTAATGGCTAAGAATACTGGACACTATTGTTGCTCTTTCATTTCTTCTTTTTACAACTCTCTGTCCGGTTCATTTGCCCATTGATTGATCGAATCCTTTAACTGGTGTTGAAATTTTAGAGTTCTTTCTAGATCCTATGTCCTTATCCCATGAAAGATGTGGGAACATAAAAGATTTTCTTTTGTTCCGTGATTTCTCTTCGGTATGGTGGTCGCTTCTTTGCTGTGAAGAAGTTTTTCATTTTAATGAAATGTTGTCAATTTGGGGAGATTATTGCCTGGCTTGTGCCTCTGTCTTGACATATTTTCCTCTCAGAGTTTTAGAAGAGTTTGGGGCCATACATTAACGTCTTTGAGGCCATTTTGAGTTGTTTTCCTTCGGGATGGGGGGGAGAGAGAGAACACAAATGCTAACTTCGTTCCTCTGTGTATGGACAATCCAGTTTTCCAAGCACCACATGTCATATGCCTTTCCTTTCTTTGAGATATAACTTGACATCTTTATAAACAAATAAGCGACTTTAGCTATGTGGGATTATGTCTGGGTCCTCTGGTTACGTTCCCACGGTCCCATGTGTCTGTCTTGTCCCAGAACTGTTCTGCCTTTGTGACTATAGCTCTGTAGTATAATTTGAGACCAGGTGTTGAAGGCCTTCGGTATTATCCTTTCCGCTAAGGCTATTTGAGTCCTTTGTGCTTCCATATGAATTGTAGAACTGGTGTTTTTCCGTTTGGGGTTTTGTTTTAGATTGTTTGTTATTGTTGTTTATTTCTGTGGAAAATTTCACTGGAATTTTGGAAGGAACGGCAGTGAATGTCTATACCACTTTGGTACATTTTCACCATAATTGACTTTACCAATCCCTGATGCACGGGCAGAGGCTCTCCATCTTTCAATGGCCTTCTTCAGTTTCTTTCTTCTGTATTTTAAGGTTTCATTGTGAAGCTTTCCACTCCCTTAGATAGTTTCGTTTCTACGTGCTTCATTTTTCGACACTGTTGCTAATAGAGTTTTCATCCTGGTTTCTTTAGCAAGTTTGTTGTTGGAATGTAGAAAAGTTGCTGTGTGTCTACATTGATTTCTATCCCATTTTGCTGAAAGTGCTTATCAATTCTAGAATCTTCTGACAGGGTCTTCAGGGTCTAGTAAGTATAGGATCAAGATACCTGCAAACAGGGATATTTTGCCTTCTTCCTTTTCTGTTTTTAACTTCTTCTTCTTGTTTTCCTCCTCTAAGATTTTGAACACTATGTAGAATAAGGTGGAGCGAGTGAACATGCTTGTCTTGTTTTAGATTGTAGATGGAATGTTTTCCTTGTTTTGCCCATTTTGTATAATACCTGTCATAGACAGACTGGATTATGATAAGGTAATTCCCTCTATCCTGTCTTCTCGGGACTCTTAACTGACCTTTGTTCTAGGCCTTTTCTGCTTCTGTCGAGATGGCTCCTGTGCTGTGTCCCCTCTGGTGTCATCTTCATTGGATGTATCCAGCCTGGTCTTTGTAGATGGAGCGGCGGGGCTGCGTTCCGCCAGCCGGCTAGCTTTACACCCAAAATAATTACACAGAAACTATTCTTTTTTTTTTTTTTTGGTTTTTCGAGACAGAGTTTCTCTGTGGCTTTGGAGCCTGTCCTGGAACTAGCTCTTGTAGACCAGGCTGCCTCGAACTCACAGAGATCCATCTGCCTCTGCTTCCCGAGTGCTGGGATTAAAGAGGCGTGCACCACACACCACCCGGCAGAAACTGTATTCTTTTAAACACTGCCTGGCCCATTAGTTTCAGCCTCTTATTGGCTAATTCTCACATCTTGCTTTAACCCATATTTAGTAATCTATGTAGCACTACGAGGTGGTCGCTTACCAGGAGAGATATTAACCTGCGTCTGTCTTGGAGAGGAGAAGCATGACGACTGCCTATGGCAACTGCCTGAAGTGTCTGCCTTCTTTCTCCCACAATTCTGTTCTGTCTACTCTCGCCTACCATAATTTTTCTGTTCTATTAAAGGGCCAAGGCAGTTTCTTTATTAACCAATGAAAAGTAACACATAGACAGATGACCCTCCTCCTCCATCAGGTCTTGGTGTGTGATCCTCTTAATGAAACACTTTAACTTGAACTTGTATGGGATGAAGCTGAGGTGATGTTAACACTTAGCTTCTGAGGCTGTCAAGCTCAGACATTAATGCATGAGGTGAGCCTAAAATAAGAGCTGAAGTCTAACATGGGAGAAAAGAATCAGGTGAGCCGTTCTTCACCTGAGCAGGAAGCACATGGGCACCAGCAAAACCCGCTGAATTTTGGCAAACTGTGGTTTTTTTCTCCTTTAAAAAGTATTTTTATGCTCTGGGGAGAGCAAACCTAAGGTCCTCTACATACTAGGGCATGTGTTCTATCACCGAGCTATAGTCCCAGGTCTAGCTCTGGTTCTCATTTTAGCTTGAATCATTTGAAAATGCTTCCAAAAACTAACTCGCTGTAGGGTATAGGAGCGCACATGCCTATTCATGACCACATGAGTCCACAGGAAGTGCTGGGGGTGTTCACAGGAAGTGCTGAGGGTGTCCACAGGAAGTGCTGGCTAAAGCATGACGCTTTTAGGGACTCTGAATTCAAGGTCCAAGGAAGAGACATGGCTGTGACAAGACCCAGTGGTCCCATGGGACAGATTTGCATCCATTACTTGACTCATATAGAACAGCGAGGGTGTTCCTCAAATACATCCTTGGACCTAGCAGGACCAGAAGCCATGGAACCAGCAGGGGGAGACAATAAGGGTGAGGCTGACCACCCTCAAATAATCAACTCCCATGATGTTACCCTGGACCCCTGGACATTGTGCATGGACATACAAAAGTTTGTGTTTGCCCTGCTGAGTTTTTCTTCCTGAATTTGAACATTTTAGTATTATTACTACTATTATTTTGCCATTAACATGTCCTTGTTTCTATGCTGGCCACTCTTCCACCTCCCTCCCACCCACCTTCACCCCTCATTTCAATATATATATATATATATATATATATATATATATATATATATATCACTAATAGTCACATGATTTCTTTCATTTTGTAATCCAGAAATCAACCAGGGCCATCTGTGTGGCCATGAAGTTTACAGCACATATTGCACTTGCAAAGGACCTGAGTTTGATTCCCAGAACCCACATAGTGGTTCCCAATGAATGGTAACTCCAGTTCCAAGGGACCCAATGCTCTCTTCTGTCTTCCTGGATACTGTACATACATGGTGGAGGCACATACATATAAGCAGGTAAAAGCATCAAGACACATTAAGTAAAAATAAACAAATCTTTAAAAACCAAGCTATGGGAACCCCTGAAGTTGGACGGAATACATTTTGCGTGACAAGACAGCTATGAACTTATGAAGGTCAATGGTGGAGTGCTATAGGGTGACTGTGAAATACCCATCAGCACCTCATGAACTTGGACCTTAGTTCCCAGCTCGAGGAACTGTCTGGGCACCTTTGGAAGTGTGACCTAGCTAGCAGATGTAAGCTTCTGGGGGTAGGTCATGAATGTAATAGCTGCTTCTGGTCTTGGCCTGGGTGCTCTGAGTCCAGTCCCACAAAGACAGGAATAAGCCATGAGTTTCTCACACCATGGACGTAGCCACTTCAGCCTCCGTGCCTTCCCGACCATGATAATATATAACTCCTTCCTTAGGTTGGCTTCAGACAGCTATTCTGTCACAGCCACAAGAAAAGTAGCTAATCCACATGGTCATGTAATACTAATAATAGCACTGTCGGAGTTTGTTACTGAGATGTCCAGTTCACCTTTAACCTTTAGTATTCGAGACAGATACATACATAAAAACACATACACACAAATATATGCATATATGCATACACACATATGTAACCCAGTGTGTTTAGTTGTCTACCTGGCATAACTTAGGGAAGGTTTATTTTGGCTAATGGTTTCAGAGGGGTTTTTAGTCCACAGTTGTTACTTGTCCCAGTGGTCCTTTGAAGAACATATTGGTGGTGGGAGTAAATGGCAGAGGAGGTCTTCCACAGGAAGCAGACGTGTAATAAGAAGAATATCATACAAGGATGCACACACAGCATACACACACGCACACACACACACACACATACACCACACACACACACACGAACTTCCTATGGCTAAGTCCCACCTCCCAAAGTTTTCAAAACCTCTCCCAAGATCCGCACATCTGGTAACATTAGGCGCTAGCATATGATCCGTGGAGGGAAATTCCACACACCATGCCCCAGCAAAGAAGTTAAAGTATGCAAAAGACGGATATGAAACATTCATTTAGCATCTTAATAATTAAGATAATTTTGTCACCAAGTTATAAATGCCACTAAATGATGAAAATATGCATCAGTTTGGTTAATCATGCACAGAGAACATTATGTGGCTTGATTGCTTGGGAATAGTCCTGAAGAAGCAGTCAAGAGAGTAGCTTAATCATCCTACTTGGGATAAGTATTCAAAATCAATAAAATATGTGTCTTAGAGCTTGCGGTAGTATGCTTACATTATTATTAGTTTTCTGCCTTTTTTTTTTTACAACTTCCTCTTTCTGTGAGAAGCTTGTTTTGTTCTGGCTAGTTCTGACCCCTCTTTGCTGTTAATTCTTCTTTTGCTTGAATTTTTTAAAAATTAAAAATATAATTATATCATCTCTCTCCTCCTCCACTCCTCCCATGCCGCCCTACTCCTTCTCAAATTCATGGCCTCCTTTTCGTTAATTATTATTGTTAAAACACACACACATATAAATATACAGATACAAACCACGCTGAGGTCACTTGGTGTCAAGTTAGGGGTCTCATCCCTGGGAGAGCTAATTCTCTATCAGATGTCAGCAGTTATCAGTAGCTCTTTGTCCTCGGGTGGTACCCTATGAGTCCTTGCACCCCTCCATGTTAGCTTGTCTGCTGGAGCTGCCATTGCTCAGATCTCGCTGAGGCAGCGTATTGTTGAGGTAATCATGGCTCCAGCTTCCCTTCTATTTCTGGAGTCACAGTCTCAGGTCGGACTTCCTGGTCCTCAGGCTCTTGTATCTCTCTGCCCCCTACTGAATATCAGTTTCTTCCTTTTTAAATTTAGGTCCTTGGTGAATTGTGGCCCTTCTCCAGTAAAGTGAAGACGGGAGAAGAGCATTGAAATGGTGATGGGAGGTCCTGAAGTGCTCAGCCTGGCAATCAGGGGATGTGGCAAAATCAATATTCGGTACTCTTTCAGGATGAATAGTGAAGAACGAGTCCTTCCCCTACTCTTCCCACAGTGCCCCAGGAATTCTGCAGGAGTCCTTGCTTTGGGGCAGACTCTCCTGATTTAAAGACTGAATAGCTTGTTCTGTGGGGGGGGCTGCTATAACTCAGAAACTGGAAGATTCTAAAGAACCAGACAATGGCTGGATCCCAGGAAGGGCCCAGTAATTCAGTAGGCCCAGCCGCTTGGGCTGGTCCGCGACTCATCTGCCAGTTACCACTGCGTCCAATACGCACGGCCCGGGATGCGCATAACTGGTCACCACACGAAACCGCCGGCCATGGAGGGGTAACAAGCCAAGGCAGCGTGAAACCTGTTGTTTAATGTTTTCACCCGTCATAAAGGTAGAGGCCTTGCGCTCAGTCATCCCAAAGGCCTCTTTCCAGAGGCAGCACCTGAATTAGGAAGAACACATCCAAATAGTGGCCATCATGGTAGGCCAGACTGGCTCATAATCATGCTCTTTGGTAGGGGTAACTGAGGCGGGGGACAGGATCTAGGAATGAAATCATCACCCTCCTTGCCAGGGATGAGGGAATGTGCAGTGTTTTTGAGGAGCTTTCTTCTTTTTTGTTCCATACCAGAAGACAGAAGAACCCGAAGCAAACTGGTTGGGATTCCTTGTAGCTTCCATGCAAGGTACGGCGCATAGAACTAGATTAAGGCCTATGTGAGGGAACCGCAGAATAAGTTATTTTTTATTGAGAAATAATTCAAACACCATAAATTTTACCCTTCAAAATGTACAACCAATGGGTTTAGTATATTTATAGGGACATAAAATGAAAGCTCTAATTCATTTTCCCCAAAGAAACTCCATGCCTGTCAGTGACCACTCCCCGTTTCTTACCCCCTACCTCCTAACATGGCCTATTCTGGACATTTCAAATAAATGGAACCATATCGCATCTACCCCTTCTGTCTGGCTTCTTTCACTTAGCACGGTGTTTTCAAAGCTCACTGTAGTAACTAGCACACGCCAGTCTTTCTTTCCTTCCTGTGGCAGCTGGCTGATATTCTGTTGTCTAGATGTGCCATTTTTTCCCATTCATTGTTTGATGAGCATTTGGGTTTTTCCACTCAGTCATAAATTATGTGTCTATCAATGTTTATGCACAGATTTTAGGGTGGATATGTGATTTCATGTCTCTTGGGCATATACCTCTAGCAGAGCTGTTGGTCATATGGCAACTGTACCAATAACATTTTGAAAGGATGCCAAAGTATTTCCCGAAACTTTGCTTTACAATCCAAGAACAACAACTATCTATACCTTTTATTATAACTCCTCGTGTGTGTGTGTGTGTGTGTGTGTGTGTGTGTGTTGTGTATGTGCGCGCGCGAGCGCGCGTGTGCTCAAGAGACATTTATCTGGTAGATGGGGTATAGTAACTTGTCGTGGGAGGAATATATGGACCATGCCTGAGACAGAGGGACATCATTTATGGCCTTGGCCTGTTTGCCTGAACTTGATCACAGAGGTCAGCAGGGAGGATGGGGAACGTAGTTCAGTTTTACATCCAGGACTAAAGGAAAAGGCCTGGCCAGACCCGACTCTCTGTCATCCGAAGCTTCGTCTCTGAGCTGTTCTACTTCACTGATTTCTTTTCTTGAAGCCAATACCATTCCACCTGTGTTCACTCCAGTGTGAGACACCAGATGAGCCCCCACCTTTCGTATTCTTACTTGGAAATTTGTCTTGGTTGGACTGGAGAGAGTTCCGCAATTATGAGCACTGGCTGCTCTTGCAGAGGATATGGTTGGGTTCCCAGCAGGCACATGAGGACTCGCAGACATCTGCAAGCCCAGTTCCAGGGGATCCAACGCCCCCTCCTGGCCTCCAAGAGCACTGCATGCGTGTACTTGCAGGCAAACCGCTCATCCACACACACACACACACAAAGAATAAAGAAGACCTTTTAAAAATTTGTCTTGCCTAGGCTTGGCCCATTATTTTTTCACAGAGATTCTAGTCTCTGCTCAAGAAGCGCTATAAAAAAAAAAAACAGGTCAAGTTTTAGTGAGAAACCACTTAAAATTGAAAATATACAGCCAACCAAAGATTGGCATCTGCTGTATACAAAGAACTAGAATAAACTCGGTATAAAGCTGAGTAGACGCCGTCGATGGGCATCTTAGAGAAGAGAAGGAAAACGAATATCAGTAACTAGCTGAGAAGAAAGCATCTCAACTCTACAGCCTGATGAAGACCAGATCAATTAGCAACGTTGCCAACGGACTGCAGTATGGAAGAGCTGATGTCACCCGCATTCGCTTGGCTGTCTGGGAGGTGAATCCCTACAAGCAATTTGAAAAGCATGTATGGAGGCTTAGGGCAGCTGAACACATTTCCTCCTGTCCAATCAATCTACTAGTAATGAGATGGGTACTGTCTTGTCTTCCTTAGGATTGGCAACCCATTTTGCTATTATTCCCACCATTTTCTGTGTGAAATGGTTCGTCATATTTTATTAAAGCAATTGTATTCCATCTTTTCTTTAGCCTTTTATCCTGATGGGATGATTGGATTTTCCTCGCCGTTCCCCCCTTTTTTCTATGTACTGCAGGCCATCTGATGTTAATCTTCAAAGACTTCCCAAGCCCCTTGGATAAATGGATTTATTAAAATGACTGACCGTAGAAATTAAAGCCATTGTGCAAGTTAATAACTAAGACATAAGGGCATCTGGGGTACCAGGCAGGAATGTGCTGTCTGGCACTAACTCCTGCAAGGACTTTAAAATTTTTTTTCATTTTCTTATTTTATGTGTGAGGGTTTGCCTACGTGTGTGTGTACATACCATGTATGTACCTAGTACCCAAGCAGGCCAGAAGAGGGTGCCTGTTCTCCTGGAACTCGGGTTACAGTCAGTCGAGAGTGATCACATGGGTGCTGGAAACTGGACCCCAATCCTCTGCAAGGGCTCTTAACTGCTGAACCATCTTTCCAGACGCCTGCATCAACTTAAAAGTCCCCTGGCATTAGCCTTCAATTCTCATGGTAGTCTATAATACCAATTTTCTCTCACACACACCTCCCCTTATGAATGAAGAGACCGACGCAAGGATGTAGCCGGTGTGAGCGACAGTATCTTTGCCTTGGACAGTTCCCATGTCTGCACCTGGCTGGTGTTCTTGCTCTCCCGTGGTGAAGAGGTGAAGAGGTGGTTACACTGCCTGCCAAGTTCAGGCCAGAGCGCTGGAGGTTCACAGGAACGAGGTGACTAAGTGGGACCTGTCGCTGCTAGTCGCTTAGACGCTCCACCATGTTGGTAATCTTTTTTCTTCTAACTCTTCCCAAGCGAGAGCTTGATGCTGTCCCCATGGGATCAATTTCGTGGACAGCCCTAGACTTCAGGGGCCATTTGCAGATTCAGGATGCTTTTCTCCTCCTGAACAGACATATTTGATGACTGGCCAACAGTAGCCAGTTTTCAAAGAGTGGGCCTATTTGTTACCAGCCATATTGTACCAAATGGTGGATGGAATTGCGTTTTTTATACTCTTCTTCTTTTCGAGGTGGTAGAGGTCTGGCCTCAGAGGGAAGTGCATAGCTTCCTGACGCGTGCGCGCGGAGCACGTCCTTGCCATCCTGGAAGACAGCCAAGTCTCTAAATTGACATGTTCACTGGATAAATTGCGTGGAGCAACATGGTGCCAGATGGGAGACGATTGGATAACAGGGCTTTTGAACTCTGCGAATGTTACCAAAAGAAAAATAGTTCTGGTCTTAAGAAATGTTTGATAAATTGTTAAATAAAAGACAGTGTGAGGATTTGAGCACTCAATTTCCTTCCCACCGCGTGTTTCGTTGAATAGATTATGGTGGCGGCAGCGGGGTGCACGTCAGCTGATTCCCCGTGAATTACCTCCAGCAGCTGAGCCCCGTTTACCTCTGAAACACCCCCACAAGTGCTTAGAACGTCTCTGAATTCAGGTGCTGACTGACTGAGCAATTGCTGTTTAATTCTGGGCCCACTCAGTCTTTTACTCCCGTGATGCATGCTGCTGCCCTCCCTGCCCACCCCCGACCCCGCGCTGGGTTTTCACAGGCTCCTTGCATGCTTCTTTATCTGATACCAGCTGCACAGATCCTGTTCTGTGGACTTTGGGTACTTCTTCTAGGCTTGTGGAGGTCCCGCACATTCTCTTAGCCGGGTTTAGAACTGTTTGGAGCCTTGTACAGTGACCGAAGGGAACTGTGCCATGCCAGCTGCTCCAAGCAGTAGCCAGTTCTTTATTGGTCATTCTTTTTTTTTTTTTTTTTTTTTTTTCGAGACAGGGTTTCCCTGTAGTTTCTAGAGCCTGTCCTGGAACTAGCTCTTGTAGACCAGGCTGGCCTCGAACTCACAGAGATCCGCCTGCCTCTGCCTCCCGAGTGCTGGGATTAAAGGCGTGCGCCACTGCCACCCGGCTTTTATTGGTCATTCTTAAAGCGGCTTTTCTCCCAGAACAATGCTGGTCTCACCAATTTTAAGAAGACCCTCAGGTCTTTCTGGGGAGAAAAGCAATGATCTCAGACTCCAAATAATTGAACGGAATCTCCAAATATCATGAATGTCGAGGCCGTTTTAACAATGCCATCATTTTTATGAAGGCCAATATAAGTGAAATATTGTGACCCTCCTTTCAAAATGATGAAAAGACGTTTACTCTCTCTCCAGTGCCTTGTGTGTCTTCCAGCGATCGTCACCTGCTTTTCACAAACGGGTGGGTTTGTTCCAAATGAGCCCTGATCAGCCTCTCGCAGTTAGCAGAAGAGGTCCCAGACCTCCTCCTACCAGAGGGGCATTTGGAAGCCTTCTCTCTTAAGGACACTATGGTTGTCTTTAAGGGTCACATACATAAACCTCCCCAAAGTTTCAGAAGATGGAGAAGAATAGTTCAGGCCACACTGTTTTTACTGAGCTCAGACCCAAACTGCTCTTCCATGGTCCTGGATCCTCAGAGTGTCGGAGCAGTTGTTTGTGACAAACGGTCCTCTGGACAGAGACTGCTTCTCCATGGGTAGCAAACTGCAGCTACCCATCCATTTCTTCTGCCTCCTGAATAAGTAAAACTGGGGCTGGGCAGATGGCTCAGTGGTTAAGAGCCCTGGCTGCTCTTCCGGAGGACCTGGGTTCGATTCCCAGCACCCACAGGATGATTCACACAACTATCTATATGGTTCCAGTCTCAGGGGATCTGCTGCCCTTTCCTGGTCTCTGTGTGGACTGCATACATGTGGCATTCATAGGTACAAGCAGGCAAAACACCCATAAAATAGAATTGTAAAGTTTTCAGTAAAAATAAGTAAATAAAGCAGCAATGCAAGGAACTCTTGGCCTTAGAACAAATGCCCCATGCATCTGGAAGGTTTCCCCGTCTCTGACCCCCACTCCCACCCCACCCTACACCTCCACCCTATATCCCCACCCCAACCCTCCACCCTTATCCCTACCCTATATTCCCACCCCCACGTCCACCCTACATCGCCACCCCCACCCTATACCCTCATCCCTACCCCACACCCCCCACCATCACCCCCACCTCTACCCCACTCTTCACCCCCACCTCAGGCCTCCTCTTCTGGATTCCCCAGATTCTGGAAACAAATGACATTAGCCAGGGAGCACCCATCACTGGATATCTGTAGGTTTTACATGTGTGAATTAGCCAATTGCAGAGCAAAGCTTCTCAGCCAAAAACTGTGTCTGTGCCAATATTCTCAGAACGTACCTTGTCATTCCTCCCTAAACCTCGGCCATAACATCTCTCTGCATAGCATTTGCATTGTATTATCAATACACAGGCATTACCAAAATTCTGGGCATGATCTGAAGGCCACGGGAGCTTCTACAGAACCTATGCAAACATCATGCCATTCACACAGGAACTTGATCATCTACCATCCTGTGTTGATATCCACAAGGGGTCTGGGAACCACGGGGGACGGTGTTTTTACTCCCAACTCTCCTCCATCTCTCAGGCTCTATTTCAGAAGAACACTGCTCCCTCCACCCCCACAAGCTCCCCAGTCGATGCTTATGACAGCAGACAGTTATACATACATGTAAGCAAAGTATGTGTGCATGCGTGCACATGGGCATACAGTTTATGTTCCCTTCACTGCAGAGGGTCAGAATCACAGATGCTACGTCCTGACTAAAGAGAGATCTTTCCCACATCCATTTCCAGGCGATTGCTTTTCAAGGTCACTGAAAGGTGTGTTCCTAAGCAGATGGCAGCCTTAGGATTGGCTGGCCAAGCCTGAATGGCAGGTGGGTCCCTCCATTTTTTCATGAAGTTGTAATTAACCTGCTCTTTGCCTCCCACAGGCTCCACCTTTGGGAATGAAGAGCAGCCACCTCTGAAGCCAACTCTGCCTTCTAAGGACACACCCAAGGGAGCCAGCCGGGCAGCCCCTGCATCTGCCTCCAATGCAACAACACCACGCAGAAGTTTACTTCCGGCACCCAAATCCACCTCCACGCCTGCTGGTAAGACCTTCTGCCTCTCAGGAGCTCCACAGTGGAGTCTTTGAAAGCCACTATGTCCAACAGCTGCTTAGAAGAGATGACCGAGGAGTCTTAAGAGGCATTTAAAGTTAATAAATACCACAACATATTCCTGTGTTTACACTCTCCTCCGCCTGTCTGCTAACCCTCTCAATGACACCATTTTGGTTTGAGGAAGCAAGAGCCAAGCTGTTTTTAAGAAGACTGGCTCTTGGCTAGGGGCAAATCTTGGCTCTTGAAACCATTTGAAAGGCTTTGGGGGCAAGCTCAGTCTGGGCCTCAGAACGCAACGGGAACTGCTGCCCTCTGCTGGCTGTGAACTTAAGTCGGCAAAACTGGACAGACCCCCGCAGATTGGGTAGCTTGTGTTCCAGCAATGGCTCCAGAGCTATGGTTGTGTCGGTGACTAGCTCCATTTAAGTAGCGCAGACAACCTGCCTCTCCATGCCCCACGCATGTGCAGGGATTCCAGAGAAGGCCACTGTGGCCAGACACTGCCCAGGTGGCCCACGATTGGCTCCGTCTTGCTCCATATCTCACACAAGGAACCCGTCCCCCTTAGCAGTGTCTGTGGGTATGGTCCTATTCTCCATTGTGAGGTTCAGCATTGTGAAGACAGAACGGAGGCTGAGCCCGGATCCACTGTAGAGGGCGCATTCAGATCGTTGGTTTTCCTCCCCATTTTCCTGATTATAGCCAGATGTCTACCACTGTGCATGCATAAATACATATGGCTTTTTGCGTCCTTAAGAACTGGATGGCTTTGCGAGCTGCAAGGCACGGTTAGGTTTTGTTCTTCTTCTTCTTCTGTCTGCTTGGCTCAAGCTAGAGTCATCTGGGAAGGAGAATGTCAGCGGAGAAAATGCCCTCACCAGAGTGCCTATAGGCAAGCGTTGGGGCATGTTCTCCGTTAATGGTTGATGTGAGAGGGTCTGGCCCACTTTGGACATTGTGCTGTCCTGGGCTTGGGCTCCCAGATTATGTAACAAAGCAGGCTTAACCAGCTGTGGGAAGCAAGCTAGGAAGCAGCATTCTTCTGTGGCCTCTGCGTCAGTTGCTGCTGACTTCTCTTCGTGATGAACTACAGTTGAAAGATGCCAACAAGCTCTTGTGCAGTTGTAGTTGTTGTTTTATCTTTGCTCTTTGGGGGCCTGCCACCCAGCTCCCAAATAATCACGTGGAGACTTATTCTTTATTATAATTGCCTGGTCTTAGCTTGGCTTCCTTCTAGCCAGATTTTCTTAAATTAGCCCAAATACCTTTTGCCTCTGAACTTTTACCTTTCTTTATTTCTGTATTTCTCTTCTTTCCTTCTTAGTCCATGTCTGTGGCGGTGTGGCTGGCCCCCAGCATCCTCTTCTCCTTTCCTAACTCCTCTCTCCTCTCTTTTTCCCTTCTATTTATTCTCTCTACCCAGAAGCTCCACCTCTCTGTGTCCTGCCTAGCTATTGGATGTTCAGTTCTTTATTAGACCAATCAGGTATTTTAGACAGACAAAAAATCACAGCTTCAAAAATCCTGAAGTGTGACAGATGCTATATATCAATGACAGCCTTTCTGGGGCATTCCTGTCAGGAATAAAAAATATTCCACTGCCCTAAAGAGGACTTAGTCAGCAGGCTGCAGAATCACAAACACGTGTGTTGTTCGATGTGGGCTCTAGGAATCTTCCCCCAAAACAGAAGAACAAAAATCCAGTGCATCGGTGTCTAGAGTTGAAGAAGACTGAGAGTCCCTCACCTGTCTGTTCATAGGGACTAGACAGAAGCACTTCCGGGATGCTCGGCAGTATGGCTGACCTAAGATGGGGAACGGTTTTCTCTAAATAGGGACATGTGACACCATTTGTATGTTTATACTAAGAAAAGAAGTAGAAAAATAAACTATGAATTTTAAAAAGACTATGCACAGGGGAAAAAGGGAGATTTAGGAGGAAGACTAGAGATTGAAGTCGAAGACAGTATTTGGACACTTGTTTTTTGGTCTCAATATGGAGTGCAACTGTATACTGCCGCTAAGTTCTAAAAGAGCAGATCTGAGCCATCCTGCAGAAGCTGGGCACGATGCTGTGCAGATGTCATCCCATCAGTCAAGAGGCAGGTGGAGCTCTGTGAATCTGAAGCCAGCGTGGTCTACATAGCAAGTTTCAGTCCAGCCAGGGCAAAATAGCAGGGCCCTATCTCAATTAACCGATGAATAAATGAGTACATGAGCTAATAAATAAATAAGTTCCTGTTGCGGCAGAACCATGGAAAGACTTAATTCAGCCCAATGATTCGGCATGGCTCCCTGCTTCCATATTCCCTAGACGACTCAGGAAGATTCCAACAGGGATGCCAGAACAGGTTGTCAGTAATCTATCCTGTTGGTGGTGCTGCCGCATCGTGACGCTGCGTGTTCTGATAGTCTAAGTTTGTGTGCCACGCGACAAGATGACACAAAGGCATGTCACTTGTATTTTAATAGATAAAACTTGCCTGAGGATCAGAAAAGTAAAACAGCCCCACTGGCCATCCTTATAGACCAGGCAACAGTAACACACACCTTTAATCCCAGAGCCACACCAGCTGCCATGGAAACAAGGCAGTAGCAGGGCATGCCTTTAATCTCAGAACTAGAGAAGATTATAAAAAGGGAGGAGACAGCTCTCAGGCTCAGTCTCATTCTGAGATTCCTGGAGTCAGGATCGCCATTTTGGACTGAGGTCGAGGTAAGAGCCAGTGACTGGCTGCTTTGCTTTTCGGATCTTCAGGTTGAACCCCAATTTCTCTCTCTCTGAGTTTGTATTAATCATACTTCATATGGGTGACACGTGAACTCATCCACAGTCGATCTTTAAGAAGGGATCTCAGCTCTGTCCACTGAAAAGTTGTAAGTAACTAAAGCAAGAGTAATGAGCTCAGGTTGTATCAAAATGTAGTTACCATTTAAAATAGGCAGGAGCGAGCTAACGAGGCAGCTCAGTTGATAAGTTACTTGCCATGCATGCATAAGAACCTGAGTGTGATCCCTGGAGTACATGTAAAACATCTGGGCATGGTGGTATATGCTCGTAATCCCGGCACCAAGGAGGAGATGGGTAGATCTCAGGGGCTTTGGTGGCCAGCCAACCTGATGTGTGAGTTCCAGGTCAAGGTGAAGACACTGCTATCTCAAAAGAGAAGGTGAATGGCATCCTAAAGAAAGATACCTGGAGTTGACCTCTGGGCTCCATATGCACATATGCATGTGCACGCTCGCACGCGCGCACACACACACACACACACACACACACACACACACACACACACTGAATAAATATATTGTTCCATGTTAAAATGGGGAATTTTAGACCCCAGGACAACGCAGTAGGATAAGCTCATGGGTAAACACATTGACCGGCTGAGTGCTTTAGTGGAGGCAAAGTTAAATGAAAGTGGGATATATTAAGTGTTGAAAATAAAGAGAAAGCAGGTTTTAAAAAAAAAACATTTTGTTAAGTACTTCTGCTACTTAGGTTGTCTGACGTACCGTTTCTTTCGCATTTTATATAGAAACACTTCCCTCTCTGAGCCAGTGTGTCTTTCCTTCAGGTCAGAACGTAGTGTGGCCTCTTCAGGGACTTTCCCGTTAATGGCTCTTCTCGCCCAGGTTATTATTTAAGGATTCCTGTGTCCGCCGTCTCTCTGACCCTGATTTCACTAGCCGGCCTGGAACTGGCTATGTGGATCAGGCTAGACTTGAACTCACAGATTTGGCCTCTCGAGTGCTGGAGCTAAAGGGAGGCACTCCCATGTCCAGACTCGCACGCCTCTTTTCCTTTATCCCAAATGCTTTGCCACCAACAGGGAACCCAGAATACCCCAGGCTACTAGCAAATAACCCATTGAAAGAGGGAGAGGCCCTGCTCCCTGCTGGTTCTCTCCACTGGTGACTCTGGGGCAAGGAGACAATGAGAGCTAGAAATTACTTGAGACTTTCTGTGGGTGCTCAGCAAGGTGTGCCGGCTCCCCGGAGTAAGCGAGAGGCATGCCCCGCCCTTTCCGCTAGTCTGTGGTCAATAGGAGCGCTTTAGTGCAGTACCACGAGGAAGAGTGCTTCTTATGAGCCCACAGAAACAAAGCCCAAACCAGAGGCCCACATGGCAGGCACAGCGGGCAGGAGCCCCCCAGCTCTCCCTCTACAGTGTCTTCTCCATGGCTGGCAGCTATTTCGGTTTTGCTCTGTGAGTTCTGTGTCCTCCTCCAGGGTCTGCAGCAAATCACAGCCCCAGCCATAAAACACTTAGCTAATTCCTAGTGCAATTTGTAAGTATTGACCATAACTACTCAGAACTATCCTTGCATGGAACTGGTAATCTCAGCATTTGATTTTCAAGAGATAGACAGACAGACAGGCAGATAGATAGACAGATAGACAGATAGATAGATAGAGAAATCATTTTAAAGACTTTTGTTTTATATAGGGTGTTTTTTTTTTTTTTTTTTTTTTTTTTTTTTTTTTCGAGACAGAGTTTCTCTGCAGCTTTTTTTAGAGCCTGTCCTGGACCTAGCTCTTGTAGACCAGGCTGGCCTCGAACTCACAGAGATCCGCCTGCCTTTGCCTCCCGAGTGCTGGGATTAAAGGCGTGCGCTACCACCGCCTGGCATTAAATTGTAATACGGAATTTCTCACTTGGCACTTATTGCATGGCTCTGCCTTTCTCCGTGAATTAAAATCAAGTTTTCTGCTGGTGTATGTTGTCATAATAATTGACCCACAGAGGGCAGGGCTGCGATTGGTCACATACCGGACAATTGCATGGCTTGGGCTGTGAGGTTGGGAATCAGTTCTTAGACAGCATCCTTACTGTTTTAACCCTACATGGGAAACGGCTCCTCGTCTTTCTCCTTCTCCCTCTCCCCCTCTTCCTCCTCCTCCTCTTCTCTTTCCTTCTTTTCTTCTCTTACTCTTCCTTTTCCTCCTCTTCCTTTTTCTCCTCTTCCTCCTCTCCTCCTCTTTCTCCTGTTGCCTCCTCTTCCTTGCCTTTCTTTTCTTTGCTTTGCCCAACACAGGCCATCAAACTCTGAGCCTTTTCATGCTCTTCCCACTGAGCCACATCCCAGCTCCGGCAGCATTTCTGAACTTGCCAATATGAATATATAGAGGCTTTCATGCCTCTATACCACCTGCTTAATGACTCTCATCTACTGTTGAAGATGGCCTGTACCAGCAACAGGATAGTCCCTCAGAGTGTTCAGTTGTATCTTCTAACCTGGATTTCTAATGGGAAGTTTTTGTGGGGGATGCTTTTTTTTTTTTTTCCTGGTTCATTCCTCAACAAGTGTCTAAGCGCGTGCTGTATCCATGATTTAGATGCAAGGATAATTAGAACAGCTGTTCCCTTAGGAACTCACAGTAAGGAAAATGGATTTATAACTTAATAATTAGGGTGGAAGCAAGAGATTCATAATCTTCTATCTGAAGTCTAGTTAATTCTAGCAAGCCAGAAAGCCATCGTGAGGTGGAGGTAAGGCAAAATGGCTTGCTCTTTATTGATGACTTACCTAATAATTTCTGTATGGTGCTTGTTTAGTCGCTAAGTATTTGCCATTTGCCTACTTCCCAAGTCCTGAAATGGTGCAGGGTATTCAGGCAAGGGCAGTGTGACACAGGCATTGGCAAGGGCAGTGTGACACAGGCATTGGCAAGTCTAAACATCCAAGGAGCAAAAAGGAAAACCACAAACACCGGGCTTGGTGCTTCCTAACCCCAAAGCAAAGTCAAAAGCAAACGGAGGAGCAGGCTGTCACTCATCTTTCTCCCTGTCACAAATGTTGAAGTCATAGGGTTGAGAATTGACAACTGCAGCGAGGACTGGCGAGGTTTTACAAATGGAAACGCACTCTGAAGCTTCTTCTCATGATATTCCGTGTAGCCAGGAAGATGGCTCAGTGGATAAAGGTGCTTGCTGCCGTGCCTGGCAACCAGGGCTTGATCCCCAGAAGCCATGTGGTGGAAGGAGAGAGCCCACGCCATACATGTTCTGTTGCTCAGGCTGTAAGTGGAGGGTCCCCTAGTATTTCAGGACCTTGGCCTTGGACCTTGGAGAGGGCTTTATCTCAAGATCCTCATGAAAAGCTTTTGTGTTGTTCACATGTCAAATATGAACCATATAATTTTA
Source organism: Arvicola amphibius (assembly GCF_903992535.2). Taxonomy (NCBI): domain Eukaryota; kingdom Metazoa; phylum Chordata; class Mammalia; order Rodentia; family Cricetidae; genus Arvicola; species Arvicola amphibius. Next base: position 108,592,945 of record NC_052056.1, on the reverse strand, counting down.
CAGAAATAGCCGGGCTTCATGCATTGACTTGGTAACAGGGCCGCACCAGTCTGATAAATAGGAAAGTGTTTTCAGTTGAAACTATTGATCAGGATATAGATTACATCGTGGTCAACGTGCCTCTGATTCTGTCAGGCGTATATGATGGAGCATATAAAATACACCTCTTGCTGTGCTAAGCTGGGAAAGGATTTCTTCTGGTTATGTAGAAAATGCCTCATGGTTTAAGTTTCTTTCTACCTAATAAAAATATTCCCCTAGACTCGCAAGGCTGTCAGTCTACAGACTACAAACCCCAGGTGTCATAAAAATGACTTTTGCCTCTTTAGAGGAATGTTGAATTAAGCTTCACACAGGAGGGATTTCTGGGCATACTGTAATTTTCAAAATGTGAGTAGCTGCTCAAAGTCATCTGCGTGTGTTCACGGGAAAGGTTGATGCTCGGGGACCAGGAAGATGCTGCCACCGGCTTTTCCTGCTTCATCCTTGCTGCTCACACACTGCCCGCCCTTCCTGACTACATATTACATAAAGAAATTGGGAAAGAGCTGGAAAGAAAGACTGAACATTAGAAAAAGAGAGAAGGCAAGCAGTGGGCCATTGTCTGTTGCTGGGATGTTTGTTGAAGACAGTTGAGGGGAGGGGTTGTTCTTAAAAGCCATGCCTGGCTCCCATGACTTCTTGTGCTTAACTCTGAGAGCAAGCTCACCTTGGATAATAATGAGAATATCATAGGCCTCACAGCGTGGTTATTCCTGTTGGCTCAGGGATGTTCACCAACATCCCAGAAGGAGAACCGGGAGGCAACGAGACAGAGTTCAGCTAGAAGCAGCATCAGCAGTTCAGTGTAGATGCTCCTCTTATTACTCGGTGTTGAGCAGCCTCCCCTGGGCCAAGTTTGAATTGCTATCACGGGCTGAACTGATTTGTCATTGTGAAGCCAATGGGAGGACCAGCGGTCGTGTGGGGCGCATAGAACAGGCTGGAGGAGAGCAGGAGAATTCAGAATGTTTCTAGAAGAAAAATGAAAGCAATAAATATGAAAGCCCTTTGTGTGGTGTGAGGTCACTGAGCCCAGAAGATGGGATTTGGATGATGTATGCTGTGTCTGCTAAGGGGAGCTCCCCACATCATCAAGAGAGCCATGTGAGGGTTGTTCCGGAATGACCCGTGTGCTGTGCTATCCAGCCAAAAGAAGGGTCAGAAGCGTGCCATTCTCTAAGATGTCCCAGAAGCAGGGACTGATGGATATGTTTGTGGGCATCCACTCCATCCACACACAGGCACCGAGAGCCTTCTCTGAGTTAAGCGTTGTACTGGTTACCTGGGACATCTTGATAGATGCGATAAGACGACCCTTGTCCCCACGTGGCACAAGGTGTCACATAATTACACACCTAATTGTTTTACTACAGTTGTAATAAGGACCATGAAGGGGAAATGAATACACAGGAAGGTGTGTGGTGTAAAGGGCTGAGGCTGAGTGTGGAGATAACACCGGGTAGAAGGAGCCCGACTTTTGAGAGAAGTTGCCAGCCATTGCTGATATGGAGGAATAAACCTGTCTCCCCCTAAAAATCTCAGTCAGGGAGTTGCTAGCAATTAGATGCCTTGCTAATTTGAATGTATGTATATGTATGTGTATGTGTATATGTACATGTACATGTATATGTATATATGGACGTACGTATGTACGTACACACACACACACACACACACACACACACACACCGACACAAATACTCTCTCCTTCCTTCCCCCTGACAAAGGAACTTGGAAGCTATAAAATGATGGAAAGACCAGCAACCCTCTCTCGACAGTTAGCGGGCTGGGGGTCTGTCTGTCCCCAGGGTGACGTGAGAAGTGGGAAGGAATCGTCTCTTTCCTCTGCTGTCCCCTCTAATCCTTTCCTTGAACGCTCCGCAGGAATAGTATTTGATAATAGCTTCCTAGGGCACTCGCACAGTGCCAGGCTGGACACAGCACTGGCCCACCTTGACCCAAAGCCACCAGCAGGCTGGTGTAAAGCCACCCTTGTTTTTGTAGGAGTGTTCTTCAAAAGTGGGATTCTAACATCTCAGCTCTTAGGTCAGAGCTTGTAGGGGGATTGTAGCTAAAGGATTCATACCTGTCGCTTGCCCACTCCGCCTGTCGACCCTAAGGAAATGTGGGAGCGAGTCCAGCAGGAATTCATGCAAATGGTGTTATGGCTTCCATGCTGGATTTTGACAGCTGTACCTTGCAGAAATCTGCCCATGGTGCCGTGTGTGCCATTGCTATGCTAGCTGATACCGTGGTGCTGCCCCACCTCTTTATTTGGGGAGTGGGGAACTTTGAATTGTACATCGTTGTTTTTAAAACTTTGAGTTCCCATCCAGGCTTGCATGATCCGGCGCATTGCGTTGATGCGATCTTAAACACTAACAGTGGGTTTGGGAGTAGAGACGTAGTCTTCATGGGGTGCAGAGAAAATCCTAAGTTCAAGAAAGAGACAAATGCCAGTTAGCCATTTGACAAGACAGATGGGAAAGAATGACATATTTCCCAGGCAGGGCACAGTCTTCGTATCTTGTATCTCTCAGCAGTCACACAGCCATCAGATACTGGAGCCATTCTGGACCCTATCCTTAGCCAATCAAGTCTTCCAGCCTCGTGAATACCAGTGCTGAGGGACACAGTTCAAGCCCCTGCACTCCTGCAGGATGCCTTTACCTTTCTCCATCTGGTCTGGTCCTGCTACTCCCTGGCTTAGGACGCTTTAGCAGTCCCAGCTGCCTGTGGATCCAAGGCCCATAGTTAAAACCTCAGCCACCCACCTCCTCCCCTGCCATGTCACCTTCTCCCCTGCCTTCCATCTTCTCCCTGCCATGCCACCTTCTCCCCTGCTGTGCCACCTCCTCCCCTGCCTCTCACCTTCTCCCTGTCCCCCACCTTCTTCCTGCTCCCCACCTTCTCCCTGCCGTGCCACCTTTTTGTACCTCCAGCTACATTGCTAAGCCGAGCCATGCTGCTCCTCTGTGATTTCTCTCCCACTGTTCCCTCCATCCCTCATCCTTTTCTTTTAGGTTCTGATTCCCAGTCACTACTGCAACATCGCTGCCCACCCAATGTTCGCGCCACTTATTGGCCACGTAGCAATGACGACGCAGACACTCGGTCATCTTGGTGACCACCACACCAACATAAACATACTCTATGCCATTCTTCACCCAAGGGCTCTTGTCTATCTTCCTAAACACCAAGTGATATGATAAAACTCCGCTTTTCCTCTGCTTATAGATGGGGAGCTGGCTTTCCCAGCGTCAGAGTATCTAGGCAGCTGATCAAGACTTAGGGTGGGGTCTGTCTTTCTCTCTTTGTAATATACCACTTTTATTTATCTATTAAAAGACTGGCTGGTTGTAAAGGACAATGACTCTGACTTAAGGTTCCCAAATAGGACATGAATATGTACCTTCATGAGATCAGTTACAGTTTGCTGAATTTTGTGAAATGGGGAATGCAGACACCACTCAAGAAGAGTATGTGTTAATTATTCTCGTGTCGCGTAAAGACTCGTTCTCCAGCTTCACCACGACTCTTGAGGAATCATACTGAGAAGCAACAGTCAGCATAGGGGCACAGAAAACAGGAGCCTGAAATACATCGTCCTCCGTTCTCAAGAGTGATTCTGAACGTCAGTGTATGAGGGGGAACTGTCTAGTTAGCCCATAGATGCACTGTTAAGTAACAGGGCAGCATCAACATTAACAGATCAAACTGACATTGTAGCCCCTTGATAAGTTGGTTGGAGAAACCTGGTAAGTTGCCCAAAGTTACAAAAACAGAAGACTGCAAGCTTGGATTAAACCCATGCATTTAAGTACAAAGCTCACACTGTATCCAGAGCCCCGTACTTGGAGCTGGCACAGGGTGGATGTGACATCAGTGGCCTGTGTCACACATGAGAAGTTACCCAGTAGAGCATGAGCCAGCAGGAAACTTGTCTGGACACCTTCTTTCTTTTTAATTGTGCACACCTTTTGACTTTTGAAAAGAGCACTTAGAACAATAATTTGTTTCCACGTGACCGCTGGAAAAAGTGGAAAAAATTATGTATGAGCCTTGGTGAGTTGCTTGTTCCTACCGTGTAGCATTTGCATGGTGGGGGTTGGGTGGGGATGCACTTAAAATTGGAACCAGACTCCCATAGTGGTTACCAATAATAGCTCTGTGACCTTGGCTCTGTAACACTCACACCTTCGCATTAGACGGAAAGGACGAGCACCAGCCTCATTAGGTGTGACTGAGTACCCCAGGCTAGCTCAGCACCTACAAGCCAGAGTTCTGTGTTAGTCCCATTCAGCCTGCTGTTTAAAAATGCAAGGTGAGTGCGTTATAAACAGCAGGCAGTAAGATTCCCCAAACCCTGCCTTTCATAATGCCATCCTACTGGAGATTGGGTTTCAATGCACAAATCCTCAAGGGGCGGGCAGAAGGCAGGTTCTAAATATATATCAGTAATAGGGCTGAGGGGATGGCTCGGAAACTGAAATGCCTGCCTTGTGAGGACCTCGGTTTGATCTTCAGAACACGAGAAATCTAGGCATGGCGGTGCATTCTTGAAATCCCAGCACTAAGGAGGCAGAGACAGGCAGTTCCCTGAATGTCACTAGCCACCTACCCTAGCCGCATTGGCCAGTCCCAAGTCCCAGGGAGAGACTCTGTTTCAGCGTATCTCTGGTATACACATCTGCTTTGGATAGGTGTGTACATATCTCTGGTCCACACATTTGCTTTGGGGAGGTGTGTACATTTCTCTGGTACACACATCTGCTTTGGATGTGTGTACATTTCTCTGATACACATGTCTGCTTTGGATAGGTGTGTACGTAACTCTGGTATACACGCCTGCTTTGGATGGGTGTGTATGTATCTCTGGTACACGCGTCTGCTTTGGATAGGTGTGTACATAACTCTGGTACACACGTCTGAATTCCCCACACTGCCCTAGTCTGCTTCTCTGTTGATGTGATAAGTGCCATGACCAAAACCAACTTGGGGACAAAAACGGTTTAGTCGGCTGACAGGTCACAACCCATCATGGAGGACTCAATATCAAGACAGGAACTCAAGGCAGGAACCTGGAAGCAGGAACGAAAGCAGAGGGCAAAGAGGAATGTGGCTGCTGGCAGTGACTTGCTCAGCTACTTTTCTTACGTATCCCAGGCTCACCTGCGTAGGGATGGTACCGCCCATGGTAGGTTGGGCCCTCATCCATCAGTTAGGAGTCAAAAAAGCGTCCCACAGACAAGTCCAAGAGCTGATCTGATGGAGGCAGTTCCTCAGTTGAGGGTCCTTCTCTCCAGGTGTGTCAGGTTGACAATGGCTACTCACTTATGACTGTGAAGCATGGGGGATCTTTTGGAGGGTGGGAGCTAGGCAGCCATTGCAGTAGTGTCTCAGTAGATCACCCCGGGCGTCCTTAATCCCTCTGCACTGGCCATGAAGGGACTCTTCCCCTGGAGAGGGAAAACATGGACCCCTAAGTAATTCCTTTTCTTATGCTCTTGAACGCATTTCGAAGTTAAATTACCAAGTAAAATGAGGCAAATAACCAGATAAATTCAGAAGAGGAGATGGTGGGTGGGCTCTCAAGGCCTCCAAATCACAGCCCCCTGAGGCCTCAGTAGACCAACCGTCGATGTGTGGGGCCATATAAACCTTTAATACTGCTCTCAGGACTTCGGAGCTGGAAATGGGTCAGGGATTGCGTGCATTCGGACATGTTAAAACCTAAAACTACTGGCAGTGAAGGACGGTCTTAAAATGTTTGAAGAGGGGGAGTCGGCAAAACATAATTTCAATATAGGGGAAGGGCTGTTCTGCAAAATAAATGAACAATCCATATCAGGGAGGAAAAACAGGCACAGTATCTACCATTCACGTGCTTGCAATTAGGTCTCTGTTAAATGAAGACAAACATATGATTGCTGTACAGAGACCTTTGGAGTCTGTCAGATTACATGCCTGGCTTGTCAGTGCCAGCTGGGTGTGGGCCTGGAGAGAGTTCCTCATGCACACTGTCTCATGGGAGCACGAACGACTGGACATGTAGTTGACAATGGCAGTTTACCTAGCAATAGTGAGCAGACTTCAGCTTTCTGAGGGAAGGCACTCTGCTGCCCCAGTCATCTCCTAAGGGCATCTACACATGCCGCTAGGTCCCCCGTGCCCAGGTTATCCCTCCGGCCCCACCAGCTGGAATAGCCAGGAAGGCTCAGCTACAACCGAGGGGGTTGGTGATCTCTAGGTCACCTCTGGAAATGAATTAGAGCCCAATGAGGTCCCCAGTGGCTCGGCGGGTATTTGTACCTATCCCATCCCTCCCTGTCCTCAGTAGACCAAGTTGGTGCCTAAGTACAATGACATTTTAATCCCTAGGTGTTTTGTGAGGTCATTGGGTACTGGGCCTCCTAGTGTAAGTGCTGTTGTGGTCAAACTAGAGACAAGTGGGCCCATTTCAGGTGGCACTGGGAACTAAATTCCCTTTGTTATAAATAAGTGTGTCAGCCTCCCAGGCAAAGGGGCAGGGGCGTTGAGTATAACAAAGTATCCAGCGATTTCCTTGTTGTTCTGTTTGCTTTGGATTAAGCTGCCTTCTCCACAGCAGCCTGTGTTACAGTGCCTCCCGTAACCACCCCTTTCTCTTTCTTTCCTCTTTACAAACCCTATGTAGGAGCGAAGAAAGAATCTCAGAAAGATCCAGAAGCTAACAAACCTGCCGTGTCATCTCCCAAGAGAACAGCGTCATCTTCCAGCAAGGTTCACTCACCAGGTACTTACAGGCGTGGGCGGTGCTGTTTTGGGAGGCCTGAGTTTAGCACTGAGTTTGTTCATGTGGCCAGTGATGTGTGCATGCTGGCCTGGCACCGGGGCTGGGGTTTCCTCATTCCATACCTGAGGATGTGAGTTTTACCTATAAAAACAAGAGGTTATGCCACATATATGTGGGAGAATTTCTTTGCAAAAGGATATGAGCTTTTATGAGAACATGTGAAAATAATTCAGTTGGGAAAAAAACACACTTGGAAGGGCTCAGCTCAAGTAGTATTTCATAAACAGAGAAACAGAGGCTATTTGTAATAATATCTAGCTTTGGACTGCTTCCAGTCTATGCCTAAAATAGAAGAATGTTTTAAAAGTTGAAATATGGAAATATTTATATCAGTAAAATGCCAAACAATTAAACATTAATACAGGTTAAATCACCTATATGTAAAGTGTACATCTTGGTCAGTTTTGACATGTGCTCTTACCTGTAAAGCTAACAGCTTTCAATGAGGAGAAAACATAATCCATCTTCTCCCAAAATGTCCTAATCGTCTTGTCATGCCCCTGTGCACAGCCCACCACACCCCAATCCCAACCAGCTCTGGTCTAGTCTGCCTAGTAGCTGGTGTTTCCTAAAGTCTCATGTATGCGGAATCGTGTAATACGCTTCTGTTTTACTGTCGTCTTTAGTAACCCCTTTTTCCCCACTGGTGCATACCCCAGTGTGTTAGTTACTTTGCTCTGCTGCAGCAAAACAGCGTGACCCACAGGGAACAAAGGAAGCCCTGACTGAGTGAAGTCCCAAGTGAACGCTTGCTTTTGACATGGACACAGCATGTCTGAGACCCAGTACCTCAGTCTCAGAGGGAGACAGTATGTGCAAAATACGGCCACCATTGCTTCCCCCCCCCCCCAGATCTTCACAGCCTGAAGACTGCTCCTCTACTGAGACTGTCCCTGCTGAGATTAGCTAAACTTGCTTCCGTGTTCAGCGGATGTCACAACCCCTCCTCCTTGTTTAGCTGATGTCATAACCCCACCTCTCTATATATTAAACACAGTGAGCCTCAGGGTACTTTGGTTTCTCCAGTCAAGAGCCCAGATCACCCAATCCCAAATTTTTGTCCATGTGTTCATCTGTCTGTCTGTACTTTATTTCCTCGCCACCCCAGTCAGGTCCAAACGGAAGGTCCCTAGAGGTTGTGCAAGGACTTGGTGGAGACCAAGGCAACTTAGAAAAGTAGTTTATTAGGGCTTAAGGTTCCAGAGGTGGAAGAGCTGTCACTGAGGGCAGCAGGCAGCCAGCACGGTGGCCTGAACAGAAAGCCAGGAGCTTACAACCCTTACTGTAAACAGGAAGCTTAGAGACAGGCACTAGGGATGGTGGGGGGCTTTACACCCCAAAGCCAGCCCCCAGTGATGACTTCCTCCAGCAAGGCCATACCTCCTAAGCCTACCCAAGCAGTAGCAGCAGACCAAGTGTTCAAATACGTGAGTCTGTAGGGAATAGAACTATTAGGTGGTGTGCTCCTGTTGGAAGAAGTGTGTCACTCTGGGGCGGGCTCAAGCCATGCCCAGTGCGACAGTCTTCATTTCTGCTCCCTGCAGAGCAAGATGTAGACACTTCTCCTGCACACAGCCATGTTCCACCATGATAATGGACTAAACCTCTGAAACTAGAAGCCACCCAATCAAATGCTTTTCTTTCTAAGAGTTGCTGTGATCATGGTGTGTCTTCACAGCAATAAAAGCCTAACTGAGACCCCGGATGTATGGTTCATGTAGTAACGATATGCTTAACTGCTGGGGGATGTTTGTACACTGTGGAGATGAATTGCTGTGATTGGTGTAATAGAAAGCTGAATGGCCAATAGTGAGCTAGGCAGGACCTCTGGGCAGAGAAAAAATGCTGGGAAGAAGAAGGCAGAGTTGCCAGCCAGACGGAGAGGAAGCAGGATGGGCAGTACAGAGTAAAGGTAACCAAACCGTGTAAAAGAACATAGATTAAAAGATAGGGTTTAATGCAATTTGTAAGAGCAGTTAAGAATTAGCCTCAGCTAAGACTGAGCTTTTCTAATTAATAAGTCTCCATGTCATTTTTGTGAGTTGGCAGCCCAAAGAAAACTCCGACTACACTTAACTTCTTTAAATTGCGCCAAATTATTTCCTAAAGTAATCTGTTGTTTGCGTTTCCAGCAGTAGTGCCTAAAGCTTTCAGTTCCCCCACCTCCTTGCCAATGCCTACTGTGCCTGCTTATGACTTTCAGGGAAGCCCCTGCTTCCACTTACTGGCGAATTACAAAGGATCAGACACACAACACAGATGAGCATCGGGGTGAAGTGTCCTTAGGATGGGAACCAGAAAGGTCCCCTGCTGACAGCATCCACCCCTGTGGCTTTAGAGAGTGCTCTCTAGATGTGTCTAGCCAGGCCAGAAACTCCAGACCCCACGTTTTAGGGGTGCCTAGACACTTCGGCACATAGGTAGACTTGCTTATTCCCACAACCCCAGCCTTCCCTCCTCCTCAGAGGTCAAGGGTGATTAATTGCATTCAGGTAAAATGGCAGTAAAATAGCCCGCAGACGTGGCCACAGGCCAGTCAGATGGAGGCAGTTCCTTGTTTCCCTTGTTCCTGGGTTACTCTAGTTTGCGTCAAGATGACAGAAACCAAGCAGCACACTGGACAACCCCTGGCAAACAGTAGTCCTGTTTCATACTGAGTAGGAAGAGTTCTGTCTCACAAATCCTTCTAACTGTGCTTACGTTCATAAAAACAAAGGTATCCTCAAGTCCACAAGAAACTCCCTTGTGTGTCCTTGGGATCTGCCTCTGCCAGGACGATGACCACGGTCCACAGAGGACTTTCCCTCCAACCGAGAAGCCATCAAAGCTGTGTCCAGTCCTTGCTTCCACCTTGTTTACAAGTGTGAAGGTCATGGCCTTCCGTCATATTATCAACGCGCAGGCACCAGCACAGCTCTGTTGCTGTGTCTGATAAGCTTTGCAGATTGGATTAAATCACCCTGTCCATCTCGGGCACTCCTCTGGGTAGTGACTGGATGCTGCAAATGAATTTTTAATATTTGCTTTCCATTTTCAAACACCGTGGCCTCCCCAGTGCTTCACCTTGGCACGCAAACTGTCGGGAGCTCAGACTTTGCACGCAAACAACTGTTGACATTCGCCTTTGTGCTGACGTCCAGTTACTGGCCTCCTCACTGGGACTAAGCTGTCACATGTCATTGTGGTCAGTGTACATTCCATCCACCCTAACCTGATTTATGCAGCTGGTAGGCTAGTTTGAAAGAAACTTGTGGCCGGGGCAGGACTTGGACAATGGGAATGCAGTCTAGACTTAGGGCAAGCTCCTAACCCTATGAGGTGTGCTGGAGACACAGAGTAGCCCCACAAATGAGGAAATGGGAAGCACCCTGGGCAGAGAGGAGCCAGGGACCTGGGTTGGTCCCTCTTGGACAGTTGTTCACCAGTGACCAAAGATGAATCTGATTCCTTGCTCATCCACTGGACCTTGCAGGACACCAGACATAGAGATAATGTTCAATAACAAGAATTAAGTGTTTGGGACCTTAAAAGTCTTAACATGAAGCATCTGAAATCCTAGCAAGAAGCATATCAAATCAGCTATCTGTTGGTCATGGGAAGTGAGTGCTTATGTAGCCCTTTGATCATTGCTAACTTAGAGGTAAGGACCTTGGCACGATATTGGCAAAATGGTAAATTTGTGGTGCAGCAACAGGGACCATTAAGATTCACCATCACAAACCTTTTTCAACAAAGCAGCTGTGAAGTCCATGGCCAACCTAATTTCTCAGCGCTTCCTTCCTAGTGGGGAAGCTCTGGGGGCTGGGCTTTGGCCAGCCCTTGACAGTGACTGAGAATTATGCTACAGCCAACAAGGAGCCCTAAACAAGGACGGTTTCTTTGGGTCACTTAGTGCCACAGAGTAGCTAAGCTTATTGTGTTGGCTCCAAAAGTGAGTGTTCTCAGGGGAGCTGCTGACTTAGCCAAGATGTCAGTTGCTGGGTGACTCCTGAGAGGAGAAATGTGAGCTGCCTGCTTGCATTTGACTGAATACCGGAACTTTGAATACATGAATGAAAGCAATGTAATAGTAATAGTAATAATAGTAATGCCAGCTCAAAAAGGAAATTTCAATGGGAGCATTCATTTCCTTAACCTAATGATGACAATGCTGGCTAGTTTTAGGTCAACTTGACAGAAGCTAGAGTCAGCAGAGAGGGAACTTCAATTGAGCAAATGCCTCCATGAGATCGGGCTGTAAGACATTTTCTTAATGAGTGATTGATGGGGAAGGACCCAGTCCATAGTGGGTGGTGCCATCCCTGGGATAGTGGTCCTATAAGAAAGCAGGCTGTGCAGGTCATGATGAGCAAGCCATCATCACCCTCCATCAGTTCCTGCCTCTAGGTTCCTGCCCTGTTTGAGTTCCTGTCCTGACTGCCTCAGTGATGAACAATGATATGAAAATGTAAGCCAAATAAACCCTTTCTTCCCCAACTTGGTTTTGGGTCAACAACAATAGAAACAATTGAAATAATAGAAATGGGGACTACACTTCTCTTGCAGAGGACCTGAGTTTAGTTCCAAGCACCCATGTCAGGTGGCTCACGCCTGCTTTTTTTAAAAAAATATTTATTTATTTATTTATTTATTTATTTATTTATTTATTTATTATGTATACAATATTCTGTCTGTGTGTATGTCTGCAGGCCAGAAGAGGGCACCAGACCCCATTACAGATGGTTGTGAGCCACCATGTGGTTGCTGGGAATTGAACTCAGGACCTTTGGAAGAGCAGGCAATGCTCTTAACCTCTGAGCCATCTCTCCAGCCCCTCATGCCTGCTTTTAACTCCAGTTCCTAGACTCTCTTCTGACCTGTGGTGTGCTCACATACATGTTCACATATGCACACACACATACACAGAAATGAAAGTTAAATAACTTTATAAATCTGTAATACACACACATACACACACACACACACACACACACGGCAGTGTGGGCGGAGGAAGCAGCACAGCTCAGAGCTGACCCTGTGGACTGTGCTGACGGTCAGCCTTAGTTCACTGTGGTTTCCTTGAATTTCTGGAGGAAACCTCTCCTATCATAAAGGCGCCAGACACTCAGTGCCTCGGCACGGTGACTGTGCTGGAGAGTTTTATAAAATTGCCAGCCTTCTCACCACAGAAAGATGAAAATCAGCAGTCATGGGAGAGAGGCTTCTCCTCAGAGCCTTCGACCCAGTCTTCCCATGGGTCCAACAGGAAACCTCTCCTCGCTTCTGCTGAGATTTGCCTCAGAAGCCACTCGCTTGTTTCTCAGTACTGAAAATGCCGTGGCAACGCACAATTCAGGATTGAGATGCCTAAAACCTGCCAGTACGTTTTCTGGAATAGAACATAGTTTCGTCACATGAAGGCAATTTTTGAGGAGCAATTCTGCCTAAGTCCCCGAAATTAAGGCGTGTCACCTGTGAGGTTGCACCTCAGTCTCTGTGGTCTTGTTAAGACTATTAGAGTGTCTATTCATGACTGTTACCATGTCTGCTGCTAAATTGTTCATCATATGAGACCAACGGCACGTCACACACAGTCCACCTTGTCCTGTGTCTCCATGTGTCAGACGCTGGGTTTGGGGTTTGTATCCTGATCCTGGGATCTCAGAAAGGAAACAAAAGTCAGAAGAGAGAGAATGAGCCCCCGAAAAACTCAAGGCGGCACAGGGACAACTGCATGAACACAGGAAGGCCATGTCTGAGATATCAGGTCATGGCCACCTGCAGGCTCTCTGGCTGCCTGTAGGGAGAAGGTGTCTCTGTGCCTCAATGGAGGGATGGTGGCCCGTGGGTCCTTAATCATGACGGCCTTCTTTCCAATGGGCTCTTTCCCGGAGCCTTACCTTCCTCAAACTTCAGCCTAAAATGCCCCTCTCTGTCCCTCCTTCCCTAACCCTGTCATGCCCTTCTCTGTCCCTCACTAACCCTGCCATGCCTGTCTCCGTCCCTCCCTAACCCTGCCATGCCTGTCTCTGTCCCTCCCTAACCCTGCCATGCCTGTCTCCGTCCCTCCCTAACCCTGCCATGCCTGTCTCCGTCCCTCCCTAACCCTGCCATGCCTGTCTCCGTCCCTCCCTAACCCTGCCATGCCTGTCTCTGTCCCTCCCTAACCCTGCCATGCCTGTCTCCGTCCCTCCCTAACCCTGCCATGCCTGTCTCTGTCCCTCCCTAACCCTGCCATGCCTGTCTCTGTCCCTCCCTAACCCTGCCATGCCTGTCTCCGTCCCTCCCTAACCATGCCATGCCTCTCTTTGTCCCTCCCTAACCCTGCCCTCGGACCCTGGCAAATTTCTGGTTCATTCTGGGATCTACACCACCTTGCGTTTGCCTCCGGGGAGCTTTGTGGGTAGAGTGGGGAGTGGTGGCTTCCTTCACACTGCAGTGGAAACAGAGAGAGGCTTCCTGAGGGAACCACCTCATAGCTCTGCAAAGATCATTCTACTTGTAATGAAAATAAGAAGCAGGGGGGAGTGGATGGGGATCTTAGACCATATCTGTAGCTGTGGGCATGATATGAAGTCACACTAGGGGTCCCCAAGACATTAGTGCAATAGGAACTAAGCCCCCCACAGATATTCTCACTTACTTGACCTTGACGCTGAAGAACAAGGTCACAAGAATGTCATGTAAAGGGAAGGAAGGGGCTCACAGCATTGCTTTCTGGTACATTCTCAGAAACCAGACTTCTACCCGAATTGATGCGGGATTGATTTCCCAGTAGACATTTGTCTAAAGGCAATAAGTACATAAAATAGATTCAATACAGACAATGTAGAATTTAATGTGAAGCCCCACAGCTTCTGTCTTGAATGCCAATTATAACTGTAAATTCATTATCTGGTACAGGCTGTGGGTCTGGTTGGTTTTGCTGCTTGATGCTTTTATTTATTTGTCAGACTTTTATAATGAAGTTTATCATTTTTTTTAAAAAAAAATCCCATTAAGACACAGAAAGAAAGAAAAACTTCTCGCTTCATTCTCTCCAGGCAGGCCTAAAGAAATGGCGGGCGCTGAGATTTGGTGTTGTGTTTGTTACTGTTTTCTAAGTGGAAACTTTGCACGTAAAACCGATAAGCAGACTAAATGACGTAAGCCCTAGCCTATTCTGTCCGCATAATGCTTGAAATGACAAACTGCGGGCAATTCCTTCCCTGCGCTGCAGGTCTGGAAAGCTCCTGTCAGAGGCTACAGTTGAACGGAATACCACGAGTGACCGCTCTCTTTCTTCACAGGGCACCCAAAGCAGAGAACCACTGCCCCTCGGAATGGGTTTGCACCCAAGCCTGACCTGCAGGCCCGAGAGGCAGAGCGGCAGCTGGCCCAGCGACTGAGGGACAGGTGTGAGTGGCAGGCCAGGCAGCTGGGCGTGGCTCGAGGGGAGCTGAAGAGGGCCATCCGTGGCTTCGACGCCCTGGCTGTCTCCACGCAACACTTCTTCAGAAAGGTGAGGCCATGGCTGTCATTGCTAAAGGTTTTTTCAGCTACTTGGACCCTGGAGCTGATAGCGATACTCACGGAAAGTGTGTGTAATAGTTAGGGTTTGGGGATAGAGTTGAGTCTTGTTTGTCATAGTGAATCTCCTGCAGCATTCTAGACTATTCCAGGAACCCCATACTAGTCAAAGAAACTAGTCTAAAAGGAAGAATCAATAACCTTGATTACAGAAGAAAAAAAAGTGGGCAAAAAAGAAACATACAAAAGAGCTCAAAGAGGAAACTTTGAACACGGCAGTGTGTGCTTCTTTGCATTTTCAAAACGAGATGGGCTCATTCTGGTGTTTTGACTGTGGACACAAGGAGACAGAACCTTAGCGTCATCTCCTGTGACTTCTGGTGGGACATGTACGGGGCAGGCCTGAGGGATGTGCTCCTCTGAGCTCAACAGCATGGGCTAGAGAGGGGTCTTCGCTGAGCACTGATTCTCTAGAAATGCAGAATGCTGGCTTCTTGTCTGCGGACATCTGGGGTCATCTGGATGCCAATGTGTGCTTGAGGGTGAAAATGAGTTTTATTTTAGAGATCCGAATACGATGCTCATTTTCAGAGTTGCTGTTGATAAAATGGGTAGTTCATTTAGAAAAAAAAGAATCTCTAAGAATGGTTAGTTTGTTTAGAAAAAGAAAATTCATTTTGCCTCAGAGTTCTAGAGGCTGAAAACCTCAGAGCCTGGCTCTAGCGCCTGCTGGGCTCCCGGTGAGGGCCTCAGACTGCTTTACATCATAGTGTGGAGCAGAAGGGCAAGCAGGCCTGTGGGAGAGAGGGAGCAGGGCCAGTATCCACGTGGGAGAGAGGGAGCAGGGTGTCTTAGGGTTTCTATTGCTGTGAAGAGACACCATGACCACGGTTGTTGGGACCATTTAGAGTTCTGGCCTCCAGCTGCTCTTCCCTGCTAGAGAGCTTTACTTTCCTTCTGATTTGAGTTACTGAGAGCTGTGTCAAAGTTGTTTACCAGCTCTGCTTCACGAGCACGTGTTGCCTTGGCCTTGAGGATCAGAAGATAAGGTTTTCACTTGTTGGCCCACTTGACTGTTGGGTATATAAGCCTCCAGGGTGCTATTGAATAGAGGTCTGTGTCTCTGTCTCTCTGTCCATCTGTCTCTGTGTGTCTTTGTGTGTTTCAACCTCCAGCCCCTTGCCCGAAGCTCGCGAACTGTATGGTAGCGCATAGAGAGCAGACAGGCGTTGTGCACTGCACCTGGTAACTCTTATTTTTTAAAAAAATCATTTAATTGTGGTGGCTCACTTACAGTTTCAGAAGTTCAGTCCTTTGTCATCATGATGGGGAGCATGGCAGTATGCAGGAAGATGTGCTGGCTACATCTCAGCTTACAGGCAACAGGAAGTCCACTGAGACACCAGGCAATATCCTGAGCATAGGAAACCTCAAATCCCGCCCCCACAATGACTCACTTCCTCCAACAAGGCCATACTCACTCCAACCAAGCCACATCTCCTAATACCATCACTCCCTATGAGATGATGGGGCCAATGACATTCAAACTACCACACAGGGCAAGTGAGCATGTGGAAGGGAGTGTCTTATGCCAACCGGTTCTCCCAGGAGCTAGTCTTCCCAGGAGAAAGACATGAATTCTCTCTCAAGCCCCCCCTTTTTCAGTAGGAGGTTTTGGAGGCTCAAACACACCCAAGTCCTAAAGAGGGGTGAGCATTCTGAGCTCCACACGAGGGTCCTCTGGCGTACATAAATAGGAAGTGGTAACAGTATGGTATCAACGCCTCCCAGATAAGAGAGTGGGTGTCTAGAACTGGAGCTACTTTAAAGACAAAACAGTAGGACATTAAGTTGCATGGCGCCCACAGACTTCTTCCTTAATCACCGGAGCTGCGTTAGAGGGCAGCTCTTTGCCCTTCTGTCCCCTCCCTCCCTGCCCTCTAGTGGATCAACCCAACCTGCCCTTTCTTCCCTCAGCCTTGATTTTTCTCTGTTCTTAAGTTTTCGGCACAGAGTCCCTTACCGAGCTGAGGGGCAACATTGGTGCATGGCTAACGGTAAAGATTCATGTTTACCAATAGTCCCAACCTCCTCCCCAACCAGAAAAATTCACCTCAGCAATGAATTTACATTGCCCATCTTTCTGGACTGGTCATATTGGTGTCATTGAAGAGTGACAGATATCTACAGTCCACCCCTGCACGAATTATAACAGTTACAAATGCATGTTTATATGGCAGGGAGGCTTGCCTCACCATGGTGGGTATGAGACGTTTGCTTTGCAGAAGCGGGCAGTTTGTCTTGGGTAAGGTACAGATTTTTCCTGGGCTGTCAAGTCTTCGGTAGGAAAGGAAGTTGCGTGTTTGCTGAGCTGGCTGAGCACAGTCACGTTGTGACACTGCCCGTCTATGATTGCTCCTTCCGCTTGGCCTTCCTGGAGTCATGCAAAGCCTTCATGACTATTTCATCCAGGTAAACACGTCCCAGGGCACAGAGAGAGTCTTTGAAAATGTGCATTGTGTTTTACAAGTTAAATCTTTATGGCACCATAGCAAGTAAGAAGGCATTAGGCCAGAATTAAGGATCCACTCACATAGCGTTGTAGTTCTCTGACCCAGGAAACCTCTTGTTGACCACAAGATGTATTCCTCCATGGCACGTACAAGACTCTTCAGTTAGAAGCCCAGGAGGGCTAGCAGGCGACGTTGTAGGCTTCTCCATCAGACCCCACCACCGGGGGCGCTACCCAGGCCTGACACGTCCATCAGCAAGAGGGACTGTAGACATGATTTCCATTGCTTTCAGTAAAATCGCAGCTGGCAACTCCAGACAGGCCTCCAAAACAGTCCGTAGGATTTCACCATCATTCCTCTTCCTCTAGATAAACCCCAGGAGAAAGGGGCTGGGGTGGCATGGTCAGGGAGCAAACAGGCAGAATCTGTAACTGATGTCATTGTTGGCTTCCACAGTCCATTGGTGGTTTATGTGGGTCTGCCATTAGCAGATGGAGCCCAGAGGTCAGACATGGGGTGAAGCCTCGAATGGCGGGGCTCTCTGGAGGTTCAAGGACTATGGAGCAGCAGCTCCCATGTCACCCTGTAGGAGGTTAGATATACTGTCTCTGTGTGGGGGGAAAAATGTTCCCAGGTGGGAGGGAACCAGCCACAAGAAAACATGGTCGCTGCAGCCAGCCTCAAACGGAGTCTCTTTTTGTGTATTCGCTTGTAAGTTCCTCAGAGCACACACCTCTTGCGGTCCGTAATGCAGGGGTTCTCAACCTTCCTAATGCTGCACCCCTTTAATACAGGTCCTCATGCTGCGGTGACCCCTGCCCCAACCACAGAATTGTTTCATTGCTACTTTGTAACTGTGATCTTGCTGTTGTTAGGAATCATAATGTAAAGATCTGCTGTGCAGGTGATCTGCGGGGCAATCCCTGGTGGGGGGGGGGGGTCCCGACCCACAGGTTGAGAACCGCTGCCATGGTGGCTTGAGTGGCAGAATGTGGTGGACTGGAGAGGCACCGTTCTGGCCAGCGGAAATACCACCTGTGCCTCTGGAAACCCAAACAGGTCCTTCCCCGCTCTCCACGCGTCTCCATAGTCCCTGCTGGCAACAGCAGCCTTGTCCGTGTGTGTCCTCCGCGGCTGCATGCTTCTGTCCCCTGTCCTGAGTCTTGGCTGTCTCCGCTTCTGACTGACAGAGACTACTTCTTTGTAAGGTAGTCGTCATTTGAGGGTGTAGAGAGTTAATGGGGGAGAGGCCCTTTACGGAAATCCTTGAGAACGATCTTTTGTGAGGGCAAGGAAATCTTCAGAACCCACCTGACGGTTCTGCTCGCAGGAGGGGATTAGGCAGGCATGATGTGTGGAGTGGACACCGAGCCCAGCCACTTAGATGTCGTTACACAGGCCGTGCGTCCCTGGTGTGAAATCTGAGATGGTCCAACACCCAAACCTTTTGAAGACTGACAAGGCGCAAGTGTGACATTCCACGCTCTAGCTCCTAAGACTGGTTGCACTCTTAAAACACTGTATAAAATTACCTCTATCCTGTGCTTCAAGGGTGCATAAGAAACTTATTCGAACTCTGTGTATGGGCTTGGATCCCATCCCCAAGATAACTCATTATGTACACTGTAAGAACATCCTGAATTCTAAAAAAAAAAAAAAAAAAAAAATCAAAAGTGTTTCTGTCCCCAAGCACTTCCTATAAGGGCTACTGATTCTTTATCCATCAACAGCAGTCTGACTGGTCTATCCAGCTCAGTTGCTATAGGAAATTTGTCCTGAAAGTGCTGAATATGTCTTGAAGGACGCACTGAAAATTTATTTCCTCTCTGGTAACAGCATGGAAGCCCAGTTGGACTCCCCATCCTAGCAGAATGACTGTGGAGGCCGTCAGCTCTGACAGCTTCACCCAGTGCCCAGGGATTCTGAGATGCCACACATAGGTGCCGACATAGCCTCACACCTGCCTGCTCTTAACAGCTCTGGCCCTGGGCAGGCCAAGCAGACCTGCCGAAAAACATGGTCACAAACCTCCAGGGATGTAGTAATGAGCATGACCCTCCTGGGCTCACTCCAGGGTCCCGCTGACAAACTGCAATCTTTCTCTTGGTTTGTTGTTTCTGCAAATGCTACCCTGTAGCACCCCCTAGTGGTGATCTATGAAATAGACCAGACAGTGGTCCTGTACAACTAACATTGTTTCTCGTTGAGTACTTATGTGTGTGTGGGGGGGATCTATTTCTTTTTTATTTTAATAATACTTATTATATCTATCCAAAAATTTAATGTTGGATTTTGTTTTCACAATTCACACTGATTGTGATGGTAGATTGTGACTTCTGCTTTTTAGTTATTATAGATTAGGCAGAAAAGGCGTGGGAGTCGATGTGAGAAGTCTCTGTATGTCTTAGATTTCCATTACTATTGCTAAAAACCTGCGGCAATCCTGGGATACATGATGGAGAAAAGACTACTCATGTCACAAGCCAGAAGAAGAAAGAAGAGGGATTCGAAGCTCCGCATTCCCTGCTCAGAGGTGTGACCTCAGTACCTCTAGGCCTTTTCCGTCAGGAGGGATCTACCACCTTCCCACAGTATCACTGCAGCCAAGCCTTGTGCTGCGGAATAATCCTTTTGTACACTGTGAATTTGTATTATTGTCGTTGGTTAATAAAGAAGCTGATTGGCCTATAGCAAGGCAGGATAAGTTAGGTGGGACAATCAAACTAAGGATGCTGGGAGGAAGAGGGGCTGATTCTGGGGTGACACCAGCCAGTCACTGAGGAAACAGACGTGTAAAATGAGGTATAATCCATGAGCATACAGAAAAGCATAGATAAGAAATGCGGGTTAATTTAAGTGTAAGAGTTAGCTAGTAATAACCCTGAGCTATTGGCCGGGCATTTATAAGTAATATTAAGCCTCCGTGTTGGTTATTTGGGAGCAGGTAGTGGGACAGGAAAACTATATCTACAGCCTTGAACATATGGACCAAACTATAGCATGTGTTTTCTAAACTTAGTGAAAGACGTACTTACAGTCATCTCATTGGACTCACTGATTTAGTTTGGAAACAAGCTCTTAATACAAAAGAGCAGAAAGAACACAAACCCAAATTCCCAGCATTAGACTTAAAATTTTTAGCGCTCCATTCTTCTGGCTTTGTGGGTGTGTGTTACTACTTAGAGGTGTGTATTTTTAATAGGTTTCATCTGCAATAGCAGGAGCTCTTTCTTGGTCAGCTGGAGGTCTTTCATGGCCTCTGCCATGTGGACAGGCTTGTGGAAGCCTTGACAAACTTGAAAGTGGCCGGGGCTCCCAAATAACCTCCCAAACCCCCGGGGTGACAGACTGCCTGAGGTTCTGGAGACATCACTCAAACCCTCAATGAATTCTTCCAGCTGGTATAGCCGTCACCCTTGTATGATGTCTGGGGACACTGGGGGAGACCTGCAGGTCTCTGATGGCAATTACAGAACACAATTGCGCCGTACATCAGTGCCTCCTCCATCCCCGCCCAGCCTCTGTGCTGCTTCTGCCCCGCGTGAGAAGGGGGAAAAGCATCATCACACATGGTAAAACATAACTCAAAGCTGGGTAGCTCTGCATGCTGCTCCTAGAAAACACCCGGAGGCCATCTTTGGCCTGTTGCCCTTACAACAGACCAGGTGAGTTCTGCGGAGGAGCAGTCGTTGGGAATGGGGGGTTGTGATCGAGTGGGGAGAGCCTCCAGAGCAGAGCCCGTGTGTCTGCTTCCCCGGTGGGCGAGTCCCCTCCCTCTCTCTAAGCTCTTAATGAACCATTACAAACGTCTGAATATCGTTTTAGGCCCGAGGCTCTGTTTGAGAGGCCCATGTTCCTCTGTGAGGATGGCAGTTTCCTCATGGCGGAGTCTCTCCAGTGTCTTCATTAAGACCCCACAGCACGTGCTCCAGACTTGAGTCAAGCAGGGTGCCTGATGACGCAGAAGAGCGAGGATGGAGGGAGAATCCTTCCTAAGCAACTGCTGGCTTGCTCTCACCTTTGAAAGCAGTCAGATTTTAAATTGAGGCTTCGTCGGATGAATGCCTGCCTGAGAGCAAGGGAGAAGCCATATTCCACCAGCTGAAGGAAGGACTTCCCATTCCAGGCGTCTCTTCCTCCTGCTCCCCTACCCCGCCCCCAAGTATGTTCATGATCAGTGAGTACACTTGACCGGAAGCAGAAGCAGTTTGATATTGGGAGCAGCCCCCTCAGTCCTTGACCTGTCACCATAGCGCCGTGCGCCTTCCCCGTCAGTGCCCTGCCGGCACCTTCTCTTCCTTTACTTTGTCTGAAAAGCTAAAGCCTTAAAGACACTGTGAGGAGCTGAGCTGGGCTGCCTGACGGTCAGTCAGCAGAGAGCGCGGTAGGAGTGTTAGCGGAGCGGTACTCACTCCCTGATGCGGCAGTACAGGAAGGCTGTGTGTCGTAGAAGTAGTCATCCGCCCCTGCAGTGAGGTGCCCGCTTTTCCTCTGAGGACTCTAGCCACACGCATGTCACACAGCATAATCTACAGATACTAAATGTTCCCCAAATCAGGAGGTAAAAGTCCTCCCCAAAGACCCCTGTTGTGGGCTGTTCATAGAACAGCTAGAAAATAAGTCGAGAGAGCCAAGCCTCCTCCTGCTTATGAAGATCCTCAGTCCCAGGCCCAACACACCGGATCTTTGTGGATGGCAGTGTAAACTTGATAAACGTCAGGTGCCGGAGAGTAAAACCCAATACCTGACTGAGGTAGAGCCTTTGCCCCCATCCGCTCACGTCTCGCGCTCTGTGCGTGAGGTCACTTCCCCCATTTTGTTCATCTGCTCATCCATCCAATGAAAGAACATCCTTTTATCATGGATGGGCCCTGTGTAGGGAGAAAAATGGCTTTCGTTGAATGCTTTAGGAACCTGGCCTGCGTGAGCCGCAACTAGCTGGTCAGAGTGAAGTGTGCACCTGTTGAATCACCCGGGATGAAGTACTGAGTACTCTTTAACAGTCAGAGCGTGGCAGGGCGGACAGTCCCGGGGACACTCCTCCCAACCTTTGTGCATTCTGCATGCATCCTCACACCATGAGTCTCTACTAGAAATTTCTTCTATGTTTTTAGAATTAATTAATTTTTGTTTTCTGCATATGAATGTTGACTTAGGTGTATGGAAACGCATCCTGTGTTTGCCTGGTGTCCTCAGAAGTCAGAAGAGGGTGTCAGATCTCCCGGACCTGGAGTGGCTGATGTTTGTGAGCTACCCTGTGGGTGCTGGGAGTCAATCCTGGGTCCTCTGCAAGAGCGGCCAGTGCTCTTAATCACTGAGCCATCATGGCAGCCCTGGAAATTTCATTTTAGATCATTTAAATGTTGTAAAGTCCACCAAAGGAAACCAAACTAAATAAGAGAAGTTTTTAAAAAAATGAATGGCTGCCTATGGAGGTCAGCACTTACTGCCTCAGCCCCGAAGAGTCTGTTCTAGGAGGACTGGACTCATTGTCTTTCCTAGATTTGATTTTTCTGGAAATGAGGTTGCTAATGGCCTAATCTCAATTTTTTTTTAATAAAGGGAAATGAACAACTGTGTCATTTCCAGGGACACCTGGAGTGAGTGGGTTGTCAGGCCCAAGGGTCTGAGAATTCGTCGAGCTTGTCAAACTCTAGGACTGTCTTATCCTTAAATGTCACAAATGGTATTTCTCTAAGGATTGCTCTGAAATCCTAGTACCTGGGAGGCTAAGGCAGGAGGATGGCCAGAGTTTCCAGCCTGTCTGGGCTATGTAGTGAGCTGTAAGTGAGAGCCTGTCTCGGATGGCACACAGAAGGTGTCCCCATCCACCTAGCCTGGGTGTCGCTAAACAGGAGTCACGAACAGTGCAAACACCAGCCAGTGGCCGTGCTTACCTGGAAATGAGGAAAGAAGAGAGGACATGACAGCAGAGTGTTCACGAAAGACCCAGGAGAAGGCAGGACCGTGTCTTAAGAGCCATCCCGCTCCCCGTGCAAGCACCAGAGTGGAGCCAGGGTGTGAGGAAGGTCCCAAGGAGACAGGAGATGTGGCACAGATTGAGGAAGCAGGTGACCCCACGCTTGGGTCGCCAAATGAGAGAGCTGTTCCAGGCCAGGTCCCTGACGGTGGCTAAAAGGATACAGAAGTAGCAAGTGCCTAGAATTTTGTGTCTGAGGGAAGTGTGAATCAAGAGTTCCTTAGTAAAAGAGTTACTAAGTGTCCCTGGCTCACTGTGGTGGCAGACCCTGCCTGAGAGAAGTGGCGGTGGTGCCACCTAGAGGTCGCCGTCTAGAAATAAAAGTCTGCGAATCTGTGCTCAGAAAAATCACATCAACTATACCTTCCAGTCTGGGGAGATTGTCCAAGAGAGTGAATGTCGAATGTCTCCTCCTCCTCCTCCTGTTCCTCCTCCTCCTCCTCCTCCTCCTCCTCCTCCTCCTCCTCCCTCCTCCTCCTCCTCCTCCTCCTCCCTCCTCCTCCTCCCTCCTCCTCCTCCCTCCTCTTCCTCCCCCCTCCCCCTCCTCCTCCTCCTCCTGTTCCTCCTCCTGTTCCTGTTCCTGTTCCTCCTCCTCCCTCTTCTTCCTCCCCCTCCCCCTCCTCCTCCTCCTCCTGTTCCTCCTCCTCCCCCTCCTCCTCCCCCTCCTCCTCCCCCTCCTCCTCCTCCCTCCTCCTCCTACCCCCTCCTCTATCCTCCTCCCCCTTCTCCTCATTACCCCCATGGGACACAGATTAGCTCATTTGAAACTGAAAGCGCACAGCTTCCTTCGTCTTGCGCCCCTTCCCAACCATCTGATCGTGAAGACAAGAAGAGGTGTGCGCGACCGACGCTGCAGGCTGTGTGCCTAGGAAGCACATCATGAATGCAATTCAGTATGGCCCAAACACACAGTCAGACGACCCACACCGGTGATCTAGCCCCTGAAGAGAATAAAGACAAGCCATGGAAGACAGTTGAGAGAGGTCAGTTCGACTATGTGAACAACCACTTGGTATGTGAGCGGCTTAATTAAGCGCACTAAAAGACAGAGGTAGTCTGAAGTTACTTAATGAACCCAACTACATGCTGTCTACAAGGATCTCCATTTAAATATAAAAATAAAATTTAAAATAAAGCCGTGAGAAAGAGACGCTATGCTGACACTATCAAAAAGAGAGGCAGGATGGTTATATAATTTAATATCTTATTAATTCTTTGAGAATTTTGTACATTGTCATTTGATTCTATAAGATGGCTATACTAATTTCCCACTAAACTGATGTCCTAGTTTTGGTCAGTTTGAGACAAGTCTAGGCACACCGGGGAGGAGAGAATCTCAACTGAGGAGCTGCCTTCATTAGATTGGCTGGTGAGTATGACCTTTGGGGCATTTCCACAATTGCTGATTGGTGCGAGAGGGCGCAGCCCACTGTGGGCAGTGCTGTCCCTAGACTGCCTGGCCTGGGCTGTATAAGGAAGGTAGCTGAGCAAGCGAGAGAACGGGCCAGTGAGCAGCTGTCCTTTGCGGTTTCAGCTTCACTTCCTGTCTTGGCTTTTGTTGACCATGGAGTGTGGTACGGGAGTGTCAGCCAAATAAACCCTTTCCATCTCTGTGCCAGTTTGGAAACCTAACTAGAAGGTTGCCCTAAAACCAGGAAGATTGTCAGTAGGACACACAGTTCTGCACTGAGTTCACAAAAGTTCAGAGCTGTGGAACCAGCTGCTGGTATAGCAGGCTGGCTCTTCTGCGCCCAGTGACATAGGCATGGCTATAATGTTCAGTTAGTATAGACCCAAGAGTCCCGTTGCTTCAAAATAGAAACCACTTCTTAAAAAAGCATCTACAGTTTAGGGAGAAGATAATTATAAGCCAATGGGCACAACTCTGCCCTTGGATGTTTATGAACATTATTTCATTTAACCTTCATGATGAAGATATTTCAACCCCTGTTTTGTGGATAACTTGGGTGCCTTTTAATCAAATTCTGTCCTGTGTAATATTTTAGTCATCATGAATTTGTCAAATGCTAGCTAGATTTCAGAATAATCAAATGGAAATCACACAGAATCTCTTTCAAGAAAGTTCCAGGCCCATCCCCATGCAACACTCACCAAGCTCCTTACCTGAGCCTCCCAGCATTGCTGGAAGGTAGGCAGGTGGTGACAGGTGTGGCCGGGTGACAGCTAGACAGAGGGCTGGAGTAAAGTAAACTCGAGACTCGGGATAAATCCTGGAGCCCTGCTGTAATGGTGGGTGTAGTCAGCAGCTCTGAATTGCACAGTTTACTCTTGCCAAGAGCAATGATAAGTGTCTCACCAAGTGCACACCCAAAGGGAGCCACGTGAAGTGATGGCCGTCTCAATTAGCTGGGTAGTAAGTAGTTTTACCACGTGTGCACATACCAGCATGTGTGATTGCACACGTTAGTACACAGTTTTTATTTGTCACTAACAGTAAAGCTGGGGGGAAGGATACCGTGCAAAGCTCCTGCCTCCAGCTATGGTCTGAGCCTTCTGCTCTCCTGACTGGCATTTTATCGACGAGTGGGTCACACGGCGCTTGGCCGGCGGTCAAAACAGCAAACCGGGGAGTTTTGCTGTCAGTGTAACATGTGAGTTGTTGACTACAAATCTCCCCTTCTCACCAGGGCTTCATGGAAAATAATAGGTCCGTAAAATATTTTTTAAATGATGATTGGGCCAGGCCGGGGGCACATGTCTTTAATCCAGCAAGTGGGAGACAAAGATAGGCAGAGCTCTGTGAGTTCAAAGTCAGCCTGGTTTACATAGTGCATTGTAAGACAGTTACAGTTACATAGTGAGACCCTGTCTCTAAACAAACAAACAGAAAAGAAAGAACGATTGAAAACTTCTCCGAGGGAGTTGGAGAGATGTCTCAAGAGGTGGTCAAGAAAGTTTGCTGTTCTTGACTAGAGTTTGGATTCCGGCATCTGTGTCAGGAGGCTCACAGCCACCTCTAACTCCAGCACCCAGGGGCTCCACCCTCTCTGGCCTCTGAGTGAACCTGCACCTAAGTGGCATACACACATTCACATAAATAAAAATAAATCTTTTTTTTTAAAGAAAGAAAACCTACAGATTCAAGTTCTATGAGCCTCAGATAGCTTACAGAGATCTATGCCAAGACATGGCATAATCAAACTGATAAACATGGAAGATGAAATAATTATGGAAATCTGCCCAAGAACATAAGAACAGAGGAGCGTGACTGTTTCCGCACCCCACTCACAGCGGCCATGTACTGATTCTAATGACACGGAGAAAGACTAAGTTCTCATATTATAATCCTTAGACCAAAACCTGAAAACTTGAAGCTTAATAGAAAAAAAATAAGGAATAAATAAAAGCAGAATAGTTCTTTTTTTAAAAAGGAGTAACACAGAAGAAAGCAGGAGTGTGTAAGCTGAAGCGGCAATCCCACCCACCCCACCAGGCTGCATCCCGATCAGCTGTGAGAGCGTGCTCCAGATAGCCACTGAGGAGCAGCCTTGAGCTCCACAGAGGGCATGTTCGAGAAGGTTAGTTATTTAATGTGTATACCTGCACGTACGTCTGTAAGACAGTGCCTCCAGAGGCCAGCAGAGAGCGCTGGATCCCTCTGAACTGAAAGTACAGATGGCCCTGGGCGAGTGCTGGGAACCAGCCAGGGTTTTTAAGGCCTGAGCCATCTCTCCACCCACATTTGGAGGAGGAGCTGCTAATGGCACTAAACACATTGCAATGTAAGCACTTTCTCCGGACCCTTTTGGCCCAGTATTATCACTCAATGGGAGACGAACATAAAAATCATTGCCTTAGACATCTTTTCCTGACAACAGTCAAATTTACCCAGCAGAACTACCATGATAGACACAAATATTGTCCCAAGTCAGGTGGCCAATGAATCTGAATCATCAGCATAGCTTATGAATATGCAACCTATCTTTACTAGTGCAAGCTGCTGATGCTTTCTATTCCCAGGAGAGTTATCAAGAGATGGAGGCCAGGCGTGGTGGTTCAGGCCTTTCGTCCCAGCTCTCAGGAGCCTGGAGCAAGAAGTTTGTCTCACATTGAGGCCAGTCTGGGCTACATAGTGAATTCTAGGCCAACCTAGGTACATTATGAGGCTCTGTCTCAAAGAACCAAAGAAAGTAGAGGTAGGGTTTTAAATACTTAGAAAAAGTTGATCAGTCTTTACCACATTTGCCAAACTTTACTCAAATACAAGGAATCACACTTTGGCCTGAGTAACTGAGTCTTAGAAACCCAATCTCATCAGCTATATGCTGAGGGCAGATGTAGCTTCAAGCCTTACGCATTGGCTGATCAATTTGTTGGGAACATGGATTTCATGTACCTACTCTGGCAGGTTGTAGATGCTCTGGGGATTTTGAGTCTCCTTTGAGAGGGTCAGGACAGCATCAGTGCAGCTTCCTCGCCCTGGCACAGTTCTGGATATGAAGGATCTGTGTGAGCTGTGTGAGGAAGCTACTAGCATGCGTGTGAACACTGGACCCTGTGACCGAGGCAGGTGACTTGGTGTGAGAACAGTGAACTTTCCTGGAAATAATCAGAGAGTACTCAAGGATTTTTACAGGGTGACGGACTCCCTGCATGCACACTGGCAGTCAGATGTCAGACATCAGCCTATATAAGAACACCTCTTGCCAGGGTAGGGGCATGGGGATTTAGAAATATTAGTAAAGAATTCAGAGATATGGGAAAAATAATAAAACAGAAAACATAGAATAGTACCGGAGGGCAGGCCAGTGAATACTCAAGCCATCCGTCTTCAGTTTTCCATATGCTTTTATACCTCAATACAAAAGGGAGAAGAAGGCAACAAACAACTTCTTTAACATGACATAAAGGAAACCTGAACAGTTAGTTGTTAACACTTTGAGACATCAAGTCATTAACATTCTGTTGTTTAGGCAATGAGCCATCCTAGACACTGAAGGCAGCCATTCCCCAGGTAACCTCATATTATAAAAGAAGGAACAGAAGTACACTTGTGTATCCTGACCATCTGTCAGGGCAGAATGGATCTACTTGTATGAGCCATCTTAATAGCAAAGAACCAAGGAATCACACCCTGAGTCAGGACGTGTAGCTACACTTGTCAACTATTTTGGGCAACCTCCCAACACTCTGACCATCAGACAAGGTGGAAATAGGCTCACATTTTTGGGCCTCCACAGTCTGATTCATGGATTTGGAGGTAGGGAGACCCCCTGCACACACACCAGCAGTCTGACTTGTGATAGCATTTTGGCTCGTTGAGTGGAAACCAGAATGAAGGGAGACGGGAGGAGCTGAAGAGACTGCATTTTCTGTGCTAAGCAAGAGAGATGCTTAAGGCTGGGAAGATGACTCAGCCATTAAGAGCATTTACTACTCTTGTACCAAACCTGAACTCAGTTCCCAGCTCACAGCTCCTCTAATTCAGAGGAATCTGACACCCTCTTCTGGCCACCATGGGCATTGCACACACACATGCTTACACACACAGACATACACACCACACAGCTGCTGAAGAACATGAGTGTGAATTTGAAAGTGAAAATGGGACTTAGTGAAGATTCAAGTCCTCAAAACAAAAACAAACAACAACAACAAACAAATTAGATGGGGGAAAAATTAAAATTTCTCCTAACTAAAGAGCAAAGTGTCCAGAGACTCAGGATTCTGGGAGCAGATGAATGAGAAGGTTCAATGAGTGGTTTTGGAAAATGAGATTTGCAGTGTTGATGCCAACCCGGATGGCCATGGCAGTGCTCACTAGGCAGGCTAGTGTTGGAGGAGTAAGCAGTGTTAGCGGAGGAAGCTCAGGACATGCAGCTCACCCTCTGCAGACAGACACAGTCACTTCATGTGAAGTCCGTGGGATGTTTCCAGTCTCACAGACACCAGAATGGTGAGGAAGCCCAAGTCCATTGTGAATGATGGGTAAGAAAAGATGAATTCTTGGAAAAGAAAGGATATACAGTTCATGCTTGATAGGAAGTCCAAAGATAGGAAGTCTTGCCTTCTGACAGAGAAAATCTTGGAAAAGGGACAAGAGACAGTGTCTTCTTCAGCCCACCTGGTTTGGCTAGGGCATTTGCTGTGGCTTATGACTATGGTATGGTGTGGGGTTCAACTGAGTGGAATCATGATCTAAACCAGTGTTTCTCAACCTCTGAGTCACAACCTCTTTGAGGGGCAAATGACCTTTCACAGGGGACACATATCAGATCTCCTGTGTATCAGATATTTACATTACAATTCATAACAGAAAATTACAGCTATGGAGTAGCAATGAAAATACTTTTATTGTTTAGAGGTCACCACATCAAGAGATATTATTAAAGGGCCACAGCATTAGGAAGGTTGGGAACCACTGATTTAATTTTGCTGCAAACAGTGGTTGACTCCAGCTGGTAGGACATTTTTTGTCACTACTTGTCAGACATATTTTTAATAGGCCACATCTCTGCATTTGACATAATGTCTGTTGCATTGGATGCAGACTGACTGACTGGGTTCTAGCACATGAGGCCTTGGAGCTGTGACAGCAGCTAAGTTCATGAGAGAATCTTTCAGATGCCAGAGAGAAAGCAGCACTCAGAGGGTCTGGTGTAACTGTGGGTGCACAGTTGGAAATGGCAGCCCCAAGACTGGAAGGCATCCAACTGTCCTCTGCTTGTTCCCTCTGCCCCACTATTTATATTTAGAAGTGTTTGCCTACATGTATTTACATGTACTGTGTGTGTGTGTGTGTGTGTGTGTGTGTGTGTGTGTGTGTGTAGTGCTTGAGAAGGCCAGTAGAGGGCGTCAGATTCCCTGGAACTGAAGCTACAGACCATTGTGAGGAACCATGTGGGTGCTGGGAATTGAACTTGGGTCCTCTGCAAAAGTAACCAGTGCTTTTAACCTGTGAGCCATCTCTCCAGCACCCATCCACATAAGGAAGAGTAGCAACAGCCTGTCAGCCTCTCTCATGACACCCCTTTAGAGGGACAGTCTCTGGCTGGCATGTTGGCATCGGAATGACAAACATCACCCTGACACTGGACACTTGGGACTCTCAGTTGGCACTAGAGGATGGTTTCAGAGGTGTGAGCTGTCATGAGTTTATCTTGTTTTCCGACATGACGTGTGTTACACTTGCTTCATCTTTGTAGAGAGCAGTTTCAAGTGCAGATTTCCCAGAAGGAAGGGGACTCTTGCACCCACATTCATTCCTCTAGGGGTGCTCTGATATGTCCAGTGAGTTGTGATAGGGGGATTTCCCCATTAACTTCTGTTTCGAGCAGGTTACTTATTCTTCTAGAAAGAATGCACATCCTTCACCAGCGAGGGAGAAACAAGTGGAGTTTACTGTGTTACCAAATAGCTTCCCACACGGTGACTCTCCATGTCTGCAGCTCTTCCAAAACACTGACCTTGATTTAGAGAGAATTAGTGAAGGAAAGAAGGGAATGAAATAACCCAAATCATTCTGTGGCCTGATAGAATCCTTTCCGCAGTCAGGAGCAAGCAGCTGAAAGTCAGTCTTAAGAGAACAGACATCAGGGATTTTGTCCAGATTCAGGGGGAGCCAGTGCCAAGGGGCATAGAGCAAAGAGCAGGAAGAAACGAGGCAGACAAAGGTGCCTGGGCACGGTGAGAGTGAAGTCTGTCGTTGTGGCAAGGAAAGGACGCAGAGAGCTAATCTGTGACTCGGTGAAGGGGGCGGATTTGACACCGTGTGCACACAAGCTGCGATGCTTGCGGCACATACCAAGGCATGAATAACCTGCGCAGGAAAGCAGGCGGGTGCTGGAATCGTTCATTCGTCATCATTCTTTCTAGCTAGCCCTTTGTGTGCCTGCGGTGTCCGCCCCAGCCGTCAGGTCAGCGCTAACCACACACAGCTTCGTGTTGACTCTGCACTGAGCACTGTCTTGGCTCAGACAAACGAGTTCCTTTGGCTAAAGTAAACCAGAGCAGGGCTGGGATCTGAGGCAGCAGCGCTAACACTGTAGCCTGTGTTCTCCGTGACATTCTGCGGCCGCCTAGTGAACCGCGCTGGGACTGAAACTTAGCCTGGGAAAGGAAGAGGAGACCCAGTAGAGAAAGCACGGCATTGAAGGGCAGACGTTCGGCCCGGCCCTGGCCACCAGCACACAACTTCTTCTGTTTCAGTGCCCTTGTCTATCGCCTGAGTCCTTTAGGAGGGAAACTCGAGATCATCCACAAGGAAGTGACTTGAAATACCATCACTCCATGTAGGTGACTGTTTACCCAAACACCATCCAGTTTCCTGCCCTCGGATGAAACTATTCTGGGTTGGGGATTTAACACAGGGGCCAGAAGGCCACGCTTCTGGCCATCTGGTGAGGGGATTGACCAGGTTTCGGGTGCCAATATGAAAAGCGATATCAGGGAGTACAGCTTGCTTTAGGACATGTGCAGAGACAGAAGAAAGTGTTCCTGAAGAAGCCTTGCAGAAGGTCGAAGGTGAAGGTCTGCGTGTGAAAAGCACATAGTAGGAAGATCATGGCAGCTCCGTAGAGTGGGAACGAGCCTGAGGAGACAAGGTGGAGTGCTGGGTCGGGGAAGCGGGCCGGAGAGCAGGTTCCGTGGAGCCTGAGCTATGGTGGGGACTGTGGTCACTAAGAGCAGGAGAGAAGCCTCTGAGTGGAGCGTTACCCAAGCACGTATGTGTCTGGACAGCAGATAGGCCCAGAAGAGCCCAGAAGAGACCCCACAGGAGCAGACTACATGGCAGCAATCGACAGCAATAGACCCCAGTAGGGACATGGAGATGGGAGCATTGGTGGATGGAGAGGCATTTGGGAAATAAGCTGGGTAGGAGTGGATATATACTGGGAGGAGGTTTGGTCTCTGCTTGGGGACCGCCACCAGAGACACACCACTTGCTGAAGTGGAAACAGTGGAAGATGGGGATCCTGGAGCATGGCCATCCGGGCTTCTAGAGTGCTCTGTGATGCCGGTGGAGACATGAAGTCATATGGACAGTGCCGGCACCCTGAGAGCCACCAGCCAGCATGTTTCACCCACTATCCTGAGCAGTAGAACTGTCAGAAAGCCCTGCTGCTCTGGGAGGCAGCGGGGCGCAGACTGCTTGCTATAGCTGCATATGGAGAGGATTTGCTCTCCAGGTCCAGCTGCTAATGCGGACATTTGTTCTTGAGCTGGAGAGATGGCTCAGCAATTAAGAGCACGTACGGATCTTACAGAGGACCTGGGTTCAGGCCTCAGTACCTACACGGTGCTTTATGACCCCTATAACTCCAGTTCTGGGAAATCGAACGCCGCTTCTGACCTCTGTGGGCAGCAGGCATGATGCATAGACAAACATACATACACACATGCATACATACATACATACACACACACACACACACAGAGACAGGCAGAACACTCATGCATGTAAAAGAAAGTAAATCTAAAAATAGAAAAGACTTTGTATGTCTTTGACTTGTTGACTTCCTATTCCATTGACAGATGACAATCATATGTTCAAGTGGCATGAAAATTGCCTGCGTTTATCTCTTCCCCACCCCGTGGAGGGCTTTCCAGCCAAAGCAGTGTTGTTAAGTAGATGAGAAGACCTAAATGGAAAGGAGGAAGCACGGTGTCTAATTTGATCCAGTCGGTTTGGTGATGCTGCAGCAAAATACTTGAGCCTGAATAACATATAATGAAGACAAACCTTCCTTACAGTTTTGAAGGCTGGGAAGTCAAGGTGATGGTGCTAGGTTATCATCCGGGCATTTTTACTGTAGAACATAGGAGGCCAAGAGAAAACTTTGGAAAATGTTTTATGACAGCATTAACCGCCATAAACGAGACACCGCCCACTAGGCCCCACCTCCCAGTACTGTTGAGTTGTAGATTAAGTTTGCAGTATTTGAATTTGGGGAGTCACATTCAAACCAGAGTATGCTTTTTCATAATCTGAGGTGCCAGAGTAGCCAGGAGGCCCCGTAAGCCCTTTTGGATGCTCTGCTACAGGAGAGAATGGGTGGCTTCCCTTAGACAAGATGGGGAGTAGGATGTTAAAAATGGAAAAACTGAATAAATGATTCATGAGAAGCTGCCTATCAGTTTCAGTAATTACTGCATCTCTGTGTCATTTTTCCATTACGGTAACAAAACACTTGAGGCAATCAACTGAAAACAGGGAAGGTTTGTTTTGATTGACAGCTGTAGAAATCGCAGGCCCTTGTGCATTGCTATGGGGCCTGTAGTGAGGGAGCACATCATGGTAGAGAATGCTCCATAAAGCTAGTGGCTCAGCTCACAAAAAACCAGAGAGCAGAACAGAAACAGGAGGCTGGACCCCAGGATCTGGAAGGCCTCTCACCAAGGCTGGCTCTATTCCTTGCGTCTTCTGCTACCTCTCCAGTAGCACGCTCCTGGTTTGTGCCAAGTGGACACAGAGAAGACGGAGTCTTAACTGAGGACTTGCCTCCATCAAATGGACCTGTGGGCATGACCGTGGGGCATCTGATGACTGACATGGGAGGGTCAAGCTCACTGTGGGTGACTCCACCCTCAGCAGGTAGCCCTGGGTTGTCTAAGAAGGCATGCTGAGCAAGTCAGGGAAAGCAAGTCCTTCATGACCTCTGCATTGGTTCCTGCCTCTAGGTTCCTGCCTCTAGGTTCCTGCCTCTAGGTCCTGCCTCTAGGTTCCTGCCTCTAGGTTTCTGCCTTGAGTTCCTGTCTTGTCTTCCCTCATAATGGACTGGAAGGTGAGATCAAAGTCCACCCCACAAACTGCACTTGGGTCAATGTTTTAGGACAGCAACAGAAGCCAAATTAGGACAAACACCCTGGGCTAGAGGGGAAGCCTTCAACACACGGAAGAAGGGCCTTTGGGGCCCACGTGTTCACACCGTATCTCTGGAGGGAGGTTTTAATCCTCGCCTTTCGCTTTGCATCCCTACCATGTCACCTCCAGCGTCTTCCTTCCTTCTTTCGGTGGCAGTAACAGCTCATGCTCAGTGTTTCAGGTCGAGTGGAAGGTGCTTGCCCCAGAGCAGAGGGGAGCGCGCTTGCCCTCCCTGCAGCACCCTGCACGGGTGGTGCTGATGAAGGGGCTCCACTTTCTCAACGTGCAGGAAGAAAAGGAGCCATAGCCTCCTGGAGACCACTCAGAGGTTAAAGTCCTCTGGGACTGTCACTGTTCTGCAGAACCACGTGGCCCACTTAGAGAGGAAGCAGTCATCCTTAACATCCTTCCATTGGGGCATCTCACCCATGAGAAACACACCAGTGGTTCAAGGCCAGCCATTCGAGGCTCATCGTCAAACAAAATTGACCTACATTATATATAATTAAGTCTGGAAAGGGAATAGAGTTTCAAAAAAAATGCTTTTAAGATAATGAGCATTTTTGTTGGCGGTGTTTTGATTTGGGTTTTTTTTTTTTATTTTGATTTTCTCATTACATCATGGAAAATCCCCAAAGTCAGGGTGGCAAAACTACTGGGTGTGTATACAAAGTGGTTCCTTTGTGTGGGTATATTCTGTGAGAGGGTGTGCTGGGAGGAGAGAGATCTTTTCTTCCAATGGAAAAAAGGTTTTCCTAACAAAATGAAGCAACACCGAGTTACATTTCCTTGTTCAAGCTCGAGGGGGAAAGCCACACCTCCTGAACTGCCCACATTGCCTGAACATCTCATAAATCATCATGTATGCCCCCCCAGTCGGTTAAAAGACACCCACGTTCTGTGACCCAGAATCTGACCTGCTTTGGGTTCTGATAGGTGCTGTTTTAGAACATACCACAAATCTAACATGGTAAGAAGGGGTCACATATGATATCTCAAGCCCCTTAAAAACTGTCTGGGTCCCACAGAAACTTGAGAATTAAATAAAACCCTCCCCCACACCTTATTCCTCCCAAGAGCTGTGTTCTCTGTGGTTTGTCTCTCTTATCTTCAGCCCTGACATTTGAGGACATGGGAACCCTGCAAAGGTGCTGGCATCTTGCCGGGGGCATCTTGCAGACAGCCAGGACTTTTAAGAGATACAGCCTTATCAGCAGCCAGGAGGTCGAATGGGGCAGCTCCCAGCCTCCAGCCCCAGGCATTTGTGCTGTCTTCATTTAAGCGGCTTACCTAGAACAGTTACTTCTAACTGACGAAAGACACACATCTCTCACTCTGGTAATGGCAGTGACCTAAAATATATAGCTTAATACAGTTGTGGGCCGCCCCGTCGGCTGTAACACTACTGTTAAGATCCCTTTAAATCTCTCTTCCCAGTTGCAGTCATCAATTCTTAGTTTTCTTCCGGGATTTCTGGTGGCGGGGATGCCTCTCTGGGCTCCAGGGTCCAGCAGGGAACAAGGTCAACATAGACTTCAAAGTCACTCCTTGCCACTGTGAGAGACAGCCTCAGGTGCGTCCTAGGGTAGGTTGCAGATGTGCCGGGCACTGTGAGACACACCAGGTGATGCCACCAGAACCTGTTCTCTCATTCAATACATGTTCTTCTGGGGCCCTCACAGAAGACCACGTCTCGCCTGCTTCTGTAGCTCTAGAGCATTCTCAGAGGGCAGTGCCTGCTTCCTGGGCAGTGATGCTACAGGTAATCGCGGGTGCCTGAGATGCGGGCCAATTGCCTAGACAGAGGAGCTGCTCAGAAAGCAGATGTGGCAGGAACAACTAAGAGGGTCCTTACAGCTTTCTTCTTTGGCATTTCCTCATTGTCTTTTTCTATCCTTCAGAAGAAGGCCGAGCTAGAGAATTCTTTTAGCCTTTCCCCAGTCCCACATTGTCCCCACATAGCAGTGATCCCCGTATATCCCCATCACTGAAGTCACAGTGCAGGCTGCCTGTGGCTGTTGCTGGAGCATCCTGCCACTGATGGCCGTTGTCCTCCTGGAGCCTTGGAACAAGCATGCTTTAGTGCAGGGCTATGGTGTGCCAAGTGAATGCACACAGAAGCATCACGATCAGAAATTCACCTTGTAGTTTAGAAAGATCCTTAGCCTCCTGGGAAGAGACATGATCTTCAAGCTCTCTCTCCCAGCCCTTCCTAGTACCCTGAGCCATCAAGCAGGGTAAATATCATCCTCCTCTGCCTCAACCCACCTCAGTGAAGAAGCAATCTCATGATGCCTAGCATAACACGAAAGCCCTTGGTAAATGCGGGGACGATAAAGGAATTACATACCGAGGCTGTTTTGACGATATGAATTGATTGAGCAAATTTAAAATTCAATTTGAATCATGTGAGGAAAAATGAACAAAGCAGAAAAAAAATACATGCTGAGGTTGTTGGGCTTCTGCCAGGTACAATCTGTCCTGTTGAAGAAAAATCATTCTGATACTTCCATGATAAGGTAGGCTATTCAGGACTGCTATGATAAGCATCAGGACCTTTGCAATAGGGAGGAAGATTAGTTGCCTCCGTGACAACACCCAGCTGGGGATTAATAGCCAATGAGCAGGGATGGGGCGGGGGGGGGGGGGAGAAGTCACCAAGAAGGTAATGGGGTTCCTAAAGGAACTCCTGGGACTCCTACAGAAGGCAGACCAGTGTGAAAAGATATGAGAGGACCTTGCTGTAGTCCTCAGCCAAAGGCAAGACCAGGCCCAGACAAAAAGAGGACTCGTTGAAGCCCAGTTAGAGTTTGGGTCAGTCAATACCCAGGTACACTTGTCACAGATCAAGGGATCTGAGTCTCTGGGTAAAATAAGAGTGACAATATGGGATATGTAAGGGGGGGTCTAATAAAGCACAGGGAGCAGAGGATGCCCTGAATGAGTGCCAAGCTGAGAGAATGTGGGTTGTTGACATTGTTGCCGACATATCAAGGAACCCCCAAACCTCAGGCCCATGGGGAAATGGCCAAGTTTTCCTTTGGTCCATGTGAGAATACTGGCAGAGTAAAACTGTCCACTGTGGCTCTCTCGCCCTGGATGCTGACAGTATGTGCAGAAAATGTCCACTGTAGCCACCACCACCCCTGCCCAGTGCTGATGGCCCCAAGACTGCTCCCATACAGAGATGACCCCTACCCAATTAGCTAAACCTGCCCCTGTATACAATAACCTGCCTATTTATCCATATGCCATAACCCCTCTGCCTTGTCTAGCTGTATATAATAACCCCGCCTCCCCGTTCAACTCTAAAATAAACATGATGAACTTCCAGGGTGCTGCAGTTTCTCCAGCAGAGACCCCAGACCAACCCCACCTGATCCCCCTCTCTCCCTCCCTCCCCCTCTCTCTTCTCTCTCTCTCTCCATCTCTCCTCATCTCTGTCTCTCCCCCTCTCTCTCTCCATTCTCCTCTCTGCCCTCTTTCCCTCTCCTCTCTGCCTCTCTCTCTCTCTCTCTCTCTCTCTCTCTCTCTCTCTCTCTCTCTCAACTGTGTGTCTGTCTTTCCTTTATTCCCTTGCTGGCCCCAGTCAGGTCCAAGTCCCTGAGAGTTGTACAGGATACAGCAATAAAAGAGAAATATTGAAAATATTAAATTGAAATTTGTAGAAAAAGGCTCAGTACATCAGTATACTCAGGGGACAGTTTCACCAATAGAATGGATAAAGTGGAAGACAATATTAGAGATGTAAGACAAAAGAAATAAGAACATTCAGACAATGACAAAAACAAGATAAAGTATGAACAGAACTTATAAGATCATTGGAACTTCATTTAAAAACCAAATGTATGATTCATGAGCATAAATGATGAAATTCAAACTAGAACCATAGAAAATTATTCAATAAAATCATAGCAGAAAGGTCTCTAAATCTAGGAAGAAGGTGGTGATGCAAGAGATATTTGTAATACCAAACAAGACTAGACAAGGACTTTCATGCATTGTATTATAGATTAACCTCTACATATTAATAATGTAGTGACTTCAATGCCACACTCTTGCCAGTAGACAGATCAACCAAGACCCCCCACCAAAAAAAAAAAAAAACAGCCTCAAAAAGCCAGAGTTAAGTGACTTTGTAGTTGAGATGGACTTAGCAGACATCTGCAGAATACTTGACATAGCCACTGAAGAACATGCATTCTTCCCAGCACTTTCCCTGGAGTAATACACATTGGAAAACACAAGCCAAGTCTTAACCAAATAGAAGAAAATAGGGCTGGAAAGAGGGCTTCCCAGCTGGGAACGCTGGCCGCTCTTGCAGAGGACCCGGGGTCAATTCTCAGCTCCTGTATGTGGCTCCCAGTCATAGTTTCAGGGGCTCTAATGCCCCCTCTGGGCTCCTCAGGTACTACACATGTGTGATGTACAGACATACAAGCACTCATCCACATAAAAATAAAGAAATGGCTATTTTTTGAAAACACAGAAATCTCAAATGAAAACTTGATGTCTCTCCAGCCCTTCAAAATTAAGAGCAAGCCAAACCCACAACCAGTAAAATGAAAATCAATAATGAAGATGAAGGGCAGAGATGAATGAAACAGAAGTAAAAAGAGCAATGCAAAAACAAAACCAGCGGGCCGGAGAGATGGCTCAGCCGTTAAGAGCATTGTCTACTCTTCCAAAGGTCCTGAGTTCAATTCCCAGCAACTGCATGGTGGCTCACAACCATCTGTAATGAGACCTGGTGCCCTCTTCTGGCATGCAGGCATACATGCAGACAGACTAATGTGAATACTGTATCCATAATAAATAAATAAATCTTAAAAAAAAAACAAAAACAGTAAAGCTAAGAGTTGGTTCTTTGTTAAGATGAATGAGATCCATATGTCCTTATCTGAAATAATCAAAAGTAAGAAGAGATTCAACTTACTAAGGTTCTGATGGAAAAGGAGGCATTATGACAGAAAGCAAGGACACTCAGGCAATCGTTAACATGTGCTTTGGAAACCTGTTCCAGTAATCTGGAAAGAGAGAGAGAGAGAGAGAGAGAGAGAGAGAGAGAGAGAGAGAGAGAGAGAGAGAGAGAGAGAATATATAAGTTTCTAGACCTTCCCAGACTGAAATAAAGCATGTTTAAGCAGATTGATAATGTGCAGTTGGGACTACAGCAGTTATAAAAAGTCTTCCGAAAAAAGAAAAAGCTGTATTCCAGATGAACTTACAGCTGAATTCTACCAGATGTTTAAACAGCTGGCACCAGTGTTCCTCCAACTGATTCATAAAATAAAAGAGAATAAAATAAAAAGGAACACTTTTGAATTAGTTTTATGAGGCCGGTGTTTTCCTGATATTAAAACCAGATAATGCCTCTGCCCCTTGCCCCTCGCTTCCTGTGTGATCTGCCCCTCACCAACTGCAGCACTTGGGCATGCAGGCTCTGCACCTCTCCTGAGCAGCACAATAGAGCTGACACCGTTGACAGGGGTGTAGGTGAGCTGGCTCCAAGGATCTGAGTCAGTAGCAGAGATGGAT
Source organism: Arvicola amphibius (assembly GCF_903992535.2). Lineage (NCBI taxonomy): Eukaryota > Metazoa > Chordata > Mammalia > Rodentia > Cricetidae > Arvicola > Arvicola amphibius. The sequence goes on along the minus strand of NC_052056.1, from coordinate 108,553,724 downwards.
CCAGCCCCTCATCTGCCATAGGGTGGCATGAGCAAGGGAGAGATGGCATTCGCTTACCCTTCATTGCAGATGGGAAAGCTGGCCACAAGGTCGTGAAAGTGGGAGAGCTGGTCTTGTGCCTCATAAAATTCAGCACTAGGGAGAGTAGGCTCTACACCCACCCCCTGGGCAGCACAGTAGAGCTGACCCTGTTGGCAGGATGCAGGCGAGCCGGCCAGAGCAGGAGAACCAGCTTGATTTCCTTGCTGCTTGCATCAGCGGGCAAGCTCACTGGGGCGGGGCCAGAGAGTGCCCCCTGGTGATGAGGATGAGGGAGAGCTGGTGGGCTGACCAACCCAGCTACCACCCAGGCTCAAAACCAGGGCTATGAGTTGGCCCACCCCCACATCCACCGCATCTATGATCTGCTGGAGCATGTGAAGAGCCAGGTTCTGCAGTTCCAAAGTTGCAGGATCTCCATGGCATAGGGCAACAGCAAGATGTCCAAGAGGAGTCCCAGTGAGGGCCCAGCAGAAGCAGACTAATGACTCATTGGAGTGAACACTTGCAAGAAAAGACGTGGACTGAGGGGCACACTGTGTGACTTACTGTGCCACACTGCGGCTTTCATGAGGAGGTTTTTCTTTTCTTTTTAATTTTATTGTATTTTGATTTTGGGGGGGTGGGTTGTAGGGGCAGAGGGAGAAGGCAAAGGGAAGGGAAGCTGAATAGGATCTGGGTGTATGATGTGAAATCCACAAAGAATCAATAAAAAGATTTTAAAAGGCAGGATAATGACACACAAAAAAAGAGGGAAGATGGAAAAGAAAATCACAGGCCAATCTTTGTGATGTAGAGAGATGCAAAAATTGTCAATAAAATGCTTGCAAGTGAAGTTCAACTCCCATCAAAACCATTCACCACCACCGAGTGAGCCAAGATCATTCCAGCATGCAAGATGCTTCAAAATATCCACTGAGCCATCTTGCTGGTCTCACAATGAAGTTTTATTCAGCCATAAGGAAGAACAAAATTAGCCAGGTGTAGTGGCACACACCTCTTTAATCTCAGCAAGCAGGAGGCAGAGGCAGGTGGATGTCTGTGAGTTTGAGGCCAGCTTGATCTAAGGTCTACATAGGGAGTTCCAGGATAGCCAAGGTCACATCGTAAGACTCTGTCTTGAACCCTCCCATTCCCCCAAAAGAATAAATTATTGTCATTTTATAGAAGAATAGATAAAACTGGAGATCATTGTGTTGAGCACAAGAAGTCGAACTCAGAAGGACAAATCAAGCATGGTTTTGTTGCTTTTCAGACTCTGGACTTGAAGGCATTTGTGTGGTTCTTTGTGTGTCCATATCATAATCTTGTGTGCATGATATCCAAGCTGAAGGGAAACCGGGGGAAGGAAGAAGACGAGATGGGGAGATGGGGAAGGAATGGGAGGGGGTGTGAAGGCATTGCCCCTGCACCTCCATGCATAAGGGGGGACAGAAGGAAGGAAAACTGAAGAACTGTCCTCACTCACCACTCATGGGATGATGGCTAGCTACCCTAAATGCCATTTAATGATGCTAGTACGGCGTTCGCTTGCCATGTTTAGAAGGTCACCCTGGCAACTGGGTGAAGAATGGGATTGTAGGAGAGGTCCAAGGGAGTGAGAGGTCTGGTTGGCGGCTGTTGGCATGACCTAGACAAGGCGACCGTGAAGGGAGTGTCAGTCAGTTTTGCTGTTGCTGTGGTAAACACTGGCAGAAATCTGCCTGCGCAGGAAAGGGTGTGTTGGCTTATGAGCTCCAGTCTATCATAAAGCCAAGGCAGAGACTGACCTTGGAGGGATGCTGTATAGCGGCTGTTTTTTCTGGCTTGCGCAGCTACTTCTCTTTTATAGCCCAGGCCCACCTGCCTAGGGATGGCACCGCCCACAGTGGGCTGAGCCCTCCTACATCGATTAGCAATTAAGAAGATGCTAAGATGTAAACATAGTTGCTCAGGGCAGTTCTTCAGGGTGATTCTTCAGCTGCAATTCCTTCTTCCCAGGAGACTCTGGGTTTGTTTCAGATTGACACACTGTAGCTAACTATGTCAGATACTTACAGGGGGGTTATGCCTGATAAACACAGTGTAAGCTAAAAATATTGGGCTGGAGGTAGAATGCTTGTTACACCTGAGGCTCTGGGTTCAAACCCAGCCCTGTAAACATGATGTTTGAAGAATATTATAAATCAACAGTGTGCCTAACTGGCCATTGTAGCTTGCCAGCAGATCATAACTTATGTGTGACTCCCCTCAACACCACGGGGCTAATTGGGAGGTGGAGTCACTGCCACAAGTTAGCATAATGCTAGAGAACTGAGCTTCATATTGCCTTTCCAAGAAAAATCCAAATTCAAAATTTGTGGTCCAGCGTTTACTAAGTGTGCATTGCTTTCTTGTCGCTTATAAAGTCAAATACTGTAAGTAGAGGCATTGAAAATCGGGGTACAGTTGTTAGGCCATACTTGGGGAGCTAGTGAAAGGAAAGATACAGGGGAGAGGCTACTTCCTTGGCTGTTGGTTCATAGTGAGTGTGAGCTGAGGCCCAGTGACTTAGAATGAAGAAAACCAAGACAGTTGCTGGCTGAGAAACGGGGCCCACCCTCCACTGAAAGTACAGTCCGAGCTACAAACAAGGTTTAGCATATTAAACAACCCGATTGCGTTTTTCATAGCGAGGCCAGGCTTATTTACCAGGTTGCCTGAAATCCTTGTCTTTAATGAGGCAACCAGCTATTCTGTGCAGCAACTCAACAGCCCCTATGGGGATTCCCCCCACCCCCCCACCCCCCGTTTTGCTTAAATGGCTATTTTGAGAAGACAGGAGCATAACTCTTTTTGACAGAATGTATCAATATATTCATTATGTGCGGGGAGCGTTGTCATAGCATGTTTGCAAAGTACAATGACTTTCTGATCTTTGAAAAAATTGGTACCTTGCAAAATTTATCATTAATACATCAGAAAGGAGAGTGAAAACATCTTTGTTGACACCTCATGCTGTCAAATTTAAAATGAAATAAATAGCCCAGTCTGTGCCTCTGTTCTGACATAGTTCAGGATCTTGCTTTGCAAGACTCAGGAAACAAGTTGGAGCTGTTTGCAGACCAGAAAACCTTGTGGATTTCTGTGGCTGTGGTCAGCTGTTGTGAGAGAAGCCATTTAGGTGTTCTATTGATTCTTCTGTTGCTGTGTTAAGATACCAGGATCAAGGTGACTTGAAAGAGTATTTTGGCTCCCATTTCCCGAAGGATAGAGTCCATTACGGAGCCAGAGAGATGGTTCAGTGGTTAAGAGCTCATGCTGTTCTTGCAGAGAACCCAAGTTGGGTTCCCAGCTCTCCCCTGTGTGCAGCTCACATCTCTCTTAACTCCAGTCTGGAGTTATAAAGCCAGCTTGGTCACGAGAGAGTTCCAGACCAGCCAGGGCTACGTAGTGATACCCTGTCTCACCGGGCCAGTCTTTACAGGAGAGCAGTCAGTGCTCTTAACCACTGAGCCATCTCTCCAGCTCCAACATCTCAAGCTCTTTAAAGAATTAAAAGCCACCACGCTGTGGCTTTCAGGAGCCCATGACATCCCAGTTCCAAGTGTGCCAAATGCTAGCAGGCTAAGCCCTTTTCTGTTTGGCTTTGAGAGGCTAAGCGTCTGCAGATAGGGGAGCACGTTGGGGGGGTCCCTGGAGTTTTCGTTATTTTGTTTGTGTAGTGGGGGAGGATTGAATTGGGGTCTCACATAAGCTAAGCTCATGTTCTAGTGCTGAGCTAGATTCCTAGTTCTAGAGAACTCTTATTCAGAGTGTAGAACCTCTCCCACCCCCATACCCCATCCCACTTGCTCTTCGCCACCATTGGAAAGGATCAATTCCTTTTCCTCTAGGTTTCACTGCCATTGATCCTCCATCCAGGGTCAAGCCCCAGCTTCAAAGGTCCCCAAAGGAGGAATAGTCTCCTCCTTGTCAGCGTCCCCGCCCCCCCCCCCCACATCCAGATTTCTTTCTCAAAAGATATTTTTCAATGGGAAGGATCACTTCCTTTAAGGGACACCTCCTTCCCCCCAGTAGTCCTCAGGTGATGATGATGGCGCTCAAGCATGTGCAGTCTAATTGCCATCCCTACCCAGAAGGAAGTCTTGCTCCTACCTAGCAAGGTGGAATGATTCCAGGTCTGTGGCAGGAAACATACCCGAGAGTCGCTGATCTCTTCGGCCAGATAGCAAGGAAGACAGATGAGCTGTGTCCAAGGGCAGAGGGGCCACCAGGAAATTTCTCCATAGGGTAAATCTTCGGTCCGCTGAGTATCTGAAAAGGTTAAATGCAATTAGCCAAAGCGCGTGTGCATGTTAAGACAAACACCAGCTCATAATTTATAAGAATGCTCGGAAAGAAATTCAAGAAAGCGAGCTCCACCATCAGCAGCCGCCTCCTTGGGTTCTCCTCCAGTACCGTGACTTTCTTCAAAGTCAGCACTTGTGGAAAGACCAGCCTTGCCAAAACACGTACGTTCCAGGGTAGGAGCATGAGGATTAGAATTGTTAACCAAAAGGAACACAGATAGGAGAAAAATAAGTGACAGAAACACAGAGCAGCGTCAGGAAGGAAATTCAGTGCAAACTGAATTCTGAATCCATCTGCCTTTATTTTCCACATGCTTATTTATATACTTCACTCCAGAAGGGGGGAGGCAATAGACTGCCTTAACAGGATATAAGGGATAGACTTGAACTCTCCAACCTTTGGTCCAGGTGGAGTGGATCCACCTCTATACCCAAAATACTAACTAACCACACCCTAGGTCAGAATCTCTTGTATGTAGCCTCATCTGTTGTCAATAACTTTAAAGAGCAAAAATAAGCTCAAACTCTCTGACCTCCAGTCAAGGTGGAACAGGCTCCTGTCTGTGGGCCCTCACAAGCACTCCAAAGCCAAGGAATTAGCCTCCAGATTGTCTTTGCTGGGCACAGTATATTGTAAACATTAAAATAATGAAGGAAGTTATTACTCCACTAACTGAGGCTCAAACCCAGGCTCTCGGGCTTGCTGGGCAATTGCACTACTGTGCTGAATGCCCAGTTGGAGAGAATAATTTATATATAGATCTCAGTTAATAACTGTAGAAGGACTACCCAACCATTGTGTGTTTCCCGGCATGCCCACAGTCCCACATCTGTGACACTGTTACCTACTAGAACTGAACTTGAGTCCAACCCAGCCTGGAGAACAAATGAATTGGGATTATAGAGAAAGAAGGAGGCAGGTGAGCTGTGGAGCATTCCGTGGGGGCGACTGGCAAAGTCCAAATAAGCTTGTGACCTGAGGGGGAGAGAGAAGGGTCCAGCAGACCTGACCCTAATGGAATCCATGAGCAAAGAAGGAAAAAGTGGAGATCAGCAAAATTGTATCACAAGTTGGATAAGAGTGGCCAAAAGATACAGTGTCCGTTTTATTAAATGTTTGGTCGCATCATAGTTAGTTAAGAAAATGTCCATGATTTTTATCACTATATGCTGAAGTAAGTAGGACTTTGCTGTAGAACACTTATGAAAGGAGAGGGAAAAAGAAAGTTTTAAAGAAAAAAAAATCAGTTGACTTTTTAGTTTCTGAAAATTGAAGGAGGGCTGTGTAGGAGCCAGGCTAACCCAAGCCGCTTCACCTTTTCCATTGTTCACTTGGTGTGGTTTGGTTCTTTTCAAGACAGGGTTGTTCTGCGTAGCCCTAGCTGTCCTGGAACTTACTCTGTAGACCACGCTGGCCTCGAACTCACAGAGATCTGCCTGCCTCTGCCTCCCGAGTGCTAGGATTAAAGCACTCCATGTTCATTTTTTTTTGTTGGTTTTTCGAGACAGGGTTTCTCTGCAGCTTTAGAGCCTGTCCTGGAACTAGCTCTTGTAGACCAGGCTGGTCTCGAACTCACAGAGATCCGCCTGCCTCTGCCTCCCGAGTGCTGGGATTAAAGGCGTGCGCCACCATCGCCCGGCTCCATGTTTATTTTTAAAAGGGTTCTTGCTAAATTGGCCAGGCTGTACTTCAATCGGCTCTGTTAGCCAAGCCATTCTTGAACTTTATCCCCCTGCCTCAGCCTCCCAAGCACCTGGAGTCATCCCAATCAAAGTCCTGATGATTACTAAATCTGGCTGATGAAAATAATGAACCAAGCCAGGCGGTTGTAGCACACACCTTTAATCCCAGCACTCAGGAGGCAGAGTCTAGCAGATCTCTCTGTGAGGTTGAGGCCAGCATAGTCTACAGAGTGAGTTCCAGGGCAGCCAGAGCTACACAGAGAAACCCTGTTTTGAAAAACCAAAATAGGAAAAAAAAAAAAAGGATGAAACAAATGTGCCGAAGTTTTGTGAACTGTTGAGACTAGACCTGAGCTCCGATGGCGTTTTTATTGCTAGTTTTGAGTGTGTCTCTAATGTTGACTGAGGAGAAGGAAGCTATTCTAGAGCAGTAGGTTGCTGAAGCCCGGGCAACCCTATCACAGATGGGATGTCAGAACCGTGTGTGATTCAATCCACACCCCCAGCCACGTAGGAAGCCTAGCTCTGCCCCCTTGTCTGTCTGTCTGTCTGTCTGTCTGTCTGTCTGTCTGTCTGTGTCTCTCTCTCTCTCTCCCACGGACAGGGCATTTGCGAGGACTGTGGCATATCATCTATGAGCGAATAGCAGCTTTCTAATAAGGCAGAGTATCCTGGCTTAGGAAGAAACTTTTTCCTTCAGGATGATGATTTTGCCTGAGTAAACATCCCCACTGAGAAGTTTTAGCCCCTGGAGCCTCCTGTTGCCCTCCTGCTCCCTCAAGCTTGACTGCATCCAAGCTTGTAGCCCAGGGCCTATTTGTGTCCAAGAAAATACAATTTTTATTTGTATTTTTATTGCTATTTTTATTGTACCTTTTAAAACATACATAAAATTTTGCTATTGTAACTGTCTTTGGGGGTCACTGATGTTTTGAGACAAAGACAATCCTCCGGCCTCAGCTTTCTGAGAGCTAGGGTTACAAGTTTGTGCCAACATTCTTGGCTTTAACTGCATTAACTATTTTTTAAGTACATACTTCAGTATTGTTAAGTACATTTGTGTTATTTTGCAGTATCTATGTGTGAGTGTGCACACATACATGCATGCATTCGTGTGTGCATGCAGATGTGCCTGAGGAGGCCAGAGTTCAGTCCCTCTCTGCCTTATTTGTGGAGACAGTTTGTCCCTGAATCTGGAGTATCTGGCCAGGAAGCCCCAAGGTTCCTCCTCTCTCAGTCCCACCAGCTTTTCTTTCTTTATTTCTTTTTACTTTTTATTTATTTATTTATTTATTTATTTATTTATTTTGGTTTTTCGAGACAGGGTTTCTCAGTGGCTTTTGGAGCCTGTCCTGGAACTAGCTCTTGTAGACCGGGCTGGTCTCGAACTCACAAAGATCCGCCTGCCTCTGCCTCCCGAGTACTTTTTATTTTTTTAACATGGGCACCAGAGATCCGAGCTCAGGCTTATAACAGCAAGCATTTTACCGCCAGTGGTCTGTCCAGCGCCTGCAATGTCTTGGGAAACACTGAAGTTCTGTGCCTGCTGACCCCCCTTTTCCCTCCCACCAGGGCTGCCTCCGTTCTATTTTGTCTCTGAATTTGCTGACCCGGGGTACCTCCAACAGCTCAAACAATCCCGCTCACAGAATTGGGATGATTCTGTCATTTTCTGTATCTTTGAGGACTCATTTGCATGGTGTGGGCTTTCTTGGCACATGCTCTTACATATAGTTCTACATACAACTCCATGTCACGTTAATGTCTTAAGTCTTTACCCCCAGGGTGTGGGCTTTAGTTTTGTAACAAGCGTAGGACACGCTGGTGGCTTCTGCTGTACACGTGGTGGCCTCAGCCTTGCAAGGACATTTCCAGCTTCCTCTCTGTGGGCTTCTGGCTCCCATATGCTAATCATGGGTTCGCTCCCATATGCTAATCATGGGTTCACTCCCATATGCTAATCATGGGTTCTCCTGGGTCTAGCTCTCCACCTTGTTCACTACCTGCTTCTCTCCAGCCTGGGAACACAGATTTAGCTTGCCCCAAATAATGTGTCCTAATATGGAAACGGTTCCAAAGAAGTCTTAAGAGGTGCAGAACAAGATTTTGTGCAGAGGGGGCCTAGCTGAGACCTTCCCAACAGGCAGAAAAAAAGCCAGCCTGGGTCCCTGGGCCCCAGGCTGAAATAAACAAGGGATGGAGAATCGGGAGAGTTAGAGAAGCAGAGTGGGTCGTACTTCACGGAATGGCTCATAAAGGAAGAAAGGCAGATGTAGAGGGTTGGGCTGATGGTGGAGGTCAGCTTGCCCTCTGCGGATCAGGTGGCTACGAAAGGCCAGATGTGGGTCTCTGGTCCAATAGTAGCCAGGGTCTGTGTTTAGATCCTTGGCATCTCTTACCATTGAGTGCCATGCTGACTTCAGTGGGCCGCGCTGCTTCCTGGGACCAATATCAGGTTCACAAGTGATTCTGCCACTGGGACCTTACTGGTCTGGGTGACATGGCCCTCACCTGGGGCCCTGGTGAAATCCAGGCTTAGGCTGCTGCCGAGGACCGTGCCTATGCCTGTGGTCCTACCACAGCTGAGGTCTAGATTAATACCCATGTCCCCATGGTGTCACCAAAGGCCACATGAAGCCTGAGGTCTGGGCGGCATCCTATGGCCTTGTTGGTGTAAGGGCCATGCGTGGTCAGAGCCATCCTCAGAATAAGGGTGTCGACCAGGCCAAGCTGCTGCCTGAGCCATGTCTGCACCAATGGCCCAGCTGCCGCTGGGGTCTGCGTTGAACTCTGTGGCCCATACAGAGGCTGGGGATCTGGGTCAGAGCCTGCAACTTGGGTGGAGTGAGGGGGCCATACCACAGTAGGGGCCATACAGATATGAGTGGCCTGTGCTACCATCTGGGACCAGGGTGTCATCTAGGTCTCAGCTGCCTCCGAGGCATGTCTGGAACCCCTGTAGTGGCCAGGATCTAGATCAACATACATGGCTCAGTTACCACCGAGCACCATGAAGAAACCCAGGGTCAAGTCAGCAACCTGAGTCCAGGTTGGTGACCAAGAACTAGGAAGCATCCATATCTGAGGGGCCTGCACTGCGACTCAATGACATAGTGACATCTGGGGCAGAGCAGCAGCTGAGGACCATGTTAGGGTCCGTGACCCTACTGCAGCCAGGGTCTGTGCTGATGTCCGATGCTCCTGTTGCCATTAAAGGCTGTGCAGACACCCGAGATCACGGATCAGGTTGTTGTCTTAGGGCCATACTGCTGCTGGGGGCAGTGGGGACATACAGACCCAGCTACTGCTTAGGACCATGTTGTGGTCCATGGTCCTACTACCGCTGCTGGGAGTCTGACCTGAAGTCTGGGTCCTACACTGTTATTCAAGGACACATAGAGGCCCAGGGTTGCAGTTGCAACCTGAGGCCTTAGTGACGTCCAGTGACCACAGGGCTGCTGGAACTGTTCCCACCTGAGTGGCCATTCCCTTCACCCAAAGCCAGGATGTTGCCTAGCCTAGGCTGCTGCCAAAGGCCATGTCTGGGTCCATGGTCCAACGGCAGCTGGGGTCTGTGTTGATATCTGTGGCCAGTGGCCTCAGGAGGCCTCAGGAATCCTGCAAGATGAAATCCAAGGGCTGTACTGAGCCCGTCCAGCCCTTCGCTGCCCTGGGAAAGCTGGCCTTACCTCTTGCTAGAGAGCCCACTACAGCAAGAGAGCTAGCCCCTGCACTCGGGAGAGAGGGCCCCCACCCCTCACCACAGGTGAGGACGAACCCACCCTGAGGGCATGCATGTAGGGGAGCTGACTCCACCCCAGGACCCAAGGCAGGTGGCCCAGGTGGTTTGATCTGATCTGACTGGCTAACACCCAGGCCCACAACTGGGCCTTGGGTTGACCCATCCTAGCATCTCCCCCATCTAGGTCCTCCTAGGGCTGGGGAAGGCACTGGTCCTATGGAAAGATCCCTGCAAGATCTCCAAGACACAGAATTCCCCCAGGAGAGCTCCGGTGAACCCAAATAATATGTTCCAAGAAAGTCTTAAGAGTTATAGAGCAAAAGAAAGTAATAACTTAAGGTGTTTTCCAAATTGGAAGCATCAGGGGTTCACAGCTAAGTAGGGAAATCTCTGCTATAGGTCTCAGATGCGACCTGGTAACATCCTTAGCTTTCGTGTTGATGGAAGCTAGGAGTTGGTTAGAACATTCCAGAAGGTTTCACATGACAGTCACGAGATTGTTAGGTCAGCCATAGAGAAGGGCAATGGATGACTAAAAATAGCTCAACACTTTGACCGTGGATCTGCAATATTCTGACTCAACAATGAGACAGCTAACACAGGATAACCTTTCACACGGCTCTGGCTTCTTTGAAAGTCTGTTTTATTCATGGTTCAATGTCCTCAAAGTTCAGCCATATTGCAGTATGTGTGCGATTTCCCAGTTGAGGTTGGTGGTGTGACTCGGTGGTAGAATGCCGACAACAGGGGCTCGGCCAACAATTTTTTCTCCTTTTAATTAAGCCGAGCAATATTCCATTGCATATATAGTCCACATTTTCTTTCAACCTTCATCTACCCATGGATACTCTGGCTGCTTTTGCCTTTTGACTACTGTTCACGCTGCTCTGAATATAGTGTGTAAAATCACCACTTTGTACACAATGACTTTTCTCTAGAAGTCTCAGCCTGGGTTTAAGGTCAAAGTGCAAGAGTGTCTTCCCTCCTAGGGAATGGTCTGATCTTGTCTCCACAAAGCAAAAGCCTCATGTCTTGGTTCCTCTTCTATTGCTATGAAGAATCACCATCACCGAGGCAACTTATAAGAAAGCATTGGATTGAGATTTTGCTGATGGTTTCAGAGGGTGAGCCCATGGCTGTCATGGCTGTTATCGTGGTGGCAGGCAGGTGGCAGGCATGGTGCTGGAGCAGCAGCTGAACATCTGACCCACGAGCAGGAGATGGAAAGAGAATGGCACTAGGCCTGGCATGGACTTTTGAAGCCTTAAAGCCCACTCCCAGTGACACACCTTCTCCAACAAGGCTGTACTTGCTGATCCTTCCCAAACAGTTCCACCAACTGGAGACCAAGCATTCGAATATGTGAGGCTGTGTGGGTCATTCTCATTCAGATCACCACACCTGACTCCCCACTCCACAGAGCCTGGGTGGTGGAAGGTCCCTGCCTTTCCCCTATACATTTCACTTGAAAGCAAACCAAAATGTGTTCCTAATAATAAAGCACAGAGGAAGAGTCTCGAGTGGAAATTATCTCATCCTCCTGCCTCCCACTCTATGTTGGTTGGTTGTTAGGGAGTATCTCTAAAACATCATTCCAAAACTATCCAAGTGTGTGTATGCTTACGTGTGTGTGTGTGTGTGTGTGTGTGTGTGTGTGTGTGTGCATTCATGCATGTGTGTGTATGCATGTGTGGGAGTAGGATTTTTGTTTTGTTTTTGCTTTTAAGAAAGAGTCTCACTGTGTAGCCCAGGCTAGTCTCCACCTATAGAGTGGTGAGGTCACAGGTGTGTGCCACCATATCCAGTAAGCCTTTGCTTTGTGCTTTGGGGTAAACGTTTACTTTCTCCTTCAACAGCTTATTCCCTTTCTGTATAGTAGGATGCCTTGACAATATGGGGCAGGAGTGCTATTCCCTGTTTACAAGTGATGCTGTATTGAACGCCCCGTGCTCGTATGCTTGCTTGTTGCTTTGAGCCCTGCTGTGGGGTAGAAGAGGAGGTGTTGGGCCGTAGAACATGGATATTTAATAATTTGTTAGTTCTAGTCAAATTGCTTTCCTAAAGATTCTCCTGATGCATCTGGTAGGGGTGCTTCCGATTTCAGCACTGGGGCAAAACATCCCAGTTTATTCTTATTTGATCACCAAATAGTCCTCTCTCTGTAAATCCACGTGGCTTCTACTACTTAACTCAAATCTGTGGGAAAATCTTCTAGGTTAATAAGTTCACCTAGCTTCAGCATGCATTGTCTGCTTATAGCCTTAGGCAAATTTCCTTAAAAAGTAACTGTATATTCTTTTAGATTTACTTTAGCCGTGTGTGTGTGTGTGTGTGTGTGTGTGTGTGTGTAATGCTTTGTGGGTACTAGGGTACCGTCTCATCCAGACACTGCAGGCAGTTACAAAGCTTGCAGCAATGGTGGTCATATCCCAGCAGGCTGACTCTGCAGCCCCTTCCTTCTGTGTGTCTGTGGCGTCCCTAAGCAGAGGTGCTGGCTCCCAACGGGAGCCCCTGGGAGCTGTTACAACTTCCATGAGGTCTCCCGGCTACCTTATTTCTCTTGATAACCTCAGCAGTTGTGGAGAGGAAGACCCGGGAGGAGTTTATTTCAAATGTCAGAAGAGACATTCGATCCCATGGACCTGGAGTTACAGGTGATTGTGAGCTGCCCCATAAGGGTACTGGGAACAGAATCCAGGTCCTATGGAAGAGCATTGAGTGCTCTTAACCATTGACCCGTCTCTCTAACTCTGTAATTTTATATTTTTGTTAATGATAAGTTTTAGGATTTTTCTGCTGAAAAAAAAAAGCTAATTTTATAAATATTTGCATATTTTCCTTCCCGTCTTGCATAAATACAGTTTAAAATACAAGGTCTCTTGTTTTTCTTTTGAAGAAAACTTTTGCCTCTTGCCCCTTCTCTTCTTCATTTTGATTAGAAAGTTCAGATCCCATAAAAGACTTATAGGCCATTTGCTCAAGGGAAACAACTGCCTCCTATCCCGGTTTAATCTTAAATCCTTACGATTCTTATATGGCTTGTGTATGGCAGCGATCTTAAGGTGATATAAAATATATTTTACATGTAAAGATGTCATCAAATGAGGCCCAAGCAATTGTTTGGGTCATGAAGATTTGCCCACGAGCCCTCCCTGTGGACAGTGGAGTCCCTGGTCAGAGAGACCTTGCCATCAGTCACGTTTAAATATATGTTTACTTCTTAGCCAGACAGGCAGCTAGGACTGGGCAGAGGCTAGCTCGTCTTGGTCTACCTCCACCCCCCACCCCCGGTCCCCGTGGGTCTCCTTTTGTGTGTGCCCTGCTTCCTCTCTAGGCGTGTCTGCGCGGCACAGAGACAGTGCCGCACCCAGAGCAGCCGACTGTCTGTTCAGGGAGATGCCACTGTCAAAGGCTGGGTTGTCAGGCGACAGTTCAACCGCCCGGCTCTGAGGATTCCCAGAGACGACTTGGCCCTCACTGCTGTTGTTGCTGCTTCTGCTCCTGCTTCTGCTGCTGCTGCCGCCGCTGCGCCGGCCGCCGGGCTTCCGCCCCTCCCTCGCAGGAGGATTTGCCAGCTGCCCCGCCCTCTCCTCCTGGGTCCTCCTCTCCGCAATTGCTGAAGTTATCAGGAGAAATAAGGTAGCCGGGAGACCTCATGGAAGTTGTGACAGTTCCACGTAGCGTCCCTTTGGGAGCCAGCACCTCGGCTTAGCGACCACAGCTGAGACGTTGAATGCAGGTGCTGTGGAGCCAGCCCGCCGGGATGGGCCACCGCTGCTGCAAGCTTTATAACTGCCTTCAGTGCCTGGACCAGAAGGTACTTGGCCTTCCCTCTCCTCTCTTCCCCTCCTTCTTGGTCGGAGCAGAGAAGGTGCGAGCATCCACCTCTGCCTCCCCCTCCCTTTCCCTCGCATGCCTATGTGCTTTGTTGGTTAGCAGGAAGCTCCGGGTTCTCCTTCCAGGGTGCTGGATCGTGAGTGGTGTTCACGGAAAAGCGTTTGCTCGCCGGAGCTCTGCGGGGCCTTACATAATGTTATGTTCCTGCAGGCTCAGATAAAACTGTTGCATTTTGCAGACATACTGGGAAGATCTTGAAATCCAAACTGCCAGGGGAATCCTAGGAAGGTTCTTAGTGCATTTTATGCACCTGGGAAACCTAATATGTTCTGGTGTGGGCGGGATGCGGGTCAGCTAGGCACCAATGTTTTCACTGAGCCACACTGGAACTCAGAAAGTTTATCACTCCGGATTTAAAGAGCATTTCTTCTTGGGTTTGATTGTCCATGCCAGAGAAATAGGCACAGGGTCTATATAGTTGGCGATGGGACTCTCCTGTCACAAAGTGGTAGGGAACATGGGGCCAAGCCTTGGTGAGCCAGGGAGGCTGGGGGTTCACCAAAAAGAAAATCCACAGCTGAAGAACTGAAATCGAGTCAGAACAAGCACTGCACAGTGATTCAACACAAAGACCGGCTTTGCTTTTGATGTTTGCCCAGTCTGGGCACTTACAGAGGGGTGTGGGCGTTTTTAATTCTCTCTCTAGATAACTATTAGCAAGAACTCTTCTTGTGCTATACATTTCATCAAAGATGCATGAAATGGAATCTCGCAAGGGACGAGGAGCCTGAAATTGCCTCTTTTCTACCCATGTGGCATCAACTAGTAGATAGCTTGGGATATAGTATGTGACCAGGTGACGGGGAAATATATGGCTTAATTTAAAACTCATTACAGGGCCGTCACTGGGGATCATCTTCTGTCAGTTCTGCTCGTGAATCCTGACCTACCACTCACACGCCATCTCGGAAAACTAAGCTGCCCCTTTAAACTCATCTAGGACTTTCGTTCGGGTACCGACGTGCCAGCGAATTTGGCATCTGTCGGCCAGAGTCAGAGTTTACGCTGTGTATGTGCATGTTGTTAAGAAATAGACACATAGGAAGCGGCTATAAAAGCCACCACTGTAGCCGCTCTTTTTCAAGAGATGTGGCTGCAGAAAGGCCTTCAAGGGAGCTTTATAACAATACTTTGCTAAAGGAAAAGAGAAGCCAGATGCCCAGCCATATCATAAAGTTTGTACTCCTGAACTCAGGTCAAAAAGTTCCAGAAATAAAGCCAGACACGGAGATGTTGCCTGTAATCTCAGCGGCTGGGCTGAAGTGGGTAAGGTTGGTAGACTGTGAAGTCTGGGCCACCAAGGGCAGTACAATAAGTCCCTATCTCAAAAAAAAAGTTTTACCTTTGGAATAAAGATTGTCCGGGGGTGGTGCACACCTTTAATCCCAGCGCTTGGGAGGCAGAGGCAGGTGGATGGATCTCTCTGGTTTTAAGGTCATATCCTGGTCTACACATCCAGTTCCAGGTCAGTCTGAACTGCAGAGAGAGAGAGAGAGAGAGAGAGAGAGAGAGAGAGAGAGAGAGAGAGAGAGAGAGAGAGAGAGAGAGAGAGAGAGAGAGAATATGAGAATAAGAATATATCCTAAAGTGAACTTGCCCCTGTTTTCTCTTCAATCAAACTGCTAAAAATAGAATAATCTTTCCTATGTCATTCTTGCATTTAAGGATTTTGGAAAATAATTCAATGTTACTCATCTCTTTAGAAGTGTGATATTTAAGTAGCTGTCGTTCGTTTTGGCTTTGAAACCCCAAATTCAGTACTAAATTCTCTGTGATAGAAACAAAACATTGAATTGCATTACTGAACATTTTCATTACGCTCACACCCATATTTCTTGATTGTTTTTCTTTGCTATGTTTCAGCGTAGTGTTCCCGCATGCGGTGTAATGGACCCCTATGTTTACAGGTGCTCTGGGAAGGAGTTGGTGACTTCCTCTTTTAAAACAAAAGCAAGCGTTTTTTGTGTTGCTGCTTGCTTTCCAGGATAACCTCACAGGAAGTATCCTGTCACCCAGGTGCTGTGACAGGAGACAGGATTTCTTCTGCCCTTGGGCGTGTCATGCTGTAGATCTGTGTCAGTCCTGACAGTTGGGCATCTATGTAGTTTGAAAAGTGTTCAGGTGTAGCAGAGGTCTCACTAGGAAGCTCTCCTGACTGCTTTAGCCCAGCTTATTCTCCCTCCGAAACCAAACCTTTTCTCCTGCATCCCATAACCCTGAGAGAGACCATTTGATTTTAAGAGATAACAATATGTTCTTTTGCAGTTTGATGACACTGGAGCTAAGGTATTGTTTTTAAAAATGATAGATGTGAACGTTGAAAGTCATTTCAGAGGCGGGGCTAAGAAAGCAGTGCCTGGGAATGGCTCTTTAACGCGGTCCCCTGGAGAAACTGTGCAGTCTTCCTAAAGAACAAAATGAAAATAAAACTGTCAAGTGAGAAAATGGTTTTTTTTTTTATGATCTGTGTTGAGGCTGGAGAGCTGGTCTTGCAGAAGACCTGGGTTCAATGTGCAGTGCCCATGTGGTACCTCACAACCATCTGTAACTCCGGTTCCAAGGGAATCCAGTGCTCTCTTCTGGCCTCCTTGGGTACTGCATGCAGGTGCTGCACATAAATATGTGCAGGCAAACCACCTATACACATAAAATAAAATAAATAAGTCTTTAAAAGCCATCCATGCCTCTTGTCTTCCCACTTGCCCAGAGATACCCAATTAGCCTTGTTTATTCTTGCTTTCCTCCATGTGTTGGTGCTGCAGAGACTATTAAAGAATTATTTAGAAACATGAGCAGCCTTTTATCAGTTACTAATTCTCTTGTGCGTTCACATTTTCCAGGGAAATTGCAGGTTGTATAGACAACAGTGACACACATTGAGCAATTAAACACTAGTTACAGACTAGAGGATAATTAAATGAAGGTTCTTGCCACTCCCCAACTCTGAAACAAGTTGGGGGAGAATCCCAGACAAGGTTCTTGGAGACGGAGTGGAATTTTTGAATTGCACTTGGGTAAATGGGGTAGAGTTTTGTTAAACTGACAAGGAGTAGGGTTGTAACTGCAAGCAAAGAGTACAAGAGAAAAGTGCTTTTGCTCAACTTGAAGAACGACAAGAGGGTAGTTTTCAGGATAAACACAGAAGAAAATGCAATGCATAAAAAAATGCAGAGAGTTTTCCAGCCTAGAAGCCAGACTTGCATTTCTTAGTTTGTATTAATGGGAAAGTGCAGATCTGTCTGAGTTGTTGTTTTGTTTTGTTTCTAGCAGAGATGTAATCTGGCTGTAGGCCTGCTTGATGGCCATGCTTTGGGGAAGGTGACTGAGTCCACACAATGTCAGAAGGTTTCCTAAGTGCAGCATAAATAGGCTAAAACTCTCCATGATGGCTCGTTTCCTATTCTCCTGCTTTCCCTCTAGAAGACTCCTGCCTTGCATGTTCGATGTCCTTCTCCTTAGCCCCATCAGTCTCTGTCCTTTCCAGTTGCTCGTTAGCCATCCAGATGTGGATACCATCATTATCTTCCTGCCTGGATGATGCTCCCTCATTAGCCACTGTCTCTGGGGTAAACAAGATGTTTTCTTTTAACAAGTGATTCTCCTAGCATGCACAGGGGCAAAAGCTGGAGCGATCTTTTAAGTTCAGTCACTCTGGTTTCTTTTAAAATAGGATTTGAGCGTACTGTTTGCACAATTAGACATGGGAGTGTATGGAAGAAGATTAAATATGAGCAGTACTTTGTGTTGAATGGATTTATATTAAATTTCATTTCTGAGTTGAAAAGTGGGTCATTATACAAATACAGGAGCTTCGTGTTAATTATTTGGGAAAGAAATAATACTTATTGATTAACTCAAACCTTGCGTCAGCACTATCTTAAATCCGGGGCAGAATAAAAGCTAAAAGGTCACCCCACATCTCAAGGGATGTCCCCTCCCCCCACCAAGCTCTGTTATAAATCTGGTCACATTTTTTAATATCCACACTGTGCGCGGAAATTCCCGTGGAGATGTGTGTGCTCTGTGACTGGTTCATCTGAAGGCACCAAAGAAAATGCTTTCCCAGTTTGAAACATTTTTCCCAAGTTGAATTACCCCATGTTCATAGGTAAGAGGCAATGCTATCTCAGGGAAGAGAGGAAAACTCCTAAGTTCGTGCGGCTTAGTGTGGAAGTGTGCATCTTAATTCACAATAGAAACGACCCAGTTATTTACTCAAATACCAGAAAGAGCCCTCCCCTCCTTTCTTCTCCGAGGCTCGGTCTTAATGCACAGCCTAAGCGGGCCTGGAACCTGCAATCATCAGTCTCTGCCTCCCAGGTTCTGGGATTACAGGTATGCGTGTGCCAGTGCCCCCGAGTCCTCCCACTTCTTATCTGTGTGGTCTTATTTTGCTTAGCTTGGGAACAGCATGGCTCACATCGCATGGTTAGTGCTTTGTGATTAGCACTTACACAGAACAGCTTAAAACTAGGGGAAGGGGACTAAGGAGATGGCTCAGCAGTTAAAAGCACTGGCCGTTCTTGCAGAAGACCTAGGTTGGCTTCCCAGCACCCACCTCAGGCGGCTCACGACCGCTTGTGACGCCAGCTCCAGGTGGTCTGACACACAGCCTCCACAGACACTGGCGGTCACATGCACACATGTGCACTTAAATAAGTACAATATATGATATGTCATTTAAAAAAGTATAGCAAAGACTATTAAGAGTTCCTGGTATACACACACATAAACACACACACACACACACACACACACACACACACGCACGCACGCAAGCATGCATACCAGGCAAGGGAAATATTTCTTAGGAGCACGCTTGCCCAGTCTACAGTGAATTTCATAAGTGGCCCTCAGTATCTCCTGCAGACAAACAACAGTTCTTCAGTGAATTTCATAGACCAGGGTCAGAAGTTACAAAGATGAAGACTCTGGGCCCGTCTGCTGGGGAGACAGAGGTTCCCAGAAGTCCCTGGTGCCGTTTGGAAGCTCCCTTCACGGAGCCTGTTTGTTCCTCCTCTGACCTCAGTCTAAATCTCCAAGACAGCCCTAGGCTCCGGGGCCATCTCACACTATTCTGTAATTGCTTGTATATTGGCTCACTCCGAGACACTGGCTTCTTGGAGGCCAAAATGCCTTTTGCCTGGCATGCAGTAGGCACTCAGTCAGTGTGTGGCGGCATATAAGCTTCCTGTTTCTGGAGTCGCTGGAGGAGAAGCCATCCAGGGATACTGGAATGCAGTCTTAGTTTTATCGACTGGCTGCTCATTCAAGGAGGCGCATGGCTGGCTGATGCCGGTCACACAGGTGATGTTAACTAGGAGAGACAATTTCACTTCCTGTTACCACCAGCCCCACGAGGTGGTGTCAGCCATCGAAACAGGTAACTCCCGGTGACTACGCAGGTTAAGGTAACAGAGTGTGGCAGACTGATTCGGGGCTTGGCCGCACGTCCAGTTGCTTGGTGACGCAGGAATTAGTGGGTTCTCGGCTCTGCCAGGTGGGTCTAGCTAGGAAAGAGGGATAGCAGAATTCGGAGGGTCTGTGGAAGACTGTGGCATGGAGAGCCAAGTCTTCAAAGGTGGGTAGGCTCTGGGAGAGCAGGCCTGCTGTGGCGCCTACGTTCAGGACTGGAGAAGGAGGGTGAACTCGTTGTTCCCCGGTCCCTGGTCTTCTTGGCTTCCACATCTAAGATTTCCCTGCCATGCTAAAATAAATGGAGAGCCAGTACTGCGAAGGAGAGGCCCATGCTCAAACGGAGTTGCGGCTGCAAAGCTGCAGCTGCTGACTTGGGGAGATCGTGAGTGCTCCCCAAGTACCCATCTGAAGTTAAGCCTGTCTTAGACTAAACAGTCCCCGGTCACGAATGGCTTTCTTGGACACTACAAGGCCTGGACTTTGTCACCAGGACAATGTGGATGGCTGATGCTGGTGTCTATATTTAGTCCTCTTGAGTGAACACAGGAGTTCACGTGCTTGGCACCAGTTAGGAATTTCCCACACATTCCCCATTTAGGGAAGTGCTGATCCGACCCCCACGTCAGAGGATGCCTTGCTCCCATCCCAGTCCCCCCGTCTTGTCATCACCCAGGGAGCAGTGAGAAGAGTGGCTTGAAGTCCTTGTAGAAGGCATCTCAAGTGTCCCCAGAGCCTAAGGGCCTCTGGAGATCAAGGCTTCTGCTGGGTTCTGTGGTTCCGTGACGGAGACGGGGTACATGCAGCAAGGACGAAAGAAATGGCAAGAGTCCTTGGTGTTAGCCTAGAAACTGCTGGTCCTTCAGTCTTAGCTGTTGGCTCCATTGCAGGGTCATGACGTCATTCTGGCTTGGCTTTCAGGAAACACAAAATAACTTACTTGATGCATAAATTAGAGGGTTTGATATCATTTCAAAAAGCCAACATTACGGAAGAAAGTTTCTCGCCAGAACAGGCAGGCTGGCCTTGGCAAGCTAAGGCAGAGCTGAGCCAGCCTCTTTAGCAGGAATGTGTCCAGGGACGTCAGAAAGATTCATCTAGAACTGACAGGGAGAACCAAACTCCCTATCTGAAGTTACAACCCCAGAAGACTGTGCGGAAGAGGCAGCAAACACTGGACATGTCCCCACCTACGAGCCACAAATCAGTATCAAGGATACACACGGGTAGGGTGAGCTCTCAGGATGGAGGCAGGGGTGGGTTGGGGGCCGGGGTGGGGTCAGGAGGGTCGGGATAGAGCTAGAGAAGTTTCCAGAGTCAGATGAGTGGCATCTGGCTGCCTCTCCTGCAGTCAGACGTGACAAGTTGTGGGACCAGGAGTGCTAGATCCTATCCGTGTCCAGTTCAGCCCTTGCTCCATCTATCTGCAGAAGTGAGGAGGGGAGGGGAGAATCGTGTGTGCCCAGTGTTTGATGATAACTGGGGCTTGGGTTGAGACTCCTGCAGTTTTTTGTTTCCAAGCCAGCTGGTTCCTTCACCACACAGATCTGTTACCTCCCCATAAATGGGAAGAAAGCCCAGGACTCACCCACAGTACTAGCCATCCTCTGGATCTGTGCTTTCTGCAGCCATCCGAATTGACCGTGGGTCCAGAATATCCAGGAGAAATGCATTGGTACTGAAAACGCATGGGCATTTTGTCTTTTTGGTCACAGTGGTTCCCTAAGTAGTACAGAGAAGCAGCTGCTCACAAGGAATTCACACCATCTTCAGTACTGTAAGCCAAGGGAGGTGGTTTGAACTCTCCAGGAAGCAGGTTCTCCACATGTAGATAGAAACCCCTTTTGGGAGGAAAATGGCCTTTATACAGGGGTCACCTAAGACCATCAGAAAACACTGATACTTGCATTATAATTCATAACAGCATCAAAATTACAGTTATGAAGTAGCAATGAAAATGCATGTTTGGGGGTCACCACAACATGAGGAACTTGATTAAAGGGTCAGTTTTAGGACAGTTGAGAACCATTGCTCTAGGGGAATAGGAACGGGTTCTCTGTACACATGGCACTATTTTATGTAAAGAACTTGAGTATATGTGGACTTAGGTATCTCGGTAAGGAGGGGTTTTGAAATCATCCTCTATGGACACCAAGCAATGGCTGTATTTGAAGAAGTGGGGGAAGGAGCCAATTATTCTAAGCATTCCTAAAGAAAGTGTTTGGTAGAACTTAGCCTTAATAGCCTTTATTAAATAGTAAATTATCTCTACCCAGAATGTTCTAGAGCTTGGTACTTTCCTTTTGGGGTTTATTTCCTACCTGCCACTCACTCACCTGGAAGGTTCAGAGCTGTTTGCTATGACGTGAGGGATCCCACCCAGTGATTGTGCTGTCCCCGTGAGATGCTGGCTGCAGTGGGATGGTGTGGTACTTGTCAGACACTGGGTACAGTAGGATGGTGCTGTACCCATCGTCAGACACTGGGTACTGTGGGAAACTGAGGGAGACATTGGCTTTGGGTTTGAAGTTGGGGTGAGTTTACTGTTTTTGTTAGGATTTGACAGTTCACTGCCAGATACTGTCTGAATCTTTGTGACTCTGGCGCCTTTCTTGTGCTATTCTTTGATTGATATGCTTAAGAGTTTAGCTCTTTGCCTGTGTTTGAGAAGCAGAGGATGTGACTTTTCCAAATTGTTTTCGATGTAGAAGTAAGTTATTTTTCTTACTAGCTTACTGCAATGCAAATACTGAAATGACCCTTCCCAAAGCACTAAATTAGTACAGGCTGGCTGTCAGGTAGCCATTGGAGGCTACCGTTAGAACAAGTGTAAAAGTCCTGGGGTCAATTAGATAAGAATACTTTCCGTGTTCTGGTATTCTGCTCCTCTACATTCTTTTAACTGTGTCAAAATTGGCTGGGGATGTGGCTCAATCATAGAACACAGCCCTGGCATGTGTGAAGCCCCAGGTTTGATCCCAAGACATACACACACACATTCACATACACACACACACACACACGTGCACGCATACACATGTACACATATTCACACACACGCACGCATTCATGCACACACACATTCACGCACACACACGCACACATTCACACATTTATGCACACTCATGCAGACTCTATAGTCAGTGCAGAGCCTCGAGAAGTACTAAAAAAAAAAATCAGAGCAAGGGGTTAGGGACATAGCTCGATGCTTGTCTCTTCTGGCGTGTGTACCACACTGGGTTTTGTCTCTGCACTGCAAAAATAAATAAATAGGTAGATCAGATGGATAGATGGATTGGTGACAGGTATAGATAAATAGAAGATAGATACATGATCGGGCGGTGGTGGCGCACGCCTTTAATCCCAGCACTTGGGAGGCAGAGGCAGGCGGATCTCTGTGAGTTCGAGGCCAGCCTGGTCTACAAGAGCTAGTTCCAGGCCAGGCTCTAAAAAAGCTGCAGAGAAACCCTGTCTCGAAAAACCAAAAAAAAAAAAAAAAAAAAAAAAAAAAAAGATAGATACATGATAGGAAGTAGACGGTAAGTAAGATAGATAGATGACAGATGACAGGTAAAGCAGTTACTCATATTGTTCTATTAGTAAATAAAACTCGGGAGTCAGATATTGGGGTAAAAACCTGATAGATCCTAGGACAATAGAGAAATGATCAGCTGACCCTGCCTCTCATCCTTTCCAGATCCAAAAAGGAAAGTGAACCTTTTTAGGCCTCTCCCTTTTCCTTCCTGTGTCTAATCTGGCTCTGCCAAAAATATGGTTAATTCTGGCCAGCTGAAGGTTGACTCCGCCCTCTGATTCAAGATTTAATTTTATTGGCAGTCTTGGGAGTGTCACAGTGTGATCAAAATATCCCACAACAACAGACAGATAATTGGTAGATGATATATAGATGTTTGATAGATATATAATATAGATGATAGACAATAGAGATAGATAGATGATAGGCAGGCAGGCAGACAGACAGACAGACAGACAGACAGACAGATAGATAGAACCAGAGCCCGTCTGAACATAGGTGACTAATACAGAGACATGCCTACCACTATGGATATTGTCTAGCTACAAATAAAGTCAAAGGAAACCGTGCATCTGTGACACCACCTAACACACAGGTGCTATTGTGGTTGTATTACATCTGCTTGTTCATTTAATCCCACATTGGTAGTGGCATCTTCTGAGAGTTTGGAAGACAGCGTTCTGTGGCATAATCACTGCCTGAACTCAGGGAAAGCAGAACTGCCTCAGGCTGAAGGAACAGAGCCTCGGGAATGGTGTGGGTGGGAGTCGGTCTTAGCTGATTAGTGCTGATGCAGCAAAACGTTTCCACCTTTGCTGCACGAGCCACAGAAGTTTATGTCTTAGAGCTGTGAGGGCGGGAAATCCAACACCAATGCTGGCCCAGTTTCTGACGAGGGCCCACACATTCCAAGATGGCCCCTTCTCAGTTGTCTTGCTTGTACTTGGAAAAGAGGTAAGCTGCTCCTGGTGCTTCTTTAGCGAGAGTGCTAAATCCCACTCATGGGAGCTCCACCCCCATGACCGGATCAGCTCTCAGAGCCCCTCACCTAACCGTGTCAGCTGGGGAGTTTCCACATACGGATTTGAGTGAGTCCCAGACACTCAGACCACACAGGGGCCACTGCTCTTTACAGTCAGATCTTTTGGTGGACATCCTTCAAAGACTTGTTAGTTAACAACCGCTGATAGCTCTCCCATGAGCTTGCTGATGCTAAATAGCAGCTGGACCACGGAGCTAGTTCTCCAGGTGTCTCCAGGTATCCATCAGGACAACAGAGTTCCTTCCAGCATTATGAATAGCATGCCATTGCTTAGCAAAGGCCCTTTGGTTGACCTGAGGTTCTCCCAGAAGCCCACAGTAAACTACCTTAGCCTAAATCAGTGGATCTCAACCTTCCTAATGCTGTGACCCTTTGATATAGTTCCTCATGTTGTGGTGACCCCCTGCCGAAAAATTATTGTCGTTGCTACTTCGTAACTGTAATTTTGCTACTGTTAGGAATCATTCTGAAATTACCTGTGTTTTCCAATGGTCTTAGGTGTCCCCTGTGAAGGGGTCATTCAATCCTCCAAAGGGTCTCAAACCACAGGTTGAGAACTGCTGGTCTAAAGCAGCTAACTCACAAGCCCAATTGTGAGAACCGCCTCCGGTTTCATGGAGCGCAGGTTCCTGAGAGGCGCTCCTGGTTTGGCTTTCGGCTGCTGTGGTGAACACTGACCAAAACCAACTTGGAGAGGAAAAGGTTTAATTTGGCTGGCATGTCTTCATCATGGCCCGTCATCAAGCATGAAGATGAGTAGATCTTTGGGGGCCCATGGACTGAGATTGCTCATAAGCTCTTCTTCATTTGAAGAATGAGCCAACATGACCCGTGTGTGTTGTTATTCCTCATGGGACCTTACATGAAATGCTGATTTCTTTTTCCGTTCTACCAGCTTTTCAAGTAGCCACTGTCCTAGTTGACTTTCTGCTCTTGTGAGCAAAAACATGACCGAAAGCAGCTTGGGGAGGAGAGGGTTTATTTGCCTTACATGTCCCAATTACAGTTCATCCTCGAGCAAAGTTAAGGCTGGAACCATGCGTGAACACGACTTTACAGCCTGGCTCCCTATGGCTTGCTCAGTGTGCTCTTTAGACAATGCAGTACCATATGCACAGGGTGGAACCACTCATCGTGGGCTGGGCCCTTCCACGTCGTCATTAATCAAGAAAATGCCCTGTAGACATGCCTACAGACCAATCTGATGGAGGTAATTCCTCTGTCGTGGGTCCCCTTCCCAGGCGACTCTGTGTCAAGTTGACAGAAAACTGACAAGCACAGTCACGAAAGGCAAGGGTGGCCAGTCATTAAGGAGCGTTGTGCTAATTAGCCTTCCAACGCTATAATAAGATGCCTGACATAATTATAAACAGAAAGGGGTAGTTAGTGCTCAGCTTCAGAATTCCTAACCTTTGATCAGATGAACCACTGCTTTAGACCTCCGGAGGGCATGAAACCTCAGGATGGAACCAGTTGGGAGCTTGGGGCAGAACAAGCTGCTACGTCATGGCTAGGAAGAGAAAGAGGGCAGTGTCCTGCAATCTTCCTAAAGGGTACAGTCTCAATGACTTAACTCCTGTTAGACCCCACCCCTTAAAGATTCATAGCACCTCCTGGTCATACCCCTGGGAATGAAGCCTCTAACACAGACCTTTCGGGGAGGCACTGAACATGCAGACTGTAGACAACAATCACGAGGCCTTGAAGATACCCATGTTATGTGTTTGGTCCACAGTTTAGCCAAAGGAAGTCCCTTTGGATGCCAGTTTTCATTAGGCATACCTTCTGTTGAATGACAGAAACTTTCTCTGAATAGCTGGTGTCTCTGACTTCTGAGAAGTATTTCCTTATCATTCTCAGTAAAATCTTAAGGACCCCTCTGCAGTGGCTCGTAAACGCAGACTGAATATGTAGTGTGTCTTTGGGTGCTTAAGTGTTTGACGTCACGGAATGTAACTGATGTGAAAACAAGTGACCAGTGAGTTACAAGTGGCCATTTTGCCCTGAATAATACTTCAAATGCATAGTACCTCCTGTGCCTTAGAGTAATGTCCAGAGTGGATCAAAACTCATAGAAACCTTGCTGTCGCCAGGTCTTAGGAGAGAAACGTTGCATGTCAGGGCTGCTGCTCTGATTTTCATTATTCATTAGACAGAAGAATAAACTTAAGGGAATAATTGTTTTTTTTTTTTAAAAAAAGCTTATGTGTGTGTTATACACACACACACACACACATATGTATATGTATGTATGTATCTGGGCTTTTTCATGGTTAAGAATCAGCCACTATCATTAAGAACTTGAACAAGAATCTATAGGATACAGTAAATATGCTAGTATATTACTGTGTGGATAAAAGATGTTCTTAGAACTATTCCAGGCTGGTGGAACCGTGTGACACAGAGAAAGGATGGCTGTGGGTGTCACTGTATATTAATACGCAAGCGGATGAGCCTGACCTGGCTCTGCTGGGTTTGTATAAGGAGGGTGTTTCTCACCTTCAGGGCTAGCCCTGCTTGTTTACTATGCTTTATTTGTTAAACACGTGACTATGCTTCTGGCACAGGAGGGGCCTCTGAGCATCCCTTTTATTGTTTTCAGAGTGAAAGTGCCCTTGCGAAGGAAAAGGAGCTGACAGTTGAGCTTGCAAGCATCAGGGATGAAGTCGGTAAGTCAGGCATCTAACGTGAAGACTGTTTACCACTCTAGAGGTGGTGGGACCCGGGAGAAGGGAGCCCTAAACTGGGGTGGCCTTACGCAATAGCCCACTTCACTCAGACCATCAGACAGTTTATACCCCGAGGGTTAAGAAAGGTCACCTGAGTGGAGTTCTCATGAGTTCAAGCTGTGTTCAGTCACAAAGACAAGCTACATGTGGCCAAAAAAACAAACAAAAAACCAAAAAAAAAAAAAAAAAACCAATCCACACTTCTCCATAGAGGTATATAAACTATGGCCACTTGTAATCAATTATCCAGAGAGAACACACTCCTACCCCCTACATCTGGGAGGAGCACAAAAGAACATACCTAGTGCAATTCGTGTCTTGGTGTCTCCTGTAATAAGCCAAATCAGACCTGCCTAGACCAGTGAGGCATCTGTTAGAGCCTCAGAGAGAACCATAATTCTTACAGGTATGGCATGAGAGAGACAGTCTCTCACAGCTGGCAATTGAACTAAGCAGGCCTTGGCTGTTCTTCACAGATCACAGCACGCCCATCAGTCTCTATCACGGGTTGTGACAAGTGTCCCTCCCTCTAGGCACCCCCCTAAGCCATCCTGGGTTGTGTGAAATGTGTGTTGTGTGGCTTCCGGCATCTGTGTGCACCTTGCTGTGAAAGCACTGTCCTCTCAAGAAGGGTTAAAAAAACACCTGTCTGGCTGAAACCGAATTCTGAGGGGTCATATGGAAATGTGTCATCTTAAGGGATGGTCTGGTATATTCAGAGACTTTGTCAAAATAAGGATAATCTCCAGATCCCCTAGAATGTGACAGGAGACAGGCTTCCTCTCGAGATGAGGGGCTGGCAAAGGTGTTTGCTATGTCCCAACCCCCTAGCCCACCCCACTTCATTCTCTTTCTTCCTTTTATCCCCAGGATTGGGGATTAAACCCAGGGCTTTGTTTATGCTAAGCATTCACTAGACCACTGAGCTACAGACATTGTAAAAATATTTTATTTGAAACAGGATCTCATTAAGTTACCCAGGCTGACCTTGAACTCACTCTGCAGCCTGGTCTGGCCTAAAATGTGTGACTCTTTGACCTTAGTCTCTTGAACAGCTGGTTTTACAGGCCTGTGTCCCAAGGCCCCTGCCTTCTTCATGCCATTTTCTCTCTTGTCTACCCACTGCTCTGTGTCCCCAGGAATCAATTCACAAACCATGGCCTTTTCCATTGGCCCGCTGTTCTAGTCACTGTATGCCTTTACCCTCTACCTATTGTGACTTCGGGAGCAGCCTACCTATGCAGGTGTGAGCTCCTCCGTCAAGTAAAGGAGCTTGACCCATCCGGGCCACCCTTGGCAGGTTGTCAGCTGTCTGACTTTCTCTAGTGGCCACCGGTTTCTCAGCTCAGAAGCGGTTGTTTCTCCTCCCCACAGACAGCCGGGCCCTGTGAGAACACAACCAATAGCAGTATTGTATGCCTGTCCTGCCTGCATGGGACCCACAGCAACAGGGTCCCCACCCCTGCCCCCTGCCCCAAAGAGTTGGAGGACTAACCCAGGCGTAGGTTTAGCTGAGAAAGGCCAGCTAGGCAGGCCGTGGTGGAGCTTGGGAGGGACGCTCCCAGGAACCCGAGGCTCATGAGATCGGTGCTGAAGCTGTTGCAGAAGCAGCCACCAGAGAGGGAGAAGTGACAGTCTCCCTGCTGGAAAAGTGTCACCTGCTCATTTTGTTGTCGCCGTTTCCATGGAGATTGAATCTCTTGAAGTCATCACCATCTCTTCTAATTTGCTACTATGGGGTCTTACCACAGAGACCATCCACGGGCCATGCATGAGCGGCTGAGGGCACCCTTGCTAAGGTCAAGTGTTGTTTTCGTACCCCTTTGGGGAGCTCTTGCCATCCATTCACTGGAGGAGCCCTGGGGTCCCCAGGTGATGTGCTCTCATATGATACATTCGAGAGACCTCCCCGCAGGTGTCTCTCCTCCTGGGAGTCACTAAAAGAACGTTCTTCCAAGGAGTCTGCCTTCTCAGCGAGACATTTCTTCTTCTCCAACGCTAGCTGCAAAGATCCCCCTCCTCCAGCTCAGCCCCTGTGCACCGAGGGATAGGACTGAGCCCTCTTTCCAAATAAGGCTACTAAACAGTGAGTGTGACAGTCACTGTCCTGCAGGTCAGTCCCCAGGTGACGGTGACTGAGCGTAGCTGTGAACCCTGGGTCTTGTCCCTGCTTCAGTTACAACCCAGCCTCCCAGGGGACCCCTAATAGGACTGTGGAGGCAACTCAGAGGCAAGGGAGTAAAAAGAGATCCCCAAAAGTCCTGATTCAGAGTGACAGCCACCGCATGGTCAAATAGATACTTCACAGTGACACTTTGTAAGCAGATATGACTTAAACTGTTTGTGTGTCCTTACAGCCCAGTGGTCATTTAAAAAAAAATAGCTGAAATTGGAGATGAAGCAGTGTTTTGTTCCCTTTAAGCAGCCATGGTTACTTGCTAGAGTGATGTTTGAGCTGTTGGCTGGCCCGGCTCTCAAGCCTTAGGATCAGGTTGGATAATGCCACCCTGAGGTCGTGTTTCACAGGGTGTGCCCCTCTGTGCTTTTTATCAGTGCAGCAGCTGCAGCACAGCTTCCCAAATACGGCATCCTAGAAAGAAACTCAGTGTGACTAGTGTGAGCCAAATGTCAAGGACCTCGGAGTCCCAACAGAGCATTGACCTTGGGGTGTTCAGATGTCCTACAGGGCTGCGTGTGTTGGCTGCAGTGACGTGCTATTGGACTTAGTGACGCTTCCCTCGCTGGCCAAGAGGTTGGAGTGTAAACACGAGTGGATGTTTGGGGACCCAGGAAGTAAAGTTGCTCATAAGCCCTTCTTCATGCAGGATGAACCTGACCAGTGTGCATGGTCCCTCAGAGCGTCCTTAGAGACTAAGGCAGACCCGTGCTTATTGCATCCATCCAGGTCCATACTCAACTCTTCTTAAAAGGCTTAGGCCCACCTGCCTAGGGGTGGTTCCACACACAGTGGGCAGGGCCTTCCTACATCAATCGTCAATCAGGAAAATGTCCATAGGCCAGTCTGATGGAGACATTTTCTCAGGCAAGGCTTCTGATTTCCAGATGACTCCGGCTCATATCAAATTTATGAAAAAACTAGCCAGCCTAGTCGGCAAGCTGTTAGGACACGAACACCCATGCTATCTGTGATCGGTGTCAGGAAAACACTGAGGGACTTAGTCTCTGGAGTTTTCATGCACAAGACAGCGAGCCAGTACCCTGAGATGCTGAAGTCGGCCTCTGAATGTGTTTCTCCCGAGTAGGAGTGTGTTTGCAGCTGGCTCCAGGCTTGGGTGCTCCAAAGAACCTTGGGTGAGTTGGCTTGACCTCTTGGACCCTCGGGTTCCTCTTCATACAATGAAAGCCAATTCCAGAAGAGGCTGCTGGGAAGGGCTTGGCCGAAGCGCAGCAGCATACAGAGGTAGAAAACAGAGTTATCCTCTGCAGATTGAGTTTCTCCCCGGAGAGATGTCTGCCCCACCATGAGCAGGCTTTGGACAGAGGATGCCAGTCTGATGCCCTTGGGTTGGACGTGCCAAGCCCAATGGCACAACCTTTAGCCATCTCTGGAAACTTCTAAGTGCAGCTGGATTTGTACTGGGTTTGAGTTTAAGTAATTTGATTTCTGCATTAGTGCTAAGAATAGAAGCAGAATCATCTGCCCATTAGGAAAAAAACAAACAAAAACAAAGACGAAAGCCTAGTAGAGACAAAGTAGAAGTCCTCGGCCGCACCGTGGCTGGTCCATTCATCCCAGGGGATGCTCTGCTCTTGAAGCAACTCTCACTCCACTGTGGAGACGGCATTTGTGGCAGAACAGAGGCAGAAGGGCATGTGGGAATCCATCGTCAGTCGATTAACTGTAAAATTGTGGTCTGCTTTTGCTTCCCTTAAAGAAGAAGGCAAAGCCTTCTCACTGACTTCTGACGGGTGCAGAGAGGAAGACCCCCCCCCCCCAAGTACCAGTCCTTGACACTCCTTAACAGTTGATTCTCACAGGAGTTACAGGAGGCAGGGACCCAAAGCAAAGGAAGAGGCTGGAGAGATGGAATTTCCAGAAAGCTGTGAATTCAGACAGGGTAGAGAAGAAGAAGTTGCCAAAAGTAGGAATAGCTCAAATGTTAATATGTTAGGGTAGACTTGCCCATCTCCGGCCTAATGGTTGCTGCTTCCTAACTCATAAAATTACGGCCCCAGGTTCTACCTATGGCTGTTGATAAGCTTCCATCCATTCTCCCCACTTCGGGCTTGAATAAATGCAACAGTGGTGCCTACCGTGTAGTCAGACCAGTGCTTATAGGTGGTTCTCTATTCTGGCCCCTGTCAGAGTCATCTGGAGCAGCAGAAACAAGACACTAGACAGCAAGACTTGGGTGGGTTTTATTGTGTGACGTTTTACTCTTTTGCTCGTTTGACTTCTTAGTCTTTTGAGTCTTTCCAGCTCACTCACAGGGTGCTTAATCACTTGCAGGGGCTTTTCTTAGTGATGAATGCCTGGCCTTAGCTTGACTTGCTTCTTGCCAGCTTTTCTTAAATTATTCCATCTCTCTTTGACCTCAGGGCTTTTATCTTTCTCTATGTCTTTTTTCTTTCCTTACTCTGTGTCTGGCTGGGTGGCTGGGTGGCTGGATGGCTGACCCCTGAAGTCTTCCTCCTCTTGTTCTGTCCTTGCTCACCCCTCTTCCTCCTTTCTCCTTCTATTTATTCTCTCTGCCTGCCAGCCCCACCTATCCTTGTCCCTCCCTCGCTATTGGCCGTTCAGCTCTGTATTAGGACCATCAGGTGTTTTAGACAGGCAAAGAATCACAGCTTCACCGAGTTGAACAAATGCAGCATGAACAAAAGCCACACACCTTACAATAATATTTGCCAACAAGATGTTTAATCTCCCATATGTTTACTAAGAACTTTTACAGTCAGTGCACACTCTGAAAAAGTGGGTTTTGATCTGAATCCAAACCAGGTAGGGGAATGTTAGTGGCAGCAGGGGAGATGCAGGTGGGTCCTCCCTACTGTAGCCCGAGGAGCTCCCTCACTTAGGGCCCCCCACTCACATAAAGAATCTCAAGAAGTGTGTCTGGGTGAGGGTGTATGCCCGTGAATGACGATGCCCATAGATGCCACAGGCATCCGATCCAGTTCCCCCAGAGCTGGAGTTACGGGCAATTGTGAGTCACCCAACATGGATGCTGGGAGCTGAACTCATGGTCTTTGCAAGCCACCTCATCAGCTACCAACAGCATCTGCTGGAGAACACAACCGTCAACGAGAGAATGAAAAAGCAATTGTGAATATATACAAAAATAAAAATAGAACACGTCAAAATCTGTGCTGCAAAAACTCTCTGGTCAGCATAGTTGAATCCTCCCATTCAATCTGTCCACAAAATTTGGGAAGACACCCAAAATACACTAACCACTCCATAGGTGATCAGATGGTGAAGAGCGAGTGTTATTTGAAAACAGAAATTTTTGCTCCCAGAGGTCTCGTCTGCTGTCAGCAGTTTGAGCTTGTTGATAGAGTTTCAGAAAGACTAATTTCCTTGCATGCTGCACCGCCCAGCATGACAAGGTCTGGGAATCCTGCCCCTCTTGCAGGAAAATGAGATGGGGAAAAAAAAATCAAATCAATGATCTCGGCCACTCTGATTAAATTTCATTCTAGTAAATGTCATTTTCCAAAGTCATTTTGGTTTATCTCCCAAACAGGTGCTTACCCATGCGCGGTAATATTGAACCTGCCAATTCCCAGAGACTGGGTTGGTTGCCATGGAAAATACATTACAGCTACAACTACACACACCACACACACACACACACACACACACACACTGCTATACTTTTTAAAAAAAACACTGATTTATTCTATGTGACCACCACATACTTTTTTGATATTTATAAAGCCCTGTTGTAGCTATGTGCTTAGCACATTCTAATCATTTTCTGTGGAGATGTCTGTGTTGAGATCTTTTTAATACTGAGTCTGTTAAGGCTAGTTTTGCCTCCCCATATATGTTAATGATGTGCGCAGGGTTACGGATGGGGTGTGGCATGTGTATGAGGGCCTGGCATCTTAGTCACTGTTCTGTTGCTGTGAAGAGACACCATGACAAGGCAACTCACCAAGAAAGCTCCTTAGCTGGGGGCTTGCTTACAGCTTCAGAGTTAGTCCGTGATCACCATGGTGGGAAAAATGGTGCCAAGCAAGGCGTGAGCTTGGTGTGCTGATCCTCAGGCCACAGGCAGAGAGAACTGCCCCTAAACCCCCTTGGGCATGGGCACCTTCGCGCATTGTGGAGTCCGATCCTGTCACGGATTTGAGACCCTATGCGTTTAGTATATAAACAACAGTATATAATTTACAAAGGCTCTCCATGTATATTACTTCATTCTAACCTGATGACAACCATAGGAGACAGGTAGGGTGGATGATGACATGACCACCGAATAAGGTAAAGAAACTGTGGCTAGAGACACCAAGTCACAGCTCTGTAAAGACTTGTCATTCCTCCCTTCCGTGGCCACACCAGACTGCCGTCATGCTGGAAGGTCCGAATGGTACTTGAGGGAATGTAATAAAAAGCAAGGAAATTACATATAATATATATCCTGTAATGTGCTGAGACATTTTGAAATATATATATATATATATATATATATATATATATATATACACAATGGAAATTGTAGCCTCATACAAATTCTGTGTATATAGTCTCTTCCTGCCATGGTTCTCTCATACACACAAATATTCTGCTGTGCACCAAATATTTTCCTGTGTATCAGAAGCCTCTGGCCCAGGCTGAGCACAATGCACATTCCCCTTTCGCTGTTGCATTCAAATTCATAAACTTAATTGAATGCAAGAGACAAACCCTTTGCCAAAGCATGAAGAGTAAATAAGAGCCTGACAAAGGCTCTGACCCCAGAAATGCCTGCTTATGTGCAGAGTCAGAGGCCAACAAGTTCAGTCGTCTCTCTGTAGTCATGGGTTTCACACCCACAGATTCCACAGACACAGATCAAAAGTAGTGTATACGATTCCCATATATTCCCAACATGTAGATTTTTTCCTTGTCATGCTGCCCTAAACAATGTAGTCTAACATAAAGTGTACAGGTTCTGGGTATATTCCATCACTCCATCAAAGGGACTTGGGCATCTTTGGATTCGGCTGTTGCTGGAAGCGGGTGTCCTGGAACCATCTCCGTTAATACCAAAAGACAGCAGCGCCTCGGACCCAAGGAAGTGAGGCAGTAGGGGTCTTAGAGTTTTAGAGAGTATGTAACGGAGGCCAGAGTCCGGAGAAATCTGTAAGCACTAAGCAACTGAGCCTAGAGGAAGCCGAGGAGCCCTTGACAAAAGTTCTTCCGTATACTTGATCTTTTACAAAGGTGCCGCTGAAGATATCATTGGCTTAACCTCTGTATTGGCAAGATAATGAAGACAGTTGTGTTTTGTCCACAGGTAGCCTTAAGCAAGAAGGATGAGTATGTGCTCACGGTAACCAATTAATTTCTTGCATGAAGGGCAAGGCTTGTGTTTGGATCTAAGACATACATTTTTGTTTTTCCCAGACAGATTCTTCAATGCTGATGTTTTTCTCCTCATATCTAATGCCCCTGTGATTTTTCTTGTTCCTCCGCCAGGACCACATTTATATGTTCCAGAGTACCGTTGCTTCCTTTACTCGCGCAGTGTGCCAGACGTGGAACAAATCAGTCTAAATTACAGTGCCTGTCCATTCTTCAGGGCACCCTTTTTTAATGAAAACTGTTTTCCCAGCCAGGCTATGTGCTTTGGGAAAGCCATTTCTGTTGAAAACAATCATAGCTGGACCAATTTTTGCATCACACATAACCATGAAAACTTAACTAGCTCCTTCAGTAATCTAGCTAAAGCCTCAGAACTCCCTGGGTTGAAGATGTGGCTCAGTCATAGAGCACTTGTATAGCTCAATTGCTGGGGTCACCTCTGGTATGCAAACAAAAAGGGAAGGAAGGAAGGAAAGAAGGAAGAAAGGAAGGAAGGAAGGAAGGAAGGAAGGAAGGAAAGAAGGAGAAAATCCTTGAGTCTCTTTCACATAATTCTCTCTTTAAAAGGCTCCTGCTGGGGCTGGAGAGATGGCTCAGTGTTTAAGAGCACATACTGCTCTTGCAGAGGTCCTGAGTTCAGTTCCCAGCTCCCACCTTGGGTAGCTCACAACCACCCTGTAACTCCAACGCCAGAGGATCTGGCGCCCTCTTCTGGCCTCTTTAGGCAATTGCACTCACATGCACATACCTACACACAGACACATTTATACACATAATTAAAATGTAATAATAATAATAATAATAACAATACATTTGAAAGGCTTCTGCTGATGACAGTGGTCAGAGCCTAACTAATCAGAATGATGGTTTGAGTAAAGCATCATCCTGAGAGACCAGGCTGAGAGATAAATATGGGCATTGATTAGCAAATTCACTGTCCTCTAGATTTTGAAATCTGCTTTTTAGTACACCAAGAGTGCCTCTGGCTTCCAGGGAAACACCTGAACTACATTGGCTGGAGCCTGATATAAATTCACGTGGCCAGTTTATTAACTTGTGATGAGAAAGACATCTCTTTATAGGCAGGTCTACCTAGAAAGCTGAACCGATCTTCAGAGGCTGAACAGGGACTAGGTGAATTATTGCCTTGTAAACACAAATGGCACTGAGCTAAGATGTCCTCGGGCAGCCGTCTGCCTGACTCCTTGTTTGTAGACCCTCGGTTCTTAGCCAGGAACCCTGACGAGGCAAGGTGCAAGCATGTTAGAATCACCTGGACGCTTCCACAGACTGCCCGTGCCTTCAAAACTTCCAGCCGTGATATGGTAACTGCTCATGCGAAGCCTGTGGAACACAGTTATGAAATACACAAAAGATAGGGGGCAGTGATTTCCAAGACTCCGACAGAAAAGATGCATAGTGAGTCCCACCTCTCTGCCAAGCGCCATTCTTCAGACGTGGTCACTCATAGGTACTGTGGGCGGTGACCACTGTCTCACTGGGCTGAAGAAGCAGATGTTAGAGTTCAGGGTGATGGAAGTGCTTAGAAAGGATGGGGCAGGTCCTGGGAAAGCACACCATGAGCGGAGAGCTCCATTTCTTAAAAGGGTAGGCTGCACGTGGGCAGAGAGGCCTGCAGGGGGCGCTGCCACCAAGTAAGCGCTGAGGGAGCATCTAACCTGGAGCTTCTTTGCCTCACAAAGTGATTGGAAATTTTAGCCTTTTGCTTTATGAAAATCCATTCTGGGGCATGGGGAGATAGCTTAGTCAGTGAAATGTTTGCCCTACAAGTAGGAAGACTGGAGCTTGAGCCTCAAAACTCAGATTTAAAAGAAAATGCGGGCTGGAGAGATGGCTCAGTGGTTAAGAGCATTGCCTGCTCTTCCAAAGTCCTGAGTTCAATTCCAAACAACCACATGGTGGCTCACAACCATTTGTAATGGGGTCTGGTGCCCTCTTCTCGCCTACAGGCATACAGACAGAATGTTATATACATAATAATAAAATAAATAAATATTTTTTTTTTAAAATGTAAGCTTGATATGGTGGTATAACTATGACCCCAGCACTGGCTGAAACAGTCAGATCCCTGACACTCAGTGGCCAGCCAGCCTAGCCTGCTTGACAAGATCCAAGCAAATGTCTCAAGAAAAAGGTAGCGAGGACCTGAAGGTACTATGTCCTCTGATCTCCATGAAAGCACACATGCACACACAAACCCATCCCTGAGAAAACAAATCCACTCGTTGACACCAGCATGAACCCTTTCTGAGGGTGATGCCCACACTGACCCTATTAGGTAATCCCACTTCGAAAGGCTTCACCAGCTTGACATGGCCAAACTCAGGAACAACCTGCTAGTTCATGAGAGTCAGAGACATGCACAGACCAGTCCCCAGCCGTAGCGGAACCCAGCCAGTTCCCTATTGTTTAAGCGGCCTTCCTGACACATGGTCACAGTGGGGAGGATTCTCTGGGTCTTCCAGCTGAGTGACCCTGGTGTCCTACTACTTACTCAGTGTGGTAGCAGCCTCACCCAAAGGCCTGTCTGAGATAAAGAATCTCATGGTCCACCCCAACTAATCCACAAACCTAATTAACTGATGTCTGTACTTCCCAAGGTCCAGTGAGCGGTTGTTTTAGTGTCTTGCATATGACGATAAATCGCCCACCCAAGTAACAGCCAGGTGTGGCTCTGCTTAGCTTATGAGACGAGGCAAGTCCAGGGTGGTGGAGCCAGACTCCACAATGAATGCCTCTGTTCTGCACCATGCAGCTGCAGCACGTAGAAACTGCTAGAAATGTAGACTCTTAGATCTTGCCTCAAACCTGCTGAATCGTAAACCAACCACGCTACTGAATGTGGGAGCAGCCGATCTGTTTTAATGCCCCCCCCCTCCTGCCCACCTGCCCGTGGTTCTGACATGCTCAAGTTGTGAAAATCCCCGGCTCAAGACAGAACGGTGTAGTGATAACAAGCCAGGGTTTGAGATCCATGCAGATTGGTGTGGACTGTGTGGTCAGCCTTTAATCACATACAGGATACCCAAGAAAATGGGGTCAGAGGCGAGCGTTACTTCGGCTTGTGATCTCGGAGACTTCAGCCCACGATCAGCTGGCTGCATAGCTATGGGACATGCGGTGTGCAAAGAGATCACAGTGATAGACGGGACTTGGCAGAACGCTGTTGCTCATCCCGTGGCAACCAGGATAGAGAGAGCGGAGAAGGGGCCTCTAGCTGGCTCCACAGCCTACATTTTCAGCATCTCCCAGGAATGCCATCATGGAATGGCTCCATCAAGGGATTAATCCATGGGTGAAACCAGAGCCCTTGGGATCCAACCGCTTCCCCAAAGCCCAGCCATGGCGTCCAAGGCTTTAGTATCCAAGAGTCTTGGGGGGGGGGCACTTCACACTCAGATCATAAAGGTCTTCTTGGGCCCATCTAGAAAACAGGAGCGTGAAGTCAAGAGTTATGCTACCTTCCCAGAGCTGTGAGCTCGGTTCCCCATTCACCAAAGTACCCAGGACGGCACCCAGCATACAGTGGGCATTTAATACTTGTTTGCCATGATCTCACCCATGGGCATTACCCCAGCTGCTAGACATTATGCGATCTATGCAGTCCAGCATGGTACCAAGGCATGACTGAGTTTTTCCATTTGAGCTTCCTACTAGTCTAGAAGGGTAGTGTAAATCTCATCTTTCCATTGAGGGAATGAGACTTGGAGGGGTTAATCCCCAACATGGGAAGATGCCCCAACAGTAGTCAGCCCACGCTGTTACACAGCCCGTCCCCTTCTTCAGTGCCACCATGAAGAAATGCTGAATCTTATCTCAAGGTGTCACCTGGGGATCACAGAAGCCTACAATTATTATTTTTTTTTTTGCCTTCTGTTATTACTCTGACCCTGTTCAGGATTGCGTGAAAGGGGTTCACTACGATTCACCACCTGGACTCCCGGAGGTCTGGATTTTCTCCTTAGTTGCCATTTGTGGTGGTTTGAATAGGGATGGCCCCCAGAGACTCAGGTATTTGCCTGCTTGGCAAATAAGGGTGGCACTGTTAGGAGGTGTGGCCTTGATGGAGCAAGTGTGTCACTGTGGGGGTGGCTTTGAGGTCTCCTATGCTCAAGCTATGCCCAGTGTGGCTCAGAGTCTCCTTCTGCTGCCTGTGGATCAGGATGTAGAACTCTCAGCTCCTTCTCCAGCACCATTCTGCCTGCTGGCCACCATACTTCTCCCTATGGTGATAATGGACTAAACCTCTGAAACTATAAGCCACCCCAATTAAATGTTTTCCTTCCAGGCATTTCCATGGTCACGGTGTCTCTTCACAGCCACAGAACACTGACTAAGACACCCCTCCTCCTAGTAGCACCTTGCACTTGACCTTCAGTGACCCCAGTGAGGTGTGGCTTTGATCCAGCCAGACTCCATGCTACATGCTTTGGGGACATGAATACATTTGTCCAGGTTACTTTTCTGTTGGTGTGATTAAAGACTGACATAAAACAGTTTGGGGAGGAGATCACAGTCCGTCGTTCAGGAACATCAGGGCAGGAACTCAAGCAGGAACCTAGAAGAAGGATCTGAGTGGTCCCCATGGCTGACTCAGTTTGCTTTGGCATTCAGCTCAGGCCCACCTGCCCAGGGGTGGTACCACCCACAGTGGGCTGGGTCCTCCCCTGTCAATCATGAATCAAGAAAATGCCCCCAAAGACTTTCCCACATGCTAATTTGATGGGGGCAGTTCTTCAGCTGAGGTTCCCTCTTCCCAGACTAAACCAGTTTCTGTCAAGTTGAAAAAAAAAAAAAAGCACACAATTAAACCCTGGCTTCATCTCTGTGAGATGTAACCTTCATTTGACAGCTGATACTTACTTCTCAGTGTCCTCCCTGTCTGTCATGGTGACTGGAAGTTAGAGCCATTTGCATGTTGGCAGGAAGGTGGGGCTCCTAGAGAAACCCCCATAATGCTGAAAGCAGGAGGGGCTGTTCTCTTCAGTAGGATGCTCCCTTGCAGTGTGGACTTGAGCCCATTGGCTGGAATGATCACCAGCTGCAGGTGATTTGCCTCAGACTACCCAGGAGGAGAAACCTGTTTCCATAGGCAGCTCACCTAGCACTCAGCAGGAAGGGGTGTCCCGGCTTTGTTTAAAGTCAGTGTGGCATTGTTCTGTGTTAGGGATACTGGCAGCCCAGCCAGCGTCCAAACAGGGCTTTGAATGGACGAGTCTGTTAGGATGGTAAATGGGAGCACGGTTTGGACTGTTGGTTCTTAAACAACATACACACTCAGGGCTGGAGAGGTGACTCAGGGTTAGAACACAGGCTGTTCTTGCAGCTCCCTGGCACCCAGAGGGTGCCTCACAACCAGCTGTAACTCCAGCTCCAAGGGGATCTGACACACGCACACGACCATGTTCACACATAGATACACATGTACATGATCAGAAATAACAGTAAATCTCTAAAAATCAATAATATGTATTAAATCATATACATACATATGAGGAATCAATTATCTCTACCTACACAACATACATGTATGCACACAGGCATACTCGGGCTGCTGGCATTGCCTGAATACCTTGCTTGCTCTGTGTGTATGTGTAATGTTAGCCAGTAGAAACAGTTCTATGTGGCCCGCTTTGTCCCTTGAGGCATTTGAAGAGATGGGGACGCTGTTCCGAGCTGATGGGTGATACTAAGCTTTGAAGATTTTAAACACACACACATGCACACACACACACACACACACACACTTGCACAACGCACACACACAGACACACACGTCATATGTCTGAGCAAACCTCATATCAGAGAGGAGTCCCCCAAGCCCCATGGCGTATACTGACTGAACAGCCTGAGAAGCAGAAGGAAAAAGGGGAACCCGTTACCTTCAACACAGAAGTTTCCTCTCTAGTGGTCACTTGGCCTCCTCACCGGCCTAGTAGAAACCAGGAATGGGGCCACCTGAGCCATGGGATAGAAGACTATATTGGTGATGTTCTGTGGAATAGGGCCTCTGAAACCTGGAGGCTTTGAAAATGGTTGGGTCCAGGGAGGCAGGTCCTTTCTCCCTGGTGAAAGGGACCCAAAGTACATGTTCACCAGCGTTTAAAGTTTTCAGTCCTTCATCAAAAGCTCTTCCTTCCCTCTTCGTTTCTCTCTCTCTCCCTCCCTCCCTGCGTCTCCCTCCTTCCCTCTCTCTCCCTCCCTCCCTCTCTCTCTCTCTTTCATTTTTCAAGACAGGGTTTCTCTGTAGCTTTGGAGCCTGTCCTGGAACTAGCTCTTGGAGACCAGGCTGGCCTCGAACTCACAGAGATCTGCCTGCCTCTGCCTCCAGAGTGCTGGGATTAAAGGCGTGCGCCACCACCGCCCGGCCTCAAAAGCTCTTTCTAAAAGGCCTGTTCACTATGGAGATAAGTATAACCTGGGTCACTTATGGGTCAGATCTTTAGGGTCAGATGAAAAAGGTTCATCTTCCGATGTCTTTACACAGGGGAAAAGTGAAGTAATAAATAACCAAGCACTTTGGCTACACGAAACTATTAGCTTCCCTTGCAGAGTGTGGCCACAGAAAGCCCAAGGTATTGACATAGTGAGTTGTGTAAGCTAATGCCATAGAGATGCCTTTAAAAGTCTGGATACCCAAATTAAATGGACAAAATAAAGGAGCACGCTCCATGCGGAGACATCTGTAGAATGCCATTCTGTTTGTGCGTGGTGTATAACCAGTTCTCCTCTGGACAGCATGGTTTCTCTTTTTGAAAGCTTTAAACCATCTCAAATCAATTTCCTCTTTCTTCCTCTGCTTGTAAACCATGCCTGTAACCCTCCCCTCTCTCCGAGACGTAACTTAGGCACTCGGCAGTTACTGTTTCACACGGGACCAGTCACCATCCACTCGCTGACTGCAGTCTGTCCCAAGGCCTCAAGCTTTGAAGACTCGATACTGTTATAAGGTAGACCACTCTGTGTGAACCTGGGATATAGAGACTCGTCAACAAGGTGGCATGGGACTTGCCAAAATCCAGCAGGCCTCAGTTTATTATTCTTCATACGAATTGGCAACATCTCTGCCCTGAAAGTAAGAGAGGCTTTTTTCGGAGGCCAGTGGGCCACAACAGGTCCCTAAATGCACACGAGCAGAACTATTAGTTCTGCAAAGACTCGTAAGTGTCCCTAGCTGGACACCTTCAATGTTCTCCTCTCCCTGAAGAGTGTCAGCATGTCTTATTGCTCCAACCAACCACTGGGTCTCTCTGGACTCCTGCCGAGCCCTCATCTCTGTACCCAGTCCATGTCCTTCACTTCCCCTCTGTACCATTCATCTACCCATCCCCCATGCTCATCCCTCATCCAATCAGCCAACCATTCATCTACCCATCCCTCCATGCTCATCCCTCATCCGACCAGCCAACCATTCATCTACCCATCCCTCCATGCTCATCCCTCATCCAATCAGCCAACCATTCATCTACCCATCCCTCCATGCTCATCCCTCATCCGACCAGCCAACCATTCATCTACCCATCCCTCCATGCTCATCCCTCATCCAATCAGCCAACCATTCATCTACCCATCCCTCCATGCTCATCCCTCATCCGACCAGCCAACTATTCATCTACCCATCCCTCCATGCTCATCCCTCATCCGACTAGCCAACCATTCATCTACCCATCCCCCATGCTCATCCCTCATCCAATCAGCCAACCATTCATCTACCCATCC
Source organism: Arvicola amphibius (assembly GCF_903992535.2). Classification (NCBI taxonomy): domain Eukaryota; kingdom Metazoa; phylum Chordata; class Mammalia; order Rodentia; family Cricetidae; genus Arvicola; species Arvicola amphibius. Next base: position 108,512,058 of record NC_052056.1, on the reverse strand, counting down.
CCCATGCTTAATCTTCATCTGATCATCCAACCACTCATCTACCCATCCCCCTTCATCCCTCATCCGATCACCAACCATTCATCTACCCATCCCCCCATGCTTAATCTTCATCTGATCATCCAAGTCACCTGATGCCACTGAGCTCAGTGCCTGAACTTCAGACATCCCCTGACCTCTTCTCCTTGTCTCATGCATCATTTTTCCATGCAGCTACCCAGAGTGAAAATCATTATTTCTTCCCTTCTAAGACTCTGGGAGCTGTTGCAAGAACCACAGGCCTTCATGACGTGCCTCTGCTTGCCTCTGGAACTTGGCCTCCCTCCTCTAAGGAGCCGGTACCCCATCAGTGGCCTTTCTGTTCCTTAGTTAGACCAGAACTGTGCCTACCCAGGGCCTTTGCAAGTTTAGGTGGAAGGGAGGGAGCCCAGCTAGGGCCAAGTACTACACATAGAAATCATCAACGTCACTGGATTCATAGATTAATTAATGTCCACATGAGGACTGACTTGCATCTGTCTACCTGAACTCCGTTCCCAAGGAGCCACGTTGGGCACCATTTTGTAAACGGAGACTCTTGTTTGTTTCCAGGCTGCACAGGCCCAAATAATCACACAGAAACTATATTTATTACAATACTGTGTGTCCAATGTCTCAGGCATATTTCTAGCTAGCTCTTATACTTTAAATTAACTGATTTCTATCAATCTGTGTATCACCACAAGGCTGTGGCCTACCGGTAGGCATCTTTCTCCTTCAGCAGCTACATACCATCTCTTTGACTCTGCTCTCTCTCTCTCTCTCTCTCTCTCTCTCTCTCTCTCTCTCTCTCTCTCTCTCTCTCTCTCTCTCTCTCTGTCTCTCTCTATATATATATGTATATATGTGTATATATATATATATATATATATATATATATATATATCTTCCAGCCTGGCTATATTCTGCCTGCTATAGGCCAAAGCTGCTTTATTCATTAGCCAATAAAAGCAACATGTATACAGAAGGACATCCTACATTAGCTCTTCCTCTCTCTTTTAAGCTTAAAGCCTGCCCATGGTGACAAACTTCCTAAAGCTCCCCAAACCATCACCGACTGGGGACCAAATGATTAAAGGTCTGAGAACAGGGACATTTCTCATTCAAGCCACTGCTCCTTCTGTGACAGCCTGCCCCTGTGCCTAGACCTACGCTTGGCACTCAGCAGGTACTCCTCCAATGGCTAGATATCTTTTGGGTGCAGCTCAGTATCCATCAATAGGTGCCCTGCCTATCTGAGCACAGAATACAAAGGGCACGGGCCTTGCCCGCCTGTAAGGAAATAGACGGTAAAGGGTGACAATTCCAGACATTGGAGGTTTAAGGAAGGTATGCCAATGCATGGTCTCAGCTCGGAGACATAATGCTGATTCTGCTGTAAACCTTGTCTTCACCCTGAACTAGTTAGTTCCACTCCCTGCTCTTTGCAGTGGGGTGTAGGCTCCTACTAGACACCTAGCAGGGCTCTTGGGAGCATCAGTCCCTATCTAGGTGAGGCAAGAATACAGTTGCCAGCTCCTATTTACTCTGATCCAGCTTTGACGCAGCCACCATGCCCTAGGAGCAGAGTGTGTCTCCAAACACAACAGGTGGGCTGGTGGCTCTCCGACTTATTCTCCCTCTGTGAACACCTCAGACCTCGTTTTTCGTTACTCCTTTTATTTCTCCTCTTAACATCTTCACCAAAAAGAAGAATTTAGGAAGAAAAGTAAGTTGTTCGGAGCAGTGTCCCCCTTCCCCCCCCCCCGCACTTTTCAGGTGCCATACCGCCCCCTGGTGGTCACAGATTTGTTACTGGCTAACTATGGAATTTAAAGAAAGCACCAACCACTGGATGATGACATCCGTAGTCTATAAAACCTTGTAACTTCCACTCCCAAGAGCTCATTCTAATTAAAAGGGACCCTGCACATAGGTGAATATGTTTGCTGTATTATCTGTAATATTATCTATACCAGCAAGTCTTGGAAACAAATGTCTAACAATAGGGGAACACGCTTTATCAGTAGAAAAATATTGGACCTTGACTGGGTGAAGGTCAACAGTTCTGAGCACTGGGTGGCACCATTGTGTCCCGGATCTCCTGAGTGTGCTGGCCTTGTGGGTAAGTAGGGCCTACACACTAGGGAATTGGGGCATAAAGGGACACCCAGTGGGCATCTCATTCTCAAATTGTTCACGGGAAGAGAGTCTTTTGTGTAATATATTGTGCTAAACTAGCTTTTGAGGTGTTTGTGGTTTCTCTAGTTACTTATTTTTGAGACAGAGCCCACTGTGTAGCCCTTGATGACCTGGACTAGACCTCAAACTCAGAGATCCCCTGCCTCTGCCTCCAGGATGCTGGGATTAAAAAGATGTGCCACCACCCCTGGCTACGGCGTAGTGTTTATTTGTTTACTTCTTTAATCAGTTTTTGATGCTAGGAGTGGAACTCGGGGCCTAGCGCGTGCCAAGCCAAGCACTCTACCCCTGAGTTACCCTCCCCACCCAGCGATTCCTGTTTTAGTTTTAGTTTTGAAAGCCTCAGGTGGGCTCGCAGTGGGTCATCGCAGCGTCTGCTCCCCACATTGCTAAAGAGCTCCGTGCTCCCTGCAGCCTTCAACACCGCCAAATGTGAGAAGCTGCAGAAGGAGAAGGAGGCGCTGGAGAGGCGGTACGAGGAGGAGCTGAGGAGGCTGGGCTGGCAGCAGCAGGCCGAGGTGCAGGAGCTTCGGGAGCGGCTACAGCAGCAGTTCCAGGCCGAGAGCGCACGCCTGCGGGCGGAGCATCAGGACCAGCTGCTGCGCATGCGCTGCCAGCACCAAGAGCAGGTGAGTTGGCTGGGCTGTTCAGCATAGGTGATGGGAGGAGAAGAGCCTGAGGCACTTGAGAAAATGAGTCGGGTTCACTTTCCAGCCTCATTCTGGCTCTCTTGGCATCCTGTGCCTAGAATGCTGTCCCCGCAGACGCCATGGCACCCCCTCTCCTCCTTCTAGGTCTAAAATTAGTTCTCTGTGAGAGCTTACCTGAGATTGCATTTTACACGTGACCCTATTGGTCATCTGTTCTTCGCATATTCTCTATGGGCAGAGGTGTTAAACAAACCTGTGCGTAGACCAGGTTCTGCACCAGTCACTACTTCCAAACTTGATGTACGCGGACTCCATCACCCTGCCAGATGCCGGTTCCTATCCCCATTTTACAGGTAAGAAGACAGGATTCCAGGGTTAAGTAAGACACCAGAATTCTGTCGCATGGAGTGTGAGCAGAGGTTGCTCATCTTCTTTGAGGACCGCACTGCTTCTCAGTGCTCATCAGCTCATCCCAAAAATCCTCCATTTTCTTTAAAAAGCCATCCTCGAGAATGGCAGGGGTGTGGCAGGAACAACGCCCCATGAGTAGTTTGAACGGGCAGAGACCACTAAGCCTATCACCTTCTGTTCCGTCTCCTTAACCCAGCCAAGCTGTATTTGCCCGGCAGGAGAACACACTCTGTACAAACAGAATGAGCCCCCAGGGCATGTCTGGCACAGTAGACCTTGTGCTGAGAAGAGGCGGTACAGGGGAGAGGGGAGACGTGGGTCTCCGGGAAACTGCCCTTTAGGCTGAAGAGGAGGCCACAGTGGGAACCAGATGGAGTCGGTCTGGAAGCTCCAGCTTGGCCTGCCACCACCTGCTCTGGGCCGGTGTCTAGGAGACTGGAGTGAAGCAGGGGGATGGGCTCCCGGTTGGTAGGAAAGGAAACTCGTGGGCGGGTGCAGGAGGGAGTAAACATGGGCTGGCTCTCTCTGGCTCCTCTAATGAGGATGCGCGTCTGGGATGGGGGCAAATGGTAGTTTAATCTGGTTTGAGGTTAATGAGAAAATGAGCGCACGTGATGCTCCATTTAAAATACATCTTCTGGAAGTGAATTGCCAAAGCCCCCGTTAATTGCCTCCGGCACGTGGCTAAAAGCAAAGCCCACAACTCCATCCTTGCTCGCCTTAGGCAGCAGCTCTCTTCCCTTGGTGTATCTGTACCCAGCCCCGCTGAGTAGCAAGTTGACTCCTGCTACAGGGAATAGAGCTGGTGCCTTTGGTGGGTGACCTGGCAGCCTCCTCCATGGAAGAGCCCCGAATCCCATCTCTGTGGAGAGGGCAGAATGTAGACAGCAGTGGTCTCAGGGGGCTACCCAAGGTTCTAGACAAATAAGAAAGCTCTTCAGGCAGCAGAGGCTTTCTGTATTGGTTATTTTTCTGTTGCCATGATGAAACGCCATGCTGAAAAAACAGCTTATGGAAGACAGAGCTTATTTTGGTTTATAGTTCCGGTGGGTAAGATTCTATCGCAGAAGAGTCAAGGCAGCAACCAGCAGGCAAGATGGCAGGAGAAGGGAGCTGAGAGTTCACACCCTCGGCTGTAAACAGGAGACAGAGGGTGAGCTGGAAATGACGTAAGGCTGTAAACTCTTAAAACCACCCCTGGTGACAGACTTCCTCCAGCAAGGCTTCATCCACCACCTAAACATCCCTGAAGGCTACCTCGAACCTAGGACTCAGCATTCAAGTATGGGAGCCTATGGGAGCCATTTCTCTTTTCAAACTACTCTGCTTGCCCCTGGCTGAGAATGGAAGATAACCTTTCTCTGATTTGTCATTTAGCATACATTAACTCATCCTTTGTGTCCTTTGGGAAACCCGATCTAAATTCGAGCAAATATCTTCTGAGGGTTTTGACGTCTTCTCAGGCTGAGTATTCCTACTTGAGGTCTGGGAGCCCCTGCTCTGCAGAAACTGGTACCGTATAGGAAGAGAAGCCATAGATATTAACAGCTGACAGGAGAGGGTGTCCCACAGTAGGCAGAACCATTTCCTGCCTGGAGGGGGGGGTCTTTAAAATCACAAAGAGATGTGAAACCGAAATTACTGAAGAGCAAGCATTTGTTGAAATGGTAGCTCTCAGGATTCCATTGATATCTTTCTGAATATTCCGGCCATTCCCTTAATTCCATATAACTCGTTGGAATTAGAAAGTCAATATTTCATTCATAAAGGCACCTCCCAGAGGCTGAAAGGGACATCATCCTCACTGTGTTGACAGTAGTGGTCCCTCAGCACTAAACCACAGACGTGCCAGCTAACAGCCCAGGCATACACCTTGGCTGCGGAATGACGGACTGTTACCAGCTGAGCCGTATTTACGACAGGGACATCGATTCTTCTAAAAGCTGATCTTTGTATCTACCTTTTCTGAAACTCCTCGTAGAAATTTGTGTAAGAGATCTTAGTGTAGAGTCCCACCAAGGACCAAGGAAAGGGTTTCTCATTACACTGGGGTGTGTAAGTACCATGCCTCTAGGCAATATGTGGTGCTTATTTTTTTACAGAGAGTGCTGTGACATTTTTAGTGGAACAGAAAGGGAAGAGTCTATGTGCCTGTGTGTGTTTATGTGCACTATTGTGCATATAGATACCCACAGAGACTAGAAGAGGGCTCTGGTCTACCCTAGAGCTGACATTATAGAGAGTTGTGAGCTGCCTGCTGTGGGTGCTGGACAACGAACCAAAGTCCTCTGTTAGAACAAGAAGTGCTCGTAACCCCTGAGCCATCTCTCCAGTCCCTTTTGTTTCAACCAATTGCTTATTTTATTTTGCCTCACACTGAGAGGTTTTAGACAGAAACTCCATTACAACCTGGTGTCAACAACTGGACGATTAAATCCTGTTCTAGTCATCCCTTCTTCTGAGTGAATCAGAGCGCAGAGCCACAAGTGATTTGAGGCTCATGTCACTCTAATCAATGATGCCCAGTCATTGTAGCGACACATTGCTTCCAAGTCCATGTTATCACGGAGATGTTGTGATAACAGTGATTTTCCTGTTTTAAGAAATGACAATTCGTGACGGGAGGGGGGGGCAGAATATCCTAGGAAGGTTGCTTGTTGGTAGAAAAGCAGTTCTCAACCCATGGGTTGCAACTCCTTTGGGTAGTCTCATATTAGATACCCTGCATATCAGATGTTCACATTATGATTCATGCAGTAGCAAGCTTACAGTTATGAAGTAGCAACAAAATAATTTTACGGCCTGGTCTGAGGAACTGTATTGAAAAGTTGAGGTATTAGGGGGGTTGAGAACCACTGTAGTAGGAAGAGAGAGAGAGAGAGAGAGAGAGAGAGAGAGAGAGAGAGAGAGAGAGAGAGAGAGAGAGAGAGAGAGAGAGAGAGAGAGAGAGAGGCTGTAGGAGGAGATGATAGATTATTCCAAATGGAAATTCATTCGTTGTTGTTATTGTTGGAATGTGAAATGTCCCCCAGTTCCTCTGGTGTCAGACTCTTGACTGCAGCTGATGCAGCTATTTTGAGAAGGGATGGAAGGGCCTAGAGCTCTCAGTGCTCAAGAGCTCTGGCTGCTCTTGCAGAGGACCAGAGTCCCATTCCCAGCACCCACATCAGGCAGCCCACGGCACCTGTAACTCCAGCTCCAGGGAATCTGCTGCCTTCTGCATGTACCCACATATAGACACATGTACGTACACACTAGTAAAAATAAAATAATTTGGGACTGAAGAGATGGCTCAGTGGTTAAGAGCACTGGCTACTCTTCCAGAGGACCTGGGTTCAGTTCCCAGCACCCACAAGGCAGCACACAACTGTCTGTAACTCCAGTTCCAGGAGGTCTGACACCCTCATAAGACATATATACAGGCAAAACCCCAGGGTACATTAAATAAATAAATCTATTTAAAAAAAAGAAGGAACCCCACCTAATTTTCCAGAGGAGCCGTGTCCAGTCTCAGCACCTATGTTGAGCTGCTCTCAACGCCTTGTTCTCGGGGGGACCTAATAATACCTTACTCTTACAGCTTCATACTGCACACATGCCCACCCACTCCCACCCCCACACACACTCCCAGCTGTTAATTAAAGAAGGTTTCCTTTATCATAGAGAACATATCTTCCTTCCATATAACAGAAGAAACAGTGTTATTCCAGAGAAATGAGGTTTCCGCAGAGGCAGCCAAATACTGTCAGTTAGAAGCAATGTGTCCTTAATGGGGCCACCAAAGAACTTGAGGTCCTAGACACATTTATCTAAATTTGTGGATTTAAAATAGCAGGTTTTGACACAACTATAGGTCATGAAATAAACTGAATTGCTGAATTATTTGTAAGACAATATGGAACAAATTTTTTTTTGATCCAGATTTCTTCAAGTTTTCGTTTATTTGCTTGGTTGGTCTTAGGATTTTGTTATTGTTGTTGTTAAACTGGTTTTGGATGTACATGCATAGTACACTTTTGTAGTGTGTGGTGGAAGTATAAGAGATTGTTGACAAAGAATTTGGGTAAACATTGTACTTGTATTGTGTCTAGGAGAGCCTTGCTACCATGGGGAGAGAGTATCCTGAACAATTACTTCAGCAGGGCATACATTTGAAGTTAAAACAATGACCAAAATATTTTTCAAAAACAGTAAGCAGATTGAAGGTAATGATGGATCAAGAGGAACCATTTGCAAACATGGTTGTAAATCAGATGGAAGCTCTACTTGATCTGCATTTGGTCTGTCCTGGGGTATGTGATGGCAGTGATAGAAAAATAGCAAATTGTATTTTGTTATTATAAATAACAAATAATAAGTCTCAGTCCTGGAGAGGCTCACTGCCCAGACATCATCAGGATCAATATAGCTTGGTGCCTCCTAATCCAGTGTAAGTTACAATTATGCTTCAACTTAGTTCCTACAACAGGCACCCCACCATCATCAAGTAGGTCATACCCTACAACTACCCAGGGCCTATGAGGAATGATGTAAACACGCTGGATGTGCCCAGCCATTCCCAGGTCTCCTAGGGCCCAAGCCTGGAATGGCTGAAGAACCTTTGAAATCCCCCACTGATAGAATTTGTTGCTCTCCAATAAAAATGTGAAAACCAAGCCAGATGAACAAACCAAAAAGTAAACCCTGTAGGCAGTACAGTCTTCGTGTGGAGGAATCAGAATGTATGAAAATGAGGCTGGGTGTGTCACTCACTGACAGAGTGGTTGCCCAGCGTGTGCAAGGCCCTGGGTTCAGTTGCCAGCACTGAAAAAAAAAAAACGTGAAAATCAGAACATCTGGGGTGGACTGCACACTTATGGTTAAACTCCTGGAAATACACCTTCGAGCAGAGAGTGGGAAACCCTTCACAGGAACAGCCCGAGTTGCCTTGTCAGCAGAGAGGCCCAGCAGGTGGCAGTCTGGATGGCAAGCTTAGGCTTAGGGCCTTGGTAAAGGGGGTATGGGTGGGCCTACTGTTCTCACCTAGGAACTGGGGAGAGGGTCCTAGCATGTCACTTGTTGGTGATACCCGGAGAGAAGGCTGTCACTGTGTGTGTTTGAGAAAACAGCACCGTTGGGATCAGACAGAGGTGGGGACCCCTGCTTATTCCTGCCACTTACTAGATCTTGGGTGAAACATGTCAAACTTAAGCCTTTGTTTCCTCATCTGCAAAACGGGCATAGAAATGCCTACCTCCTAAGGGTGGAAGGGGTAGATGCTCTCTGAGAGCTTAGGAAAGAATCGTTCCCACTCACCTGACACTGGGAAACCTTGAGAGGAGGCATGGAGAACTCTTCCTGCCCCATCACTTCCTGACAGGGTGAAGGAAGAACATGTGATAAAGTGGTCCAGGATCCTGCAGAGGTGCCTGGGACAGTCCTTCCGGGGTGGAGCTTATTTGTTTGTTTGATTGCTTTTTGTTTTGGTTTCTCTGTGTAGCCCTGGCTATCCTGGAGCTAGCTTAGTAGACCAGGTTGGCCTTAAACTCACAGAGACCCATCTGTCTCTGCCTCCCAAGTGCTGGGAGTAAAGGTGTGCACCACCACTGCCTGGCTGAGTTGCGCTTCTATCTTTTTTCATTGAGTTAGGCTCTGTCACTTAGGTACTAGACTGGGGGTGCCAATCATCCCCGCGGATTAACTTGTCTTTGGCGGGACTGCTAGCTTTTTCATCTTACTGAGCTGCACCTATGTCTTCCCAGCAACAAAGATGGTCCCGGCAGCCGCCCCAGCTCTCTGGATAACCAGTAACCATGCCTTTCCTTCAGGTGGAAGACATCACTGCCAGCCACGAGGCTGCTCTGCTGGAGATGGAAAACAACCACACGGTTGCCATCACGATCCTGCAGGATGACCATGACCACAAAGTTCAAGGTATCTATGAGCCCGTGTGCAGCAGGCCAAAGTGGCCGTGCTGAAACCCTCTGGCGGCAGAGCAAAGGATCCCTCCTTTCCTTCTTTTCTGTCCTTTTATTTTTCTTTCTACTGAAGTTTTGTCTTCATTCCTGTGAGGAGAAGGAATAGAAAGCAAGGCTTCAGGCGGGGCTGGGGGAGCTTGGCTAGCACACAGGAGGCCCAGAGTTCTATCTCCAGGCCCATGTCTAAAGCTTTATGAATCTTGGCACTTACCTCTCTCCTCCAAAGGAGTTCTATAAACCTTGAGGGAATATTCCATGAGATTCTTACCAGCCTGAATTCCACATGCAATGAGGGTATGAGGTGGGTTTTTTTTTTTGTTGTTTTTTTTTTACATCTCCTTGGGTAACTCAGGATGGAGTTGGCATCAGGGGCCATTCTCCTAGTAGGCACAGACAACTTGGGTCATGTTCTACATGTAACGCTAATAAGATTCAGTGCCCTTGTGATGCTCTTAGGCAACGGCAACAGCAGCCTCTCTCGGGCTCTTACTCCTTGTCCACACTCATCTTGGAGCAAGTTTGAGTGAACAGATTCTTACTGCCCTCATTTGGGAGCTGAATTATCTTTGTATGATGCTTTAATTGTGGCTGGTGCCCCCCGATGGGTTTGTGTACCAGAAACTTGTTCCCCATTGTGACAAGATGAGATAGGGCCTAGCAGAAATCCTTAGGTCACTAGGGATGTGCCCTCAAAAGGGATGAGGACGCCAGTCTCTCTGGCTTCCTGTGGGTAATGTGACCACTCTCTTGCACATCTTCTGTGTTAGCCAACCTTACTTTCCTGTAAGAACAAACTTGAAGCCGTCTGTGAACTGTTTCTGACATTCTGATCTGTGACTTGTCGGCTCTGTTGCTCTGGGTCACGGCAAGACAGTATATCATAGAAAGAACAGGTCCTGGAGCCGAGCCACTTAACAGGCAAACGAAAGCAAGGAGAGGGGCAGAGTGGACAGACCTCTCATGAGATGCCACTTCTTAGTGGTTCCATTACCATAGGCCCTTTCATGGGTGGACCTTGGAAGGACACTCAGAATCCAACTGTAGTACACTCAAGACCTTTGAGCAGAGTGGGCAGTGAACCCTACCTTTGAATCTCTAAAACTATCAGCCAAAGCAACCTTTTTATTTTATAAAGTTAGTCTTCCTCGTTGATTATATTGTTACAGTAAAAGACTAATGTGTGGGTTTTGTGTACCTTCTGACAATGCTACCAAGTCCAACTAAGATGTCCCTTTGTGGAAGAAGAGGGTTTAGTTTTAAATAGATTTGTTTTTATTTTTACGTGTGTGTGTGTGTGTGTGTGTGTGTGTGTGTGTGTGTGTATGAGTGTGAGTGCAGGTGCCCATGCAGGCCAGAAGAGGGCGCCAGATATCCTGGAGTTACAGGCAGTTGTATGCCATCTGACGTAGGTGCTGGGAATTGAACTCAGGTCTTCTATAAGAGCAGGAAGGAAATCCCTTAACTTCCTTCACCATCTCTCCAGGTATGGATTTCATTTGTTTGTTTGTTTTTTTATTTTTTGAGATATGGTTTATTTGAGTAGCCCTGGCTATCCTGGAACTCACTCTATAGACCAGGCTGGCCTTGACTCACAGAGATCCGCCTGCCTCTGCCTCCTAAGTGCTGGGATTATAGGCGAGTGCCTCCATTGCCCAGCATGAATTTTGTTTTTAAATTTCCCCTCCTTTTGCTTGTTTTTCCCAGTCAGCTGGTTGTTCAAGTATCTATTAAAAACAATAAAATTTAACACTGAATCAATATATTTTTAATATGAGAATTTACTTCAGAATTTTTTATTGTTTTAAAATAGTCTTTCTAACAACAAACTGGCTGTAAAGTATTTGATGTTCATCTGTCTCCTCCCTCAAGCACCTTTGCAATAAGCCAAACAGGAGACAAGAAAGAAAAGTACCCCAAGAACTGGTCCAGTACACCTGTGTCTTGAATTACACATCCATCTCCTTGGCTACACTCTGAAATGACCTGGAGACTTTAAAAGGCAATGGCATTTAGACCATACCTCCAAAATTTCAGACTTTCCAAAACTCTAATATGCAGGAGGAGTTGAGAAGAATCACCTTAGAGAGCAAATAGGACAGAGTATCATGACCTTGTAATAAAGAAATGCATTGTGGGAAGCCAATATTGTATAGTAAGCAATAATATTTGTTCTCCATTCCCTTGGGGTATTGGGACCCCCCCCCCCAGCAGTGCCCATTCCCAAGCTACAGACACAGTCCCTCAGGGGAGAGGTTTTGAATGTATGGATTCTATAAATTGTGGTATACCTGCCCTCTTTTCCCCTTGTATTTTCACACAAATAAGCCTGGTCGATTTTTTTTTCTGACAAATAAAGTCTTGCTTTAGACACCACATCCAAGGCCTTTGAATTGTTATGTATGAAGTTGCGATAGTATGGATCTATATAATAGGAGCTTAAAATTCATTGTGATATGTAGGGTGATGGTCTCAGTGGCCAGTAAAACCAATAATACACAGAGGCAAGTAGACCAGAAGGCCAATTCATATAAAGTTGTAGTGATGAGCTGTGGGCAAGCCTGCTTTTCGTCCTGCCCGGCTCCGGCATGGTTAGCTTTACACCCTACTCCCAACCACTGGCTAGCTTATGCCCCGAAATAATTACACGGAAACTGTATTCATTTAAACACTTCCTGGCCCATTATTGACTAATTCTCACATCTTGCTTTAACCCATATTTAGTAATCTGTGTAGCACCACGAGGGGTGGCTTACCAGGAGAGATCTTAACCTGCATCTGTCTCGGAGAGGAGAGGCATGGTGACTGCCTGAGGCTTCTGTCTCACTTCCCTTCTTCCCAGCATTCTGTTCTGTCTACTCCACCCACCTAAGGGCTGGCCTATCAAATGGGCCAAGGCCGTTTCTTTATTAACGAATGAAATCAACACAAACAGAAGACTATCCCACATCATAAAGTCAGTGAAACTGGGGGCTGAAGAGGTGGTTTGGGGTTAAGAGCACTGGCTGTTTTTGCAGAGGACCCAGGTTCAGTTGCCAGCACCTATATGATAGTTCACAACTATCTGTAACTCTAGTTCTTTTGGCCTTCCTGGGCCCCAGGCATGCACACGATACACATACATACATGTAAGCAAACACTCATGCACAAAATACAATAAATTTAAAAAAATAAAGTCAATAAAATAAGCTTAAATTTTATTTTTTCAGAGATGAAAACTTTGGCTGTGGAAACTAGATTCTTAAAGCCCTTGTCACCATAGTTAAAGATCTGTGCTCATGGAAACTACATGGATTTCTTAGTTACAACTCTTAGTGACCCAAATGGTAATTGTTGGTATCTAGGACTCTCTTGTTCCAAACACAGGATCCAGGCTGATAAAGGAGACTGTCACCCTTCTAGTCATACCACAAAAACAAAGTGCTGGTCTACCCAGGATGAGATGGGGTTTACCCAGATGATAAGACTCTTCCTGTCTAGAGGGGTCAAAATGCATTTGCTTAATACCTATATCACCTACATCAATCACCTACATCATCACGTACATCACCTACATCATTACCTATATCATCACCTCCATCACCCACATCATTACCTACATCATCACCTCCATTACCTCCATCATTACCTACATCACCTACATCAATCACTTACATCATCACCTACATCACCTCCATTACCTACATCATAACCTATATCACTTCCATCACCTCCATCATTACCTACATCACCTACATCATCTACATCATAACCTATATCACCTACATCATCTACATCATAACCTATATCACCTACATCATCTACATCATAACCTATATCACCTACATCATCACCTACATCATAACCTGTATCACCTATATCATCACCTACATCATAATCTGTATCACCTACATCATCACTACTTCATAACCTACATTATCACCTACATCATAACCTATATCACCTACATCATTACCTACATCATCACCTACATTACCTACATCATCACCTACACCACCAACATCATAACCTATATCACCTACAGCATCACCTACATCACCTACATCATCACCTGTATCACCTACATCATCATCTACATCACCTACATCATCACCTTCATCTGCATAATGGATAAGTTATTTCCTGGATGTGACTTTACACAGAGCAGAGTTATCCCAAAACTCCTGAGAGAGACAGAGCAGTCAACCTTTCCTTCAGGTCGAGTGTCTTATAACCAGTCTTTGTTCAAGCAAATTCTGGGGATCCCTAGTCCACAGACTATGGCCCAGAGGCCACTAAGATGTCTTTGTTGACTCAGCACTGATCCCTCAAGCACACTGTGAAGCTGGCATGGTTGGCAAAATGTCTTCTCCAATTGCTGAGTGTAAAGCTCTCAGCCTGACATGGATGCTTTGAAGCTGGGAGAGCAAATTCTGGGGTCGGAGGAAAACAACTGTTTCACCGTTAGGAAAGGTGGGACATTCAGCTGGTGCTGTTGACAGAGGTTCTCACATGGCCAAGGTTGTTCAGCATACGCAAGTACGTGTGCACACATACTGGTGAACATGCGTGTGCTTTCTCTCCCTCTTTCTTTCCCTTTTCTCCCTCAACTCTCTTTCTTCCGGTCACTTCTTTCTTTCTCTCACAAACCACATTCTGATCACCACAGCCGACTTCAGACGAGCAGAAGAAACCTTGAATCTGCTGTAGCTGTCCATCATCTGCATACCCAAAGTCATGTGTCCTCATCCGCCCAAACAGCCTTGTTCTGTGCTTTTCAGAAGAAAGGTCCACTTCATAATGATTTGATTTCTTCTTCCTTCTTCCCAGAACTGATATCTACCCATGAATTTGAAAAGAAGGAACTGGAAGAAAACTTTGAAAAGCTGCGTCTGTCATTACAGGTTTGTGTCTTCTTTGTTCCCTTGGCTAGTGAAGAGGTCTCAGCACTGTGCTCACTGGCTAACATTTATCTGACACCCACTGTGTACTGGAATATGGAAACATACCCCCCATCCTTTAGAATCTGGTCCTTTCCTGACAGAGCTGTGGAAAAAATATAAAAGCACCAAAAAGCCATTTGTGCCTCGTGAATAATGCAGTCAAAGAATACTAATGAAGTTAATGGGACATTTGCTGTGTCAGGGGTAACTGGAAAGTGGGGTGGGGTGGGAAGAGAAACTTCTAGACACGAATAGTGTTGCAAAGGTAGGAATTGCAAAGGTTGGACTACATCCTGGCAGTTTTAAGTTGGACTTAGGTTACCTGAAGATGGGCAGGATGGAAATCCCCCTTTCTGCCTCTCATTGTTGCTCGGGGGAGGGTGTTGGTCTCATGTCAACTGAGTTGCCTGGCTTCCTTCTGGTCTTCAGGGGGAGAGTGTGGAGTCTCTCAGGCACATCCATCACCCCCCTGCCTTCTGGAGACCTGCCAGCTGCCTTCGAAAGGCCAGCAGCAGCCCCAGGGCTAGAGTGAGCTGCCTGGGAAGCTTCAGGGATGGGACAGCTCAGCCCTGATCCCAGCTGGGGAGGTTCTGACTACAGAACATGGCATTTTAAATGTCATGGTCACTCATGTCTGGAAATTGGGAACACTGTTCCCAGGACTGGAACGTGTGTGCTGGAATCTTGCTTTTGGTGACATCTCTGTCACAATGAGCCCGCCCCACGAGGAAAGAACCCAAGGTCACAGAGAGAACATTGCAGAAAACATAGCGACTGAGGTACAGCTCAACAGCTGAGTACTTGTCTAGCATGTCACCAAGTCCCTTCCTCTCCAGTCCCCTGAGGCTGTAGAGTTCTGTACCTCTCCATCCAGCAGAAAATTTTTAAGCTGGACATTGCTGTGTGGAGCATAGAGTCACTGAAGCCCACTTCTTAGCGCTACTCCGCACCTGGAGCAACTGCTTGCTTGGGCAATTAGAGATTCAATCTGCACTCTGTCAGTTCTTCCTAGCTCTGGAGCTGGGACGGCGATGCACCTCTGTCCGCCTCAGTTACCTGCCCGTGAAATGGGGCTAACAGTAGCTTTTCCTCCAGATGTGAGCAGATGAAGGAGAGCAAGCTAGGAGGCTGAACAACCCTAGACAGGTTTGCGTGAGAACCAAGAAAAAACAGCTACCACGAGCTATTCCAGCAACGCGGCATTTATTATTAGCACGCCATTTGTTGACTTCCGAGAGGCCCATGCTGGGTTAGCCCACTCGAAGGATCTAAAGTAGTCCACATGGGTTGCGAATCGTTTAGTCCTGTCTTGACTGCGGCAGGATCCTTCCATCCCTGCTGGTCTATTCAGAAGAGTGAACAAGGCAGGAAGATGTCACTTGGATGGCTTAGATCCATCTGGGTAGTTATTGTTTAGAGTTTTGTGTTGTTTTGATTTTTAATGGTGGGAAAGAGGCTTACAAGAGATACTTCCTGCCGGGAGGCAGTGGCACTCAGGAGGCAGAGGCAGGCAGATCTATGTGAGTTCGAGGCCAGTCTGGTCTACAGAGTGAGTTTCAGGACAGGACAGCCAGGAATATTACACAGGGAAACCCTGTCTCAAAAAACCAGAGAGAGAGAGAGAGAGAGAGAGAGAGAGAGAGAGGTCCTTAGGTAACTCCTAAGAAGTATGGTGAGGGAGTGAGATAGCACCAGAAATTTTATAGTCCATTCTGGAAGGTGAAGGCAGTGGTGGCATAGCCCAGTGCTGGCCCACGGGAGCTTCTTCAAAACTGACGTTTCGACTCCTTAGCTCATGTGAACGCAAACTCCCACTGGCATCCGTATTGTCCCCATGTGCTTTTAATGACAATATGGGGACTTTTGCTTCTTAATAATGAAAGGCAAGTAACTGGAAGAAAGAGAAGAGAGGAAAAGGAACCTGCCCAGGGAAGTGGGGAAACCGAGGCTCTCTGCCATGGTGAAGGAAGGAAGTAGCCCTGTGGGCTGGCACACGCATGGGGCTGTTGTGCAAAGTCACCTCATTTGCGAGTCCCGGCTCTTTCTGATCACTAGCTGAGTCGTGTCTCTTGCAGAAGAGTTCATGAGAGCCCTTGGCCCCTCCCTGTGTTTTAACCCAGCAGAAATGGAGCCATTAGGGGGACTTGTGGGAAGAGGTGCTGTTTAATCAAGGAGAGTTCAGAGCACCCTTCTTGTGCTGTGGTGACATCACTGTCACCGTGGCTGAGAGGATCTCCTTAGCCACATTTGCTCTGAAGCTCACCAGGAGCCCAGTGTACCTTAGGCATGTATGCCTTCATTCCTTCTGCACACACAGACCGCGGCCACAAGGTGGGGCTGCTTGCTGATCTAGTGGGGAGAGAACTAAGCTGGAGAAGAATGGGTGGCTCCACTCATAGAACAGCCCAGCCCTGAAGTCAGAAAGATGCGTTGAGGGTCAGCAGTGAGCCTAGAATGAGAGGATCCTGGGCAAGGGCAGCCGGTCCTCCCTTCCATGTTCTAGTCGGCTTTCTGTTGCTGGGCCAAAACACTGACCCAAAGCCTCTTGCAGAGGAAAAGGTTTCTTTGGCAGACAGGTTCAGCCCATTATTGAGGGACGCTGAGACAGGAACTCAAGACAGAAAGCTGGAGGCAGGAACTGATGCAGAGAGCGTGACGTAGTACTGCCATACTGCCTTTCTTAAATAGACCAGAACCATCCACCTAGGGATGGCTCCGTCCACAGTGGGCAGGGCCCATCCATGTTCATCATCAATAGAGAATACCATGCAATTCCATGGAGGCAATTCAATTGAAATTCTCTCTTCCCAACTTGTATCAGGGTGATAAAAACTGACCTGCCCCCTGCTGCCCAACTCCTAGTGTCCATCCATGTGGCCCCTAGGGAACATCTCTTGTTGTCACTTGCAGGACCAGGTGGACATGCTGACATTTCAGAGCCAGTCTCTGCGGGACAGAGCCCAGCGCTTTGAGGAAGCTCTACGGAAAACCACAGAAGAGCAGCTGGAGGTAGTCATCACTACCTGGGCCTCCTGGTGGGTGGGGACATGACTGGCTTCCCCAGCAGCAGTCTTGCCTAGGGACGGGGCCTCCACACTGAAGCTGCTGCTGCAGAGGGTGCTGGCCCCAACTTCATTAAGATGTGTATGCAGTGCCTATCAGCACTTCTCCCCGAGACAGACTATAACCATAGGTTTCTCCAGCAACCTGCTATTTCTGCCAAAACCCACAGCACTCATCAGGCAGGGTCCCTGGGTGCCTATGGTGTAAACTCCTCTCTGGCTGGAGACAGCCCACACCGTGCTTCTCCAACTGCGTTTTAGGCTGGCGCAGGACAGGACCAGCTAAGATGTGAGTTATAAGGTCAGAGGTTAACTTTTTTTAAGAATAACTGGCTAATTGCCTACCATCTGATGCAGTGTTAGAGAGAGGCGAAGGTTGAGGATGAGCATCTTCTGCTGAAATACTACACTGTTTTTTATCCTGTGGTGTCATAGATTGAAGCTAGGGTTTCACGTGAGCTAGACAAGTGCTCTACCACTGAACCAAATCCCTAGCCCATCCCCTGCTTTCCCATTAGAGACAGAGTCTCATGAAATTGCCTAGGTTGGCTTTGAAGTTTCTACCCACCCCTCTGCCTCTGCCTCTTTGAGGGCCTAGGATTAAAAGCCTAAACTGCCACAGCTGGCTTGAATTTTTTTTTCAAGGTTTTCTACCTGAAATTCCCATTCCAACCAATGTCCTGCCTTTTTACTGCTTACATCCACCGACCCTAACATGTCTTCTCATAAATGGCTTTTAAAACAGAGGAGAGCATCTTTAATACAATAAGCATGGTAAATGTCCTTCAACATTTAGACTTCATACCTGAGTACTGTATTTACATCATTAAATCCACACTCTTTCCCCTCCAACCCCTCCATGCCCCCCCCCGCAACTTCATGACCTCTTCTTTGATTATTGCGACAAACACACAGACAGACAGACAGACAGACAGACGACAGACAACCTGCGGAGTCCATCTAGTGTTGCTCACATGCACATGTGATTGGGATTGGATGACCCATCAGGGGGCTTGTCCCTAGAGAAGACTGATTCTCCCTCCTTCAGTAGCCATTGGTTGCCCGTAGCTCTTCATCTAGGGATGGGGCCAGGTGAGCTCTCCCCCATCCACACTGATTTACTTGGCTTATCTCCTATGCATGAACTTATGGGCCTATTCACGGGCGCAGGTGGGTCATGTGAGGCCCCAGAGCCCTGGGAATCAAGTCCCCTGGAAGGCTGTTCAGAGCCTGTGCTAGCCCAGGAATTCCCCATCGGAGGCGCTGGCACCTGCTCCCTCACAGATACCGTGGGCACACACAGGGGGAGCATGGAAACACCACACTGAGCCCATGCATAGCCTTGGGTCCCAGTGGGCTGTGCCAGGAAGCTGTCCTAAAGCGCACCCTCTCTGCCCTTGTAGATTGCATTGGCTCCCTATCAGCACCTGGAAGAAGACATGCAGAGCCTGAAGCAGGTGTTGGAGATGAAGAACCAGCAAATCCACCTGCAGGAGAAGAAAATTATAGAGTTGGAGAAGCTGGTGAGTCGCTCTGCTTGCTCCGGAGTCAGTGTCCCGCCGATGACAGTGCTCAGTGGGGCATGCCCCTCCCTGCCTGTCACTCACAGGTGAACAGGAAACTCACAGCTGAGCCTGGAAGCCCTTCTCACACATCCAGGGCTTCTGACGAGCAGTCTCAGGAGCCTCCTTTGTCACCTCACCGGTCTTTGCCACGTCCTTCCACCACCAAAGGCACAGCAGGAACTGCCCAGCACTGCTGTATCCCAGGCTGGGCAAAGCTCTGTCCTTCCTTTCCAGTAGCTCACCTGGGCAGTAGGTGCTGCCATGAGCCCAGAAGAGAAGCCTCGGAAAGGGACAGTTGCACCCAGCCTGTGAGTGGCTGAGGCCACGTGGCAACCCTGGTGGAATGTCCGCACATCCTCACGTGGCAGAAGGAGCAGAGACAGCAGTCACGGGGGTCCACCTTCAGGAGTCGGTCTCCTCCTGGTACTGTCATCTTAGGGAGTGATCAGCATAGCTTTCTTGGGAGGACAGGAGCATCCAGTTCATACCAAAGTCTCTGTACCTCAGTCCACAGCTTGGTCCCTAGGAACTAGCCCAGGGAAACCCCTAGGGAAACATGGCCATGTCTTGCCCCCTCCTAGAGGCCCAATACCCGGGGAAGGGCTAGTGTTCCTGAAAGGAATTCATAGTGTAGAGATACTGACCTCTGCAAGAGTCAGTCTTCAATAGGAAATTTTCCCAAAGCCATAAATAGTTTATTAATTTTTTTCTTTATTATTTTTTCATGTTTATTTTAAAGTTATGTATCTATGTGTATGACTGTGTGGGTATGTTCATATGAGTGTAGTGCCTACTGAGGCCAGAAGAGGGCACCAGATTCCCTTGGAGCTGGAGTTACAGATGGTCATGTGTGCTGGGAAACAAATTCAGGCCCACAAAAGTCATACTTGTTTTTAATGGCTGAGCCATCTCCCCAGCCCCAGCCCCAGCCCCAGCCCCAGCCCCCTTCGTTTATTATTTTAAAATAACTATTTGCTACTATAAAAAGGAAGAGAGAATGTACACATTGTAGGAAATTATAAAGTAAGGTAAACAAAAACAAGGAAATTAAAATACCGTATTCCAGCCCAGGCAGTGACCCACCTTTAATCTCTGCACTCTGAGGCAGATGCAGGTGGATCTCTGTGAGTTCAAGGCCAGCCTGGTCTACAGAGTGAGTTCCAGGACAGCCAGGGCTACACAGAAAAGTCAAGCCCCTCCCTGACAAAAAAAAATCATATTCCTTCTACATTAACACTTCTCAGAGGTATATCTTGATACCCCATCATACATCCATGCACGCGCACACACACACACACACACACACACACACACACACACACAGTCTTGTGCAATGTTTTATAACCTACTTCCAATGAACAGGTTGTTGTTGGTGGTAGTGGTTTTGTTTTGTTTTTCCAGCTAGGGTCTTGCTGTGTAGTCCATGCTGGTCTGAAACTTGTTATCCTCCTGCCTCTACCACCTGAGTACTGAGATTACAGGTGTGTGTCACACATTCACCTTCGAAGACTTAGTTCCCGGACACCTCATCCTGATTCGTTTCTGGAATATTCTTTGCAACTAACTGGTTTACCCAAATCAGGAGCTGGCCCAGCAGCAGCTGCTGCATTTGGTCCATGTGTTGCTCTCTGTCTGCAGGTATCTCTTGTTGCATAGGTACGTGCTAGACCATGGGACATTACCACGGTCCTGGGCAGTGGAGGCCACGTGGCTCATTCCAGCAACCCAGCGCCTACCATGGACCTCTGGGGATGCACTGACCCGATCTTGCCTTGTATCCTGGCCAGGGTGACCCTCAGACAGCCGTTCATCTTCCTCTTGGTGACTGGACTGTCTGCATAGGCTCACCCGCAAGCCCCTGGGCTGATCTGGCTATGTTCAGCCATGATCTGGCTTTGCAGGAGGCCTACATGTCTCCCTGTCCCAGAAATCTACTCTCTACTTCCTGGAAATAAAGATGAAGGCGAGATCATGTGCCTTGCCCCAGGCCTTGGCGTGTATCCCAAGCCCTAGTCATAGGCAAGCGGCAGTTTTCTTTAAAGATTAGTTATATGAACTGTCAGTGTGCTCCCCTCTTTCACAAGACAGTCCAGGCCGAGGGGCTCACCCCAGTCATTGTAGCAGCTAGGAGGCTAAAGCAGGAAGGTTGTCATGTGTTCCAGGGCGGTCTTAGTCACATGACAAGTTCCAGTCAACATGGGCTACAAAGTGAACCATACTTCAAAAAAGAAAAGAAAAATCTAAACATAGAATGAAAGCAGATCCCCCAGTGACTGACAGACGTCATGAAGTAGAGAACAGCAGCCACCATGGGCTTCCCCAATAGGGTGCCAATACTTCCTCCCTGTTTTTAAAATTGACATCTGCTTCTGTATCTTTCATGACAAGTAAGAGCCCTAAGGCTTCTAGGCTTCTTTGCTTTGCGTTTCTGTCTGGAAAGGAAAAAGTGTGCCCGCAATACTTGGCTCTCCAGCCCTGCTAATTCAGAAGCTCTTGAGTAGGGCAGTGTGCACACTTGGCAAGAGACAGTGATTCACTACAGATGACACAGGACCCGCTGGTCAAACAAGGTTCTGATGAACTCATAACTAGCGCTCTCTTCTCTCTCTCTCTCTCTCTCTCTCTCTCACACACACACACACACACGCACACACACACACACACACACACACACAATCTAAGATGTGTACTGCACACTGCTTTTTTCTACCTACATTGCACTCGGGTATTTTCTGTTCTGTTTCTCTGAAACGTGAAATGCTGGTCCCTTATCCATCTCACTTGACTTTCTGCCCACAAGGCCACTGTTCAGAACAGTTAGTGAAGAACAAAGTGTAGAAGTCAGGGCCGCTGCCTTGCCGTTGGCCTGCAGGAGTCCTTCAGTAGTGTTCCTCTCCTAGGTGGAGAAGAACATCATCCTGGAGGAAAAGATCCAAGTTCTTCAGCAGCAGAACGAGGACCTCAAAGCAAGGATTGACCAGAACACGGTTGTTACCAGGTGAGTGAGCGTACCTGGCCTCTGATGACATGTCCTGCTCAGATGGCTTTCCTTGAACATCTGCATGTCCCTGTGTCCAGCCTGAATAATCTGGTGCCTCTCAAAGGATCAGAAGGAAAGCACATGGCTGTGGCCCCTGAGAACACATCCTGGCTGTGTGTCACATCCCTCCCCATTCCCTGGGACAAGAGAGTAGAGACCACAGTCACAGCAAGTGCTGGGATTACTTCCTGGAGATTAGGAGAGGGCTATCGGCAAGGTGTCCCCAGGCTAAAAAAGAACCATGGCTAGGTGACAACCCCAAGATTGCAGAAGCTCAGGTCAGTTTGTCCCTACAGGATCCTCTCTCAGTAGCCTTACTTCCAAGGAAGGATTGGGAATCACCCTTGACCCCAGCTCAGAGTGGGGTGAAAGCAGGACTTGGAGGCCAGCTATAGGCTGTTCTGTGCAGCAAGGCCAGTGTGTCATGAGTCTCTCTCTGTCCCGCCACCCAGCTCCCAACAAAATGACATGGAAACGTATAATTAATTATGAAAGCTCAGCCTATAGCTTAGGCTTGTCCCACTAGCTCTTATAACTTAAATTAATCCACTTATATTCATCTACATTTTTGCCTCATGGCTTTTTACCTATTTTTCACCTCGCACCTCCTGTTTCCTCTCCATGTCCTCTGGCATCTCTCCTTTGCCTAGATTCATCTCCTCTTCCTCTCTCCTGGAAGTCCTGCCTAACCTCTTCTTGCCTAGCTATTGGCCATTCATCTCTTTATTAAACCAATCAACTTGATAAAGACACGTCTTCACAGTGTACAAAAAAGGTTATTCTACAAAACTAGTGAGATCCAGGCCTGAGTCCTTTCTCACGCAGCTGGACCATTCTCCTCTGTGCAGCCATGATGTATGATCCTGCTTATATGCATACACTCGTGTGCACACACTCCTGTGGACACTAGCACACACATGCTCACACCTATACTCATATACTAACACTCACACTTGCATGCTTATACACTCACTTACATGCCACTCGTTCCCATGCCCACACATACCCAGCCGCTTTCCTCAGACAGCAAGTGCAGGCATTGGTCCAGAGTAGAGTTCCTGGACTCTAGCCCATCGGGTTGTAAGATGTGTTTGTGTTTCCTGTTAATTCCTTGAAGAGGCTGTCATTTTTAAAAATACAAAATGGGTTAGACAGGTGATTCAGTGGCTAAGATCACTGGTTGCTCTTCAAGAGGACCCAAGTTTAATTCCTGGCACCCTCATAGCAGCTCACAGCCCTCTGTAACTCTAGTTCCAGGGGGATACAACGCACTCTTCTGGCCTCTACAGGCACTACATACAAGTGGCTCTCAGACATACATGCAGACGAAACACCTATACATAAGTAAAAAAAAAATTAAAAACATGCAACAAAGTCAACAATTAAGCATCATGACATACACGCACATGAGTGTGCACACACACACACACAATTGACTTTTCTTCCACCTTTATCAGCAAACAGTAAGTAGGCATCTTTTTTTCTGGGTGCCATGCTGAATGCCAGTCAAGAACATAACAGAACCTTGATCCTGCTTTCCAGGGCTCGTGGTCCAGCAGACAGGTCCAGCAGAGCTAATGACTTTGGTCACAGAGGCATTGACCCAGGGCAGAAGGTAGTGGTGAGCTATTCCTGGCTGATTGACAGCTGTCAGTCAGTACCCTGACATCGCCATGGACAATCTCCATCTCTGCCTCGAGAAGGCAGCCTCTCCTGTGCCCCTCTAGCAGCCTGCCCACACTGCCCACCACCTCCCTCCTTTCTACTCCAGCCTCTGCCTTTGCTCTGCGTACAAGTTCCACCTCCCCTTACCCAGCAGAGTCCTGTGAGCCCTGGTCCGCTGCCCACCAGGCAGCTTTGAGTGTCACTGATAGGCCTGCTGCCTGACCATCATTCTCCCCCATGCAGACAACTGTCGGAGGAGAATGCTAACCTCCAGGAATATGTGGAGAAAGAGACCCAGGAAAAGAAGAGACTGAGCCGAACCAATGAAGAACTACTTTGGAAGCTCCAGACTGGGGACCCCACCAGCCCGATTAAATTGTCCCCGACGTCCCCAGTGTATAGAGGCTCCTCCTCTGGACCGTCCTCTCCAGCCAGAGTTGGCACCACACCTAGATGACATCGCTTTGCCACCTCCAGGAGCTCAGGCTTCTGTCCATCTGAGGGAGTGCTGGCCAGGTGCTGGCGGCCATCCTGTGCGCATGCTCAGTAGCTGCATGTGCGTCTTAGGCAGCGTCCTCTCTGACCCCCGTGTGAGACCGTCCTGGTATTGACGCTTAGAAAGGTGTAAGCAGCAGAGTCCGGTGTCCCAACATGTTTTAGTGTAGTTAGAGGCTAAAGAGAAACAACGCCATTTGTTCTTGACAAATGAGCTTTCACAGCGGACGTTTAGGTCGGTTACAAACAGCTCCGATTGGAATGCACAAAACCCTCCTTATACGACCGCGTGGGTATATTCAGACACGTGAGTATACACACGTGGAGATTCTGAATTGCATTTTTTATAACATGATGGGCTGACATATTTTAGTGACAGTCAGCAGTTTTCTAAGTTGTGCCTAAGAATTATTGGGAAATGAAAATGCATTTCTATCTAGTTTCCTGGAAATATTTCTACCCCAAATAGAAGGAGAAAAAAAAAGAAAAAAAAAAGATAGAAGCATTTCTGTCTGCCACCGAGTGGTGCCGTGCTTAACACAAACACCAGCGATTTGTAGATGGTGACTACCTTTGGAGCAATTAGCTTCTTAGTCTATTGAGGTGGGGTCCCTGTTACCCCATTGCAGGATTTAGTTGTGACTCTGCCCATCCTGAGAGGATGAAACAAAAGTAGCTGGGGCGGATGGGGACACCAAGGGGTCGAGTGGTTTGGCCAATGTTTTTCCCATTAGTGATTCATGATAGTTTTGGAAATACCAGTTTAGCTTCCTCTCCACCCCCCACCTAAATAGCATCTCCGAGTCCATCATTAAGCTATTATTGAATCCTTAGGAAGATACGGAGGAGTGTGACCTTTGTAATAAGGGTGAGCATGAACTTGGAAGAAAGCAATACCCTGCACGGTAATTCATCCTCATGAAAGAAGAATGCTGATAGAGGCCACATTCGACCAGGCGCGGAATAAGGACGTGGGCTCCTGTCACTGGCTTTCATAGGCAACACTCCCCCACCTCCATTTTCAGTTTGGTTCTTTGACTCAACCCCATCACCACCACACATCAAGATGGCTCAGGGGTTCTAGTCAGGGCTTCCAGAAATCAACCTTTCAGTCTGGGGGTGGGGGTAGGGGCCCAGTTCTAAAGGTGCTAGATCATGTCCTTTCTGATGGAGGATCACCAGGGCTGCCCCTGGCTGAGGTCCCATCTTAGCCCCGGAAGGCTCTCCCAAATAAGGGAGGCCAGTGTAACAGCCAGCCAGTGGCCAGCAGCCGCTGGACTGGTCTTTGTCTCTAATATGGTAGAATTAGAACATGAAAGGTATTCGTGTAGTGCTATGAAAGATTAGAAGCATGACCCACAGAAGAGACGTAGTGTATCAGTCAGCACAGTGGTGATAATGATACCTTTGTTTCCTGTATGTGACAAAGACCCTTCACTTCCTAAGCATGGGCCTGTCTTTGAGCATGTCCAAGATGAGAAGAGCCATTGAGCCAGAAAGAAAGAGCCTGGGGACGGTGTCAGCTTGTCCAAGGACACACATAGCCAACACTGAGGCAAATGTGGGGTCTACAGCCCTCCTGCGGCTCCAAGTCTGGAGGGCTTCCTGGTCTCAGGTGCATGTGCCTGTAGCCAACCTCCACGGGCCTTGCCCATTCTGGAGACATCCACAGTAGAGACACACTGAAGAAACAGGTCCTTTGCCTTCGGCTCTGCATGATACTGGGATACTGAGTTGGGCATCCCATAAGAGTAGCTCATGATACTGGGATACTGAGTTGGGCATCCCATAAGAGTAGCTCATGCCATGTCGATTCAACACACAGTTCTTTATTCTTTTAGCAGGCCCAACCTGCAGATATAAGTTTGGTGGCTGCTTAGCTCTCCGGATTAGGACCTGCCTCCACAGCTGCACCTGTGGACGGCGGGTCCTCAGCAATACAGACTTTAATGTGAGTATAGAATGTGGTACAGTATATTAGACTGTTGTGGTCAAAGTGGTAGCGATGTTAGAGCTATATACCCTCACTAGGTGGACTAGAGCTTTGCCCTAATCAGCCTCGACCTTGGGCACTTGAACCAATTTCCCCATGGCCCTGGCTTTGTTTCTCCATCACAGACACCTCTCACGTATGGTGCCACACTTGAACTGAGTCCTGAGATTCAGGCGGCCCGAGCTGCTGTGCCTCTTCCATGATCCTCCTGTCTCTATGCTGCTGTGATCTAGACCTCTCAAGTGTGGGAATCGGTGTCTGGCCTCATCCCCAGGCTGGGACACTGCGTCCTCCCCTCCTGCCGCAGACAGATCTACCGAACAGTGCTAGGCTCTTGACGGAGCCAGGAGGTCCTGCTGACCTGCTCCCACTGCCTCTCCACAGGCTGGGACCAGGTTCTGGTGATGTCAGGTTGGGTCTGGGGCTCAGGGGTCTGGTACTCTGGGATTAGTTGAAGGGGCACAATGTTCTTTTTCCTGCCCCTCCAGTTTCTGTGTTCCATATTTGTGTTGAACTCTAAAGCTTATTAAAAACGAATCTGAGGAATTTTCCATGATATCCGTGTGGTGTGTGTAACTGGAGACATGTCCTGTTCAGGCTCGAGATGCCGGGCAATGAAGCAAAGGTATATTTATACCCCTTTCTGGGTGTGCCAGAGTTGATGGCCACCAAGAAAAGTCTAGCGACTCCTCTGCTCCCAGACTCAGCAAGTCCAAAGCTTGTACTTTCCCTACAGCCCACCATCTGGGAACCAAGCCTATGATCCTATGGGCTTATTCTTACTCAAACCACCACAAGTGGTCAGGTGCACATTTGTTCATTTCCGTCTGGAGTCAGCCACCCTTCCCCTCTCACCAGCCGTCCACTGTGGATTATGGCCGTTTATCCAACCTAGCCTGACCCCACAGTGTCCCACAGGTGCTGGCATTACCTGGGGGGGAGTCACGGGGGAGACCCAAATTTTCCAGTTCCCTGTATTCAGTTTGGTGGAATGTGTGGGAATGGCAGAGAGACTGTAACTAGGGGTCCCTGTGGTCATGGCACTTCCTGGCCCTATGATGAAGCCCCCAGGGTCTCCTGAAGGCCAGTCAAGCTTCCCGAATTATTGATAGAAACCTAATGATTGATGCCCGGCTTGTCACCAGGTCCTGTACTCTTAGTTTCTCCAGGGATATAGTGTGTCCCCACATTTTAGTACCCCTTGTCCATTGTTCTCATGCCCACCCTGTGTGACACCACCACCTGTGTTTATCAAGGGTTTGGGTGGTGACCCAGCCCCTGGCATGTTCAGGAAATGAGATTGACACCAGGGTGGGAAACTGTGTTCCCGCCCATGGCTGATTCACTGCAGGCAGAGGGAACTTGGGACTCGAACCCCTCATCACCTTTTCTGAACCAAGGAGCTTTGACGATTCCAGAATACCTGTATCACATCCAGTAGGACCCCGTCAGATGGCACCCTCCCTATGGTTAGCATCAGAGGTCACTCTCAAAGGAGGTGCCACATTAGTGGATGGTATCAATGGACAACCATGGTCTTCTGCCTCCCCGGGCTCTCGTGCATGGTGATGGGGTCTGGAGCCTGCCCACTCTGGGGTCTGCATCAGCTGTGCGCATGTGTGCACATGCCTCTTTAGACTATATTTCTAGGTTGGTGGGCAAGCTTAACACAGTAAACTGAAAGGGCTGGTCCCTTTGAGCAAGGGCTGACAGGCTACAACAGCCATTTCCACTCCTGCCCACTGCAGCCTTATGTTCTGCCCAGGTCTGTGTAGTTGGCAGACAAGGAAACTCTCTGGGCTATGGGGCCATACAGATTCTTCCAGTTCATAGAATACCGAGCCAGAGGGGACAGATATGACTCACCGGAAGTGTTTCATAACCAAATGGTGTGAAGGGACGTTTGCTCCCACAGGACGTCCTATCTGGACCCCACAAAGGAAAGGGTTTTCTGGAAACTGCTGATGCCTTTGCATGCCTTTCAAGTCTATGAGCACAGTACCCAGTGTCACCCACTAGATGGCACTGGGGAGCTGCAGGAGCTGGGACCCACACTGCATTTAGCTCAATTCAAACTGACCAGAAGTGGTAGCCTTCTGGGGGTGGGGAGGGTAGGGAAGAGTTTGAGACAGGGTTTCTCTGTATGGCCCTGGCTGGCCTTGAACTCACAGAGATCCACCTGCCTGTGCTTCCCAAGTGCTGGGATTAAAGGCGTGCGCCACCCCATGCCTAGCTGACAGCTTCCTTCTGACTGAACTTCAGGATCAAGACACTGTGCCTATTTTTCGGTTCTAGGATGCATGGGGTGTTCTCTGGGTGACTGTTGTGAGGTGGGACTGGACTGATTCTTGCACCCCCATAAGCTGTATCCAACAGTAACTGCACCACAGTAGAGGCACCCTGTACCCCCAACACTGCCTGAGCTCAGGGAGCTGCTTCCTCAGGTCAGCCCACTCAAGCATGGCTTTGGCAGGCCTTGCTCTTTTCCCCCATTCCCTCTGCCTTGCTAAAAACCTTTAGATTACATTCCTAAAGCTAGCCACCAAGGTCTATTCCCTTATTTGGCTACTTCCTTCTCCTGAGACTGACTACCAAGGTCCAGCTATTATACTACTTTGATAAGTATTGAAATCCAACAGTCATAAGCCCCTCTGGCTCACCTAATTAACATGTTCAACTAAAATTAAATAAATGCCTCATCCTAACACGGGGTTTTCCTTTTTACCTTTATAAACCAGCATGTGCCTATGGGTCACGGCTTTCTCCTCTCTAATCTTTCCCTCCTGGGGCAAATGAATCTCCTTTGTGTTGAGAACTTGGTCTTGGGGGTGCTGAGTCAATACTTTAACTTGCAGTCAAGGGATACTAGGTGTGTGATGTGTACCCTTCTCGATATATGCCTGACACTTAGACTTGGTGCCTGGTGCCAGAAATACACCCCTGGGTGTCTGCCACCACCGTCAACTCGGAAAGCACCAAGGATAAAGCTCAGCTTCCAGCCTATGAACCACTGTTCTCCAAGTAGGGCCTGAAGTCCAATTGGCGGGACTTGCCTCCTGTGCTATAAATGAATGAATGGATGGTTAGTGTGCCCTTCCCTAGAGCGCCAGGGAGTCAGATATCAATCATCCTTAGATGCATTACAATCTTAGGCCCAGCCTGTGCTCTGCACAAAACTGTTTCCTCCAAGACGGTGTGCGTTGCAGCCAGGACTACTCTCTGGTGTCTGTGGGCTGGGGGGATTTTGCTGAGACCAAAGTCCTCTAGTTTAAGATGGATGGCTGATGAACCCTAAGTCCAGGTGAGTCTGGAGGGGTTAAATGGAGAGACAGCAAGAATCTAGAAGGACAGGCCTAAAGTCTTCCCCAAATGACTTCTAGAAAAATCGAGGCCATAGTAGCATAGCCACCGGCTGCGCGCAACGCAGAAGAAAGATACTGAAGGTGCCGAGCAGGCCCTTGACTCTTCAGACTGGAACAGGCTCAGGAACCGGCCAAGAGCTGCTAGGATACCCGAGATCACACAGTGTGCGTGGAAGCCAGACAGAATTTATTAGCATCTGCAAAAGCATGAGAGAAGGTACCACAAAATAGCTTTGATTTTATAACACGGACTTACGGGAGGGGGGGTTGCCAGTGTACAATGTCTTCAGCAACGAGGGGAAACATAAGTTTCACATTTTTAAAAAGGTCATGGATGACACTTGCACTTGGCCTTAAAATAAAATAGAATTAAACCATGAGGATCCAGCAGAGACCAGCTTGATTTACAGTTAGCATCAGTCTTAATCTAACGTTACCGTTATAAGAAACTGCAAGAAGACTATTAGAAAAATAGAACCTTAAACAAGCAAAAAAATATATACAATTTACATAATGAAAAACCACACATAACTTTTAATAACGGCTCCATGTTCAGTAGAAGGAAAAAAATTGTCCTGGAGAAACCACAACTATTCTGGTTTGATAATAAACCAACCCCCATCGGTATCATGACCCTTTGTGATCTTCTACCCATCGAAGCTGCAAGGCACAAACGAAGCAGGAAATATCTTAAATACATATGTATATATATATTATAACTTCTCAAATGGGAAAATAAGTCCCAAACTCAAAAAGCTTGGCAAGGAACACGAAAGTATCCCTTGTCAATAAATTAGTCCATACATGTCTTCCTAAACCTTGCTTCCTGGCCCCGCTGGGCATGCCAGCACCCTGAGAATATGCCTGGATATGATCTTTCATCTCCCCTGGGCTTTTTAGCCAGCCATTCAGCACATGTAACAGAATGGTCCAGGAGGGCCCCCCTTGGTCACTGTGCCCCAAAACCATTGGCCACGCCATATTCCCTAGCTCAAATGGAGCAGTGGGTACAGAAAGACTGGATTCAAGTGAGGGAGGTAAAACCCAGTTGGTAAAGTTTTTTGCCTTTAAAAAAAATAAAAATTCATCACAACCAAATTGGCCTCAGGAGTGTAGCGAGTCAGACAGCTTGCTCTCCTTCAAGGAGCCTTATGTACAATCTTCTCATTACGACAGCAAACATAAGGTTCAAATTACATAAAATAACTGTACATAACATACATTCAACTCAGAATTTGAATTCCGTAACAGTTCCCATGTTTCATGTATTCTCTGGCCAGCGACTCCCTTCGCTAGGAGCTCAATCAGATGTGGACTCCAACTTCCTTTTCCCACCACCAATACCCCAAGGGATGGGCATCCTGGCACTTCGATCCCCACTAAGATTCCTTAGTGCTTGGATGCTAACAGTTAGCTCTTAGTAAATAAGATTTAAGTATCTGTGGGGACATAAGGCATTCAAGTCAGAAAGGATGGGCCCTAGCGAGAGCCAGACATGAATATTTTCATTGTAGGTAGGTACACAGGTCAGCAGTGCCTGTGACTTTGCCGACAGGTATGGGTGGGCCTGTGGGGCATGCCTGCACTTACCCCAGGAACCCAGTTTCTCACACTGCTGCTTCCAAGCTTCATCCTGTGTTAGACGAGCTCCTCTTGAGAGGGGACTGTAAATGCTAGCCAATTCAGGTCTGCCTTCTGAACGTACTCACGAATTTCCCAACCCTATGCATGAAAAGCAGCAGGCAGTAGACAGGGTGGAGTAGATTACATAGTCCCTTGGTGTGCTCACACCGGCTGAGCCAAATGTGCAGGAGGGAGGGTATCCAACCCTTGACCACTAAGGGCAGGTGGAGAAGCCTGATGTCCCCCATAGTCTTGTGGTCACTTCTGGCCACCAAGACATGGTGTCCAAACCAGCTCATCAGCTCAGGGGACTGGATGGCTGTCTGATGGACATATGAGATGATGCCACTGTAAAGCCGAACTGTGAGCAACCGAGAACAGTATAAGCCCAGCGAACTTCCAGAGAAGTGTCCTGGACAGGACTCGACTTTTTCTTTGTTTGCAAAGTAAACTCACAACGGCCTGGCTGTAGGGTGCGGGCAGGGATGGGGGGTATGGGAATGGGTACATACACATACTTCCACACATATACAGAGGGCCCTGTGTCTCCATAAAAAACATCCCCTTCCTCCATCAGGGTCACCTTCTGGAAGGTGGAGACATCTTGTACCCCACTCCTAAGCAGAGTTCCTTGGATACTGGCTTCTTCATGAGCTTAGACCCAGAGACAGGAGGGGCACAAACTTATGGAAAAACGGGTCTTTCCAATGTGAATACTCTAGGTGGGGATAAACGAGACATGGGGATATGTTTCTAGAATGTCTAAGTCCCAACTAGGTAGGAAATACTGGCCAAGCCGGACAACAGAGTGAGACCTTTCTGTGGGTAGGGGGCTAAGAGACGGACACCACCTGGTTCTGAGGGATTGTCGTCAGCGTCTGTTGTTTTGGTTATTGGCTTGCGCATTTTTCTTTCAGGAGAAAGGAACTGTAGTGTGACAAGAAGCGTAGTGGAGGTGCCCTCCAGGGACCGCTCTGTGTGCCGAGGCTCCTGGGCCTCCCTCCCAAAACAGCTCCTCTGGCGACCACCCACTCTTAGGAAAAAAGCACACTGGCCAATCGCTTACTAAGCAAGCCACCCTTGAGCATCTTTTTCTGACTAAGAAGTGGGTAAAGGATGCCGCCCACAACCGGGGCCAGCGTGTGCTTCTGCGTTCTGCGGTGGCAGGACAGACCTGCCACCGTTAGTGAGGTCCTCAGAAGAGATGGTGGCGGATTGAGTCCCTCAGCACACCTTCCCGCTTGGTAGGTGACAGGCTGCAGGCTGAGATGTCATTGTAAACACGAGGTTACGCTGCTTTAGACAGGAAGGTTTCACCCAGAAAGCAGTGACAGGTAAGCGGGAGTAGTGGCTTACACCTCTAATCTTAGCATCAGGAGGCTGAGGCAGAGGCTAGCCTGGGCTATAATACTTAAATCTAAGCCAGCTACAGAGTGAAACCTTATCCCTGAAGGGAAACTAAAGAAAGAAACTAAGGTTAAAAAAAAATTTTCTCCCGATACCTCACTGGGCACTCTCTTCATCTTTGTCTATGTAGAAAAATAATAAGGGAAAAAAATCAGACAGATACTTAACAGGCCCTAAGAAGACAACAGATAATCAAGACCTGAAAAAAATAAGTTAATATTTATCAAAAATATTTTTACAGCACCAATCTACATAAATTTAAATACCTATCTTTGGAAACTCAACCTTTAGGGTCTTACAATACTCCCTTTGAAATATTCTCAGACAGCCTGTGAGGCAAAGCACCCGGAAGGTGGCCAGAACCTGGACTGGCCACCCAGCTGCACTCCCTACTTTTCTGGAGTCCTGGGGACAGAAGCTGAGGTCCTGCATATGCTAGGCAAGTGCTATACCTATTGCCTGCAGCACGTGGGCTACACGCTATCCTGTGTTTCCAAGAACCTTCTAGAGCACCGGGAAGACATCGGTATACCCAGTCTGCTTCCACCAATCTCGTTTCAAAGGCCAGATAGGTAGGAAAGAAAGCTAGGCTTCAAAAACATCATTTACGCTAGCCTAAGACACTGGCCTTCCCCATTTCAACATGGGGGTGGGGGTGGGGGTGGGGGATTGGCTCTGAATGGCTCTGAAATGAGAATCCACTGGCATTTTCACTATCCTTGGTTTGTCTACAGAGTCCCTGATGCCCCACCCAGAGAGCTGAGGGTGTGGGGGAGGGGAAATGCAGGCAAACACAGGAAGCAAAAGGTCCAGGCCCGGTTGAAAAATCTCACCAGCAGCAGGCAAAGCCACCACAGCGCTTGAAAGAGAGAATACAAGAAGGATAGCAATGTCATGTGCAGACCACACGCCTTGAGCCACAAGCTGATGGCACTTGGCAATTAGCTGGCTGTTTTCCAAGTTAACATTAAGCCCCAGCTTAATCTGGTGGGGTGAGTCACAGCCCTCCTTACATGTAAGGGGCCACCAGGATGGCGTCAGTGGCCAGAGAAAGCGTCACAACCCCACATTGAGCGACCACCTGTCTGAAGAACCTTAGGCGACCTGAGAGCCTGACTCAATCCTGCTAAGACCTCATGTTCCAATAACTCAGGACAGTGAGGACAGATGCCAAGAGCCAGCCAGGAATGGAACTAGAGAATGTCCCCTAGTCCACGCGGGCAGAGCCGGCCTTCCCACCTTGACACCACTGATCCCTCTAGGGGTCTTCCGCCTTCTGTTCTTAAGACGAATGGCGTATACTGTGCTGGGGTCTGTCGCCATGTCAGAGGCCGGGAAAAGTTGTGTGTCTGAGGTCCAGACCTATCACCCCAGCCTGGAAGCAGTAAGATAAGAGTCAGTGCTTCCTCTTTAGGTACTCGGCAATTGATTGGCCATTGGGCAGCACTGCTGGGGACATGCCATCTCATAGGGTTAGTCTCGGATCTTGTGGCCGGTAGGCTGTCCTGACTGGGCTGATAGAAAGACGCTCTAAGGATCGGGAGTGTGCACATGAACAATAATACCAGGGTGGTCCCAGGGAGGCCTGCTTCCCAAGGAAGAGGAGAAGGGGGCCTTGCTTCTACTGGGGGCTGCAGCAGCGAAGAGTGCCCAGCTGGCAGGGAGGAGGGCTGCTTTCTTTGTTCATGGGGGATATGAGACCAAGGAGCTGTCTGGAAGTGACCAGGACCTCAGGAGCTGGCTGCAGAGCTGTCTGGCCGGGTTATGTCAGCTGTGGCTGAGGCTTCAGTCCAGCGCACAGCACCTTTGGTGACACCGGGGATGTGGACGGATCCTACGGCATGGGTGGAGAGAGTGTGAGGTCCCAGGCCTCTAGGGGCACCCCTCAACCGCTGCCACCTCGGTGGGTGGGGCTTCGCGTCATTTGCACTGGTTCAAGTTGCTGTCAGGAGTCCTTGCTGGGCCAGCAGCCAGGTTCGCCTCCTCGCTGTGCCACAGCCCATAACCGAAGTAGATGCTGAAGCCTACGGGTAGAGAGGGGAGCAGAGGTGAGAAGAAAGCAGGCAGGACTGTCAGACCCACACTGGCGTAGGAGCCACAGGGGGCTGCCCAAGTAGACCCGTAGAGGCAACCCAGGGCCCCAGGAGTGAGGTCAGTCACAGTGTCCTGCTTGCACGGTGGCAAAACTATGTAGGTGGTTACACACTGGCCTTCCTGAGTAGCAGGATGTTGGGCTGTTGTCTGCCACTAGGTGGCCTCAGAGTACCAGAGAGACACTGTTCCTTTCCAGGATGGGACTTCTAGCAGGTACTGTGCCTAGACTGGCTCATGGGCTCTGTTGGGTTTTTTTTTTTTTTTTTCCTAAGACTGGAGATGGCAGTCAGCAGGAAATGCAGCGAGCACAGGATGCACTGACCCAGCCCCCAGGGCTCCCCACATCAGCAGCAGTGGCGACTGTGAACGACCCACAAGGGACTGTGAGCACACGGCTCAGGGCCACCTGTGCAACCGACATAGGAACGCCGTCCCGAAGGGCTCAGCTGCCTGGAGTCCAGGAAAGGAGATCACACTCTACAACCCAGGCACCTCCACCACCGAGAAATGGGTCATAGTGGACAGTGGACAGCAAACGAGGTCCCTTTTCCCAGTCCATACAAAGAAAAGCCCTCTTTGTACTCATGAGCTTTCAGGGTCCCAGGACACACATCAAGGCTAGTCCCATGTCAGTCGTCCTGTCTTCCTCACCCCCTCCCCCAACTACCACAACCCAGGCACAGAATGAAAAGGACTGAAACCAGCACCTACAGCCAGCCCTAAGGTTAGATGCCTGGGGTGGAGGAATGGGGGCGGGGCCACACACCATCAGCCCCAGTGAAGGCTGCCCACCACCCCAGCAGTCAACCCCAAACAAGGTATTTGCCATCCCATCAGGAGCCTCCCGCTTGACAACACGCCCCACCACACACTGCCCTGCTTGCAGAGGTACTCTGTGTGAGGCACTCATAGGGAGGTACTGTACGATCCTAGAGTCCGTACAGACCAAGAGGTGCAACCTAGACTTTCTGTCTGGGGTAACTGGGGCTTTAGGAGTAAGTAGCCCTCATATCTCATGCTTTTTAAACTTAGAAAACAGCCTATTAAAAGTATCTGAAAGGGGAAGGTGGCCCCACAAACATAACAGGAGTTCAATGTTGTTTTAGAGCCAAGCCACTGACTACCCATGTGTCTTTGTGTTAGCCAAGGTGAGAGGAGGCAGGTTCTGCAACACGAGCTCTCCAGCTAAGAAGCAGGAGGGAAAGTGAGCAAGCCTATACAGTGGACTCCGAGAGAAGCTGGGATACTGAATGTGTGTCGTTCGGCAAAACCCATGGCCTCACGTACCTAGCAGCATCCACACTGCGAACCGGACCCAGGTGCCCTGATCCAGCTGCATCATGAGATAGACGTTCACGAAGATGCTCAAGACAGGAAGTATGGGGACAAAGGGTACCTGCAGAGAGACACGAGGCAGTATCAGATGAGAGGTGGCGTGCTCCAAAAAGAACTGCCCCATACATCCCTCGTAAGAGCCTAGAAGAGGGACATCCATTTTATCCCCAAGGTTAGACTGTTATTGTTGTCTGAAAACTGTAGCTGCCTCAGTCACCCCCAACACCAAGGAATGCCATGACATCAGGACATTTAATAAGAGGCCCTTGGAGATGAGGTGTGTATCCCACTAATTCAGTACTGGGAGACAGAGGGGTTCCTGTTTCTAGAGACATGCCCTGACTTAGCAAGTTATTTTGTGCTCCGAGGGTCCCCAAGCTTAAACGGTAAAATTCCCAGGACTGGCCAGTCACAAAGGCCCAGCTTTCTGGCAGAAAATGTCTGTGACCCATCAGTATATCCCCTACAGGCCTGCTCACCTTAAATGAGAGCTTGGTTTTGCTCTCAGGCTGCCTCCAGATGATGCCTGTCACGAGCATGCAGAGGAGGACTGACCCTGTCATCACAAAGACTGCCCACAGTGTCCCTTCAGCCAGGGCCTCTCTCGCAAGCACGGCCACAATGCACACAATGACGATAAGAACGGCTAAAAGAGAGAAAAAGAAGAGTGGGGAAGAACGGCCATACATACCATAGATCTCCCCAAATCTCTCAAAAGGAGACTGCATCCGGGTCATGAGTTAAATGAGAATGAAAAGCTGGTGCCACTCATCTTTCCCACCTTCTTCCCCATCCCAACCCTGCTCTCATCCCTGTGGACCAGAAGCCACAGGGCACCAAGACAGACCTCAAACTCCTTCCCAGGAAAAGGGGAGCTCTTACCTAGGAGACTGGCTGAAACATTCACAATTAGCCCTGAGAATTTGGATGGTTCCATATTCTTGGGTGAGAGGACGGTTTTCAGAGAAAACTTCTCGGCTACTGGTAAAAAGCCCGTCTGCGAGTCACTGGCACTGACCTCATTCTGGTCTACTTGATCTAACTCGTCGGTGGTTCTGGCCATCTGGTATACCAGGTTAGGTTGTTCTGGTTGGTACCTGTAAAGACACGCCCATGGCACGAGTGCTGTTACCTGCTTTTGTTTCCATTCCCAGTCCCACATGGAGGCTCACCACCTCCTCGAGCACCAGCACATATGTAGTGAACAGGTGTAGGCAGGCAAAATACTCATATGCATAAAATAGTAAAACTAAATCTAAATAAAATTGCAGGTGGAGCTCTATGAGTCCAAGGCCAGTCTGGTCTATAGAGCCAGTTCCAGGACAGCCAGGACTACAACAGAGAAACCCTGTCTCAAAAAGCCAAAATGGAAAAGAAAAGACACACATGCCCGGTGTGGTTGTGCACGCTTTTAATCCCAGTACTCAGGAGGCAGAGGCAGGTGTGTATCTCTGTGAGTTTGACGCCAGCCTGGTCTACAGAGTGAGTTCCAGGCTGCCAAGGCTGTTACACAGAGAAACCCTGCCCACCCTTCTGCGCCCCTCAAAACAAAAGGACACACATGTCAGTTTAAGTTCTCAATGAGCCTTCAAAGATAAGGACATGGGCTGTAAATGGGTAGAGAACGGTGCAGTCTCTAGCAATATAAGAACAAAAGACAGATCAAGTTTTTCCACTTTGGGTCAATACTCAACCTTGGTGTCCCACTTTGGGTGTAACAATGGGGCGACCACAGAAAAGCAGTCCAGTGAAATGTCCCAGAGAGGTTCTCTTGATCAAGGAAAGTAGCAGTGACCCTTGGATGTGACAATGTTAGGGCCCTTCTCGCCAAACCATTGTCCAGAGCTCAAAGTGAGGACAAAGATAAGAAGCGGTAACGCGGGGATTCCACTTGCTACAGGAAGCTGGAGAATCGTTGACCACAGGCTGGCGGGTGGGCAAGCTCTGTCTGCATGACCTAACAGGACGAAGCTATTCTAAATCCTAGAGTAACTGCAGAGCCAGATAAGAATTAAGATGGTGGCATGACTTCCAAGACACGAGCTACCTGGAGATGAGACCTGTTTACACGAGGGCGGGTCCTTGCCTCAACCAGACAGGCTCTCGCCAGCTTTTAGAAGCAGGGTACCTTGTGAACGGCTTTGCGGGTAATCAGTTCCAAGTACCAGAAGAGTGTGCAGCAAGACAGCTAACCGTTCTTCCCATAGACTCACCTATGCCTGGTGATTTGGCCAATTAAGGAAGTGGGTGGAGCTCAGGGAACACATTAGTGTGGAGCCCCTAGAACTGAATTAGGGGGTCCATGAACTTGCCTAAGCTGACCCTGCCAAGTCACTAGTAGGGGCCAGCCTAAGTGTTATGGAAATTGGGTGCTGGGAGAAAATGAAGCTATTTGCCTTCTAAGAGGAAACGCCTTAAGAGAAGAAAGCTCTGGCTGAGTGATAAAAGCAGTCGTTGTGAATACATGTTCTCATGACAAATGCCACCTCTGGCCGTCCTTAGAGCAGATCCCTGTTCCTCCACGTCCAAGCAAAGATGGAGCCCAGGCCCATGCTCTGGGAAGCTCTGGGTGGATGAGACACCGTGGATCCAAGCTCTTGTACCTCTAAAGCCAATTTAATGCTACTGCCCTCAAAAGATAACCAACTGGAATCCAGTGTCCCTGAAAGTTACACCACACCACGTCAGGGGACAGAAGCATCATACTGGCCCGGTTTCATAGGCCTTAGATTCTGCTGATACACTCTGGGAGTAGCCCCCAGGGTCATCTCTGCCGGCAATTGGGCCAACCGAAGTCACTGCCCTAAGCCTTTTAAATTTCGGATCCCAGACTCAGAACAATGCTGGTGCTACAGACTTGTCTTTAACCTTCTAGCATTTAGCCACAGAAAATAAAGGACATGATAGGAGGAACCGGCTTATGTGTGGGAAGGGGGCAGGGCACACGGATGAGATGACAATGAGACACATGGGGGACGGAGCACTGACCACATTGTACTTTCTACTCAGCAGCCTCCAATTAAGCTAATATAACCTGAATATTACAGCTTATAAACTCATACACCATTTGTCAGAAGGGCTAAAACACCCATAATGGGGCCGTCTAAGGTTTGTCATGGAAACCAAGAAAGCCATACCTACCTTAAGACCAACACACAGGCTGCCACCAGAGAATAAGCCAGGAGAGTGCCAATGGACATGAGGTCTACCAGGTCCTTCAATTCAAAGAGGAAGGCCATCACAGCTGGGGAGAAGACAGACATCAGGGTTGCGAGTGGCCCTCGGCCCATTCTTATAGTTAGAACTACCCCTCATCTGTAATCTGGGGTACACCCAGCCCCACCCTCACTCAGCCTGACCATGAGAAAAACATTGCTCAGTTGAAGACAGGCTCAAGTTGAAAAAGTTCTCAAGAAATAGAAACAATTAACATTAACACTTGCACAGAGTACTTTCTTCTTCCTCCTCCTGCTCCACCTTCCGGTTAATCTTCTTCTTCTTTTTTTTTTTTTTCGAGACAGGGTTTCCCTGTAGTTTTCTAGAGCCTGTCCTGGAACTAGCTCTTGTAGACCAGGCTGGCCTCGAACTCAGAGATCCACCTGCCTCTCCCTCCCGAGTGCTGGGATTAAAGGCGTGCGCCACCACCGCCCGGCTCCGGTTAATCTTCTAAGTCAACCCAACACTACAGACGAATACTGTACGTTAGCAAGTTCAGCCAAGAGTTTATAATTAGTGGATGGAAGACCCAGAATCTGCATCAGATTCTTATTGTTCTTTCGTCTCTCTCTCTCTCTTCTTCAAGACAGGGTTTCTCTGTGTTAAAAACCCTGGCTGTCCTGGAACTCGCTATGTAGACCAGGCTGGCCTTGAACTCACTGAGATCCACCCGCCTCTGCCTCCCACGTATGCCACCACTGCCCAGCTTGTATCAGATTCTTCCAACTCTGGCCCCGCTGTGACTTCTGCCACATGTTGGTGACTCATGGACAGCCACATCCACGCGCCCATCTATATATCTATCACCTACCCATTCATCTTCCCCGTCTATCCATATTTATCTGTATTCCTCCATCTGCTCACATGTCTCTCTTCCGTCTGGGCATCGACCCTCCATCATTCACCCACTCATCTTCCCTTCCTGCATCCATCCGCACTCTATTCCCACATGCACCTATCCATCATTGTTCCATCCATCCTACCATAGCCATTAACCACTCAGGCCTCCTCCACCCACCACCCACCCACCCAGCCAGCACTGTTGAAGAGTTCTAGGTACCCAGCCTTGCAGAGGGCAGACCACGGTGTCTGGCCTGCTAGCGCCTGCTAGCGTATCACCTAAAGACACATGTATCAGGAGATAATGGGGATGGGAGGTCCCAGAAGCTCCTACCCTAGGCAGGTAAGTAAGGAGGGAAAACAGTCATCCTCACATGTGAAAAGTTCCCTAAATGGTACTATCCCCGACACCAAACCAACCTTGCAATCCTGCCACCCAACTTTGGCCTTTAGGAGAACTGAACACAGGTGCTGGGAAAGTCTGGGTCCATGGTACAGCACGAGCCTAGTAAATGCAAGCTCAGTCTCCAGTGGCAGGATAAACGTGTGTTTGTTTAACAAGCCCCTGTGTGTCTATTAATGTCAATGAATAATGCCAGTGTTCCCATTTAAACAATAATTGGGCAGGATCTACTTTGGGATATTTTCAAGTCACACGCAAATCAATACGAAGTAAAGCAGACCACGACACTATCAATTTCCCATAAACATCTCTGTTCCTGAAGTCCCACCAGATCGATGCAAGCTAAACAAATTTAAGTTGATGATGAATACTAAGATCAGAGAGTAGTGGATATAATATATAATCGGAACACCTTCTGCCCGTGCATGCCATGCCTGCCTCCACTCTTGGTCACAGAGAAGCCCAAACTGCTACCCTGTGAGGTGATTTTAGAATACCAAATGTTAATCCCACCAAAGGTGGGGTAATGGACAGACACTTGGCTTGACGAGTGTGTGCACTTTCAAGTCATCTGAAAGGTCATCGGTGGACCTCCCTTATGAGTACAGCAAGGAAACCGTATCAAATTATGTGGGAACTGAACAAATTACTCAGTCACTTGAGTCATATTGTGACCCGGTGCCCAGAACCTGACTACTATAATTACATGCAGAAATATTGGTAAATAATTTTGTTTTCTTTTTTAATATAATAATAGTCACAAAACTAAAATGCTTTACTAAGGTATACATACTAATAAAACTAGTAAATCATTTGTTCATTTAAGAGGGTCAATTGTCAGTCAGGTGGTGGTGTTGCATGCCTTTAATCCCAGTGCTCAAGAGGCAGAAACAGGAAGCTCTCTGTGAGTTCGAGGCCAACCTGCTCAAAAAAGTGAGCTTCAGGACAGCCAAGGCTACACAGAGAAACCCTGTTCTGAAAATCCATAGATGGCAGATGAAGACAGACAGTCAGTCGCCTGACTAGTTGCCATTTGACATGACACTAAGATACAACTTGTGTGGTATCATGAGTCCCAATCAAAGAAGACCCTGGTGCTGGTTGGGTTCTGTAGGAAACTTCTTCTGGCATGGATACAAACAGGAATCAGGAGCAGCTCTGCCTTCCTGGGTGTGACCCTGGGTCACCACTTCTCTAGCTGAACAGTGGGCTCTAACCTCAGTCGTGAAAGGAAGAAATAACAGACTGCTGGACGCACGGCAGTGGGCATGCGGGCTTCCTTCGGGTCCCCCAATATTGCCCAAAGGTCCTTTAGTTTACAGAGTTCATCTGTCACAGCTACACATCCTGGGGATGAACATGATTGCAAAGGAAACTTCCTCTGCTCTGGCTCTATTGTTATTTGAGGGCAAACAGCATAACCCTACATATGCTCCCTGGGAAAAAGATGGTACAAGCTTTAAAAAAAAATGACTGAGCGAGGCATTCATGCTCCAGTGAATCTATAAGCTAAGATGCATGGACACTAGACTTTCTGGAGCTTACCCATAAGTCCTCTTGGCTTGGGTTATGCAAAAGGCCAGCTTACCAAATGCTACACAAGGAAATACTCAATAGGCAGGGAAGATGGGTGTCTTTGAAAGGATAGTCGTATGTGTGTGAGCTCTGCCTACAGAGATCACAGCAAAAGCTAAACTCTAAGAATAATTTTATCCCATTCTCTGGAAACCTGCCTTCTTTGTCTTTTATCAAACGTACAGTTATCTAGGGCTAGAGAGCTGGCTCAGCAGTTAAAAGCATTGGCTGCTCTTGTAGAGGACCCGAGCTCAGTTCCCAGCAAACACATGCTGGCTCACAACCATCTGGAACTCCAGTTCTGGGGGACCTGATGTCCTCTTCTGGCCTCCACGGGCACCAGTCACACACTGGGTGCACACACGTACAGTCAAAACACCTATACACATAAAATAAGTCTAAAAAAATGTTCTTTTAAAGGCAGTTATCTTTTAGTGAACCCCATTCTGAGTATAAAAAGCTGTAGTTTCGAAAGCGCTAACGGACGAGTTGCAGCTTTTTCACAGTTCATGTGGACAAGTAGACTTCTAGGTGTCACCCTAAGGATGCTGACTTAGCTGTTCAAACAGCAGAATGGGAAATGCGTCCCAGTGTTTACCAGCAATGGCGCCCGAGGTCAGCGTAGCAATCACTGGTGTCTTGGTCCTCTCGTTGACTCTGGCCAAATATTTAAACAGTAGTCCGTCCTCAGCCATAGCGTAGATAACTCGGGGCATGGGAAACATGGAGCCTAGGAGACTGGGTGAGAAAGAGGCAAAACACGTGAGTGAAAATATGGCACTGGCCAAAAAAGGCCTCGGAAGACCCAGGCGTGACCACCACCAAGGAGGGGTATCCGCCTGCACCAAGATCCACTCCTTCCATAATGCTTGTCACCCAAGGCTCTAGGGCTCAGCGCCCCACAGAACTCACACTGTAGATGTAAGAAAGAGCAACGAAAAGAACGGGAGCACCTAACAGAAGGGTGTGTGCAAACCAGGAGCAACATCCATGAGAGAGCGCTTGCACTGACACCTACAATCACTCCTGGCTGAGGCCAATCATTAGCAAACAGTTCCTGTTTACACAAGCTGGCGGGGAAGCACTGCAGGCGTGCAAGCGTTGCTGCGTGTTGCAGTTGGGGGTTATGTGCCTCATTAAAAGGCACCCACTCTTTACTTAAAGGAGCTTCTGCCTTACAGCCAAACTAGAGGCCAAAAGTACAGCGATCAAAGAGGGGGCCTGGTTCAGAGGTCAAAGTCAGGAGCAGGAAGCCATTTCCTTGCCAAGCATCATGCACAAAAGTTGGCCCCAGTTCTTCACAAAAGTACGGTGGCTTCCTCTTACCGAGTTTCACTTTCTGTAGTCAACGACAGGATGAATATTAGATGGAAAATTCCAGAAATATGCAATTGATAGTTTTACCTTTTTTAAAGGTCAGGACAAAATAATGCTTCTATTATACCCTTAGCTACTGGTGTTAATCTCACTGTGCCAAATTTACGTAGGGTTTGGAATGATCTATTGTTCCAGGAATCCATTAGAGGTCTCAAGTGTAGTTCCCCGTGGATAAAGGAGAACACCTGTATTAATAACACAAATAACTTATAGTAACAAAATGCAAAAGTCATACCATTGGCATTGGAGTGCTAGAACTGATACATAATGAGCCATACCATTGGCGTTGGGGTGCTCGGGTTGGTACACACAAGCCACACCACTGGCGGTGGGATGCTGGGGTTCGTACACACAAGCCACACCACTGGCGTTGGGGTGCTGGGGTTCGTACACACAAGCCACACCACTGGCATTGGGGTGCTTGGGGTTGGCGGGACTCAGGAAGCTGCTGCTCTCACCTGGCAGACAGTGCGCAAAGGGAGCCGACGGCCACTGCGTACTTAGCCCCTTCCCAGCCACTGTACTTGAAGGCACCAGGCAGTGGGCTGTCGGTGTCCAGGCAGCAGTAAGGCATCATGAGCGTGAGGGCTGCGGACACCCCGAAGTAAGCCACGAAGCAAATGAGGAGCGAGGCCACGATGCCCACGGGAATGGCCTTCTGGGGGTTCTTGACTTCTTCGCCTGGAAGCGGCAGATGTCAGTTGGTGAGGGAACCAGAGCAAGAGGCATCGCGTCCTCTACATGATCACACTAAAGCGCATGCCCCACAGGGCTCAGCCTGCCCTTCCTGTGACAGAGCAGGGCCCTGGGTAACGCCCGCCACACAACCACAGCCCGAGAGGGTGTTCCCGACCTCTCTATCACAGGTCAGCTAAGGGAGAGGCTCGTTTCCTTTGGCTGAGAGAAGCTGAGGCTCGAGGGAGCCTGACCTAGTCCGTCTGCCAGGACGTTGTTATTACAATGGCCTGGGCATGCAGATATGAAATCAGGCTGCAGCCGCACGGTCATTGTCCCCGCGCTAACGACACAGCCCTGCTGACGTCAATGATGTAATTTCCTGTCGGGCCCTGCTCCCAGGGGATGTCGGAAGGCAGCCGAGAGAGTGAGAAGAGATCAGCAGGAAACGACAGACCTCCACAGTTACTCCTGTGGGACCAGAGCGGCAAGTGGAGTGTGCCAACAGGAAAGGGATCACTGGCAGGGGTGGCAAGGGAGCAGGGACCCATGGGAGGGGAGTCCACATACCTGTGGTGGCGATGCAGTCGAAGCCCACGAAGGCATAGAAGCATGTGGCTGCCCCTGACAGGACGCCAGAGAACCCAAAGGGCATGAACCCTCCCTCACCATGTTTCACGTTTGTGTCACTACGGGGAAACGAAAGAGAAAAGAAAAAAAAAAAAACGCAAAGATTAGAACACCTGCTGCACAGCTTCATTTGGGGGATAGCGCTACTCTGAAAACAAAACAAAACAAA
This sequence comes from Arvicola amphibius, assembly GCF_903992535.2. Lineage (NCBI taxonomy): Eukaryota > Metazoa > Chordata > Mammalia > Rodentia > Cricetidae > Arvicola > Arvicola amphibius. Next base: position 108,467,378 of record NC_052056.1, on the reverse strand, counting down.
ACAAAACAAAACAACACAGTGCTTAAACCTCCCAGTCCCCAGTCCCCCAGTGAGGGCGCTCAGAGGATAGCAGGCCTCTCCTCCCCAGGGCCCAGAGCCCCAATGGCACACACTATTAACCCTTCCAGAAACATTTTCTACGTAGAGACTTTGATAGGGAGAGGCGGGAGTCTGATGGGACACAGGCAAATTTCGACACTGTGTATGCGCTCTCTCTGGTCTTCTCCCCAGGAAACCATCAGCTGGGAATACTACTCTGACCCAGGCCCCGTATGCACCAGGAGCTTAAGTCTAAAACCAGACCTTTCTAAACAAGATAAGGTTTTACACAGGCAACTGATTTTCAGTCACCGTCCTATTCCTTGTGCTCCCGTGTAAATGGGGGGGGGGGGATTACTGCAGCTAAAGTGCAGGTGTTACCACTGAAGGCTTGCTCTCACAAAGACGGCCAGGGGTCCTCCACGTGAGGGGGGTCTGGGAAGGAGGAAGACGTGGGGCTGTCACTGAGGGACAGGCGACTTTATATGTGACTACACGGGGATGTTGTGAGAAAATGCAAATCTATAGCTGGAAAAAGGGAAATGAATAAATAAATTAAATAAGACCATTTATAGACCATGAAAATGGAAGAGCTGGGCGCCTGGCCTGTAGAAAGCCGCTCCTAGAGCCGCGGTCCCCTGTGGCCCAGCAGCCCCACCCAGGCAACAAATGTCGCCCTGTCTGGGAGGTGGGTCAGTGGGTGCTGTGGAAACCATCCCTGCGGCCGGCCAGTGACGGGGACAACTGGGAAACGCAATTACTGCTGCTAGCCCATGTGAGCTGCAATGACACACGTGAGCCACCAGGAAACAAGAAAAGTCCTCTCTGTCTCACTCCCGCCTGTAAATAGCAGCCAATGAAAGGCGACCTCCTCCGGAGTTTCCAAAGTCTACCGTGGCGCTTCAAAGCATATTTTGAGTTGGCTTCACTCCACCCTCAATTCACGCAGACCAATAAATGTGGCATAAATATAACTGACTCCAGGATGTTTGGGAATGAGGCAGTAAAAGTGCTCATTTCTCCACAGCAGAATTTATGAAAGGAAAGAAAATACTTTATTTGAACTGATCATTAGAGGATAGTAGCACTGGGAGTTTTGTGTATCTAATGCAACACCTTCCTGCTTCCATTGCAGTCGTAATAAAGGCTGTAGCCAGTGCCCAACGTGGTGTGCACGACTGCTCAGATCTCAAGCGCGGGGCAGCACTTCCCAGACTCCCCTGTAGCTACATGTGGCTACTCACTGGATCCTGGTGGAGGGAATGAAGACGGGGGTGGGGGGGTAGAAACGTGTGGATGGGCTGGGGTGGGGATGTGGAAGAGGCGTGCCGGGCTCACCTTCAGACACTGTGGGCATACCCTGTCTGTACCTTATTCTAGTTTCCCTTCTGGAAAAATCTAGGGTATGTTTGCACACCCCGTCCAGCACTAACGAGTGATAGACGCCAAAAGTCGTCATCACGCAGGACAGAACAAATGAAGACATCTGGGGTTCCAAGATGGCCAGCCGCTCTCAGAGAAAGCCACGGTGTCTCACAAAAGTCCCCTCATCGTGGCAATTTCAGCACTAGCCTTAATGAAAACAGAATCACAGACAACTTCCCCTTGTGTGTCCTGAGACACCAAGATGCATCTGAAAATTTGACCAAGATTAAAATGACGTTATAACCATTGGGCTTTGTTTCCTCAGTAACCGGAACTTGCAGAAGACACTGTAGTACAGCACTGAACACCTTTGGTCCCAGTACTTGGGAGGCAAAAGCAGGTGGATCGCTAGGAGTCGGAGGCTGGCTAGGTTTACACAGTAAATAAATACATTAATCAATTATCTTTTAAAAATAAAACTCTTTAGCTACTTCACTGGGAAAGGAAAGCAAAGCAAAGCACTTTTATAAGATACGTTAAAATCACGTAATAGTTAAAGGTATGTGTTATCCTACAAAGTGCATCAGCCAATACCTGTATGTGACCCCAAATACCAAATACGGAGAACTGTCGCATGCCAAAGGAACACATAAAACAAACTCACTTGTTCCTACAGAGAGGGCTGGATCTATTCCAGAAGTCCTCCTCCTTGAGCTGCCAGTTTTTAACGGACCCTTTGACGAATCCCGACACCATGATGAAGCACAGGACCAGGACGTTGATGCAGGTGAACACTTTGTTGACCATGGCTGACTCTTTGACACCAAGAGTTAACAAGCCTAAGAAAAGGCACAAACAGAAAGCCGTGTAGAAGTGTTAGCCAGGAGTTCTGTTCATTCGGGAACAGGGGACAAAGAGACAGGGGAGGAAGAAAACAATGGGCACGGGACCTCCGAAGAGCTCTGAGTCTCAGGGAGCATGGCTGAACTGTGTGTGGCTCTAGAAGCAGAAATCTAAACAACCACAGATAGTGCGGTGCTCGCGTTCCGGATCCTTAGGGATTGGAGGAGGGCACTGTGCTGCCCTAAAGGTCTGTAGAAGTCTGGACCGTGGCCTTCCATGACGAGCAAGCCCTTGGTGGAGGATGGGCAAAGGCTTGATCCATGCATCAAGCAGGGGAAAGAAACTATAAGGAAGTTAAAGGGAATTTATTCTCTCTGAGGAAGTGTCACTTGGTTCAATTTCTTGGTAGGATGAGAGGTCTCTGGATGAGGAATGGTGCAGGTTTATGTGGCGATACCAGTCATGATGGCAGTGACCAGTGTTCTAGGAACTGGTAACATATATGGTCCCTCCTCATACTTAGTATACGTAAAATAATGTTTAAGTTTGACCAGTTCTAGCTCATAAACTCACATTACAAACAAAACTGAATAATCAAGTGACCCCAAAACATCCTCACAGCCTTGGGACTCCCACACAGTTTGGAATTTTAAGCGCTCTCTCTCTCTCCCGCTCTCTCTCTCCCCCTCCCTCCCCCCCCCCCTCTCCTCTCTCCCTCCTCTCTCTCTCTCTCTCCTCTCTCTCCCTCCTCTCTCTCTCTCTCTCTCTCTCGTCTCTCTCTCTCGTCTCTCTCTCTCTCTCTCTCTCTCTCTCTCTCTCTCTCTCAGCGCTCATGTAGTTAAAGTATATTCCACTAGGTGGTGCTGTTGGGAGGCAGAGCACTTTCAGGAGGTAGGGTATACTGGGAGATCACAGTCATGGGGGCTGCCCTTGAAGGGAATTGTAGAATGTAGGGCAGGATGGGGTCCCTTCCTTTCTTTCTCTGTCCAGTCATGAATGAACAATTTGGCTCAGCCTCATGGTCGCATGACAACATTCCTTCACACTGCAGACCTGAAGGAACGGGGCAAACTGACCACAGACTGAAGCCTCAAACACTGTGAGCCTAAATAAACTGCATTTCTTGAGACAATGTGAACTACAGTGATAGAAAGACAGTTAACACGTGGCTAACTTGTGACAGACCTGAGATAGGGGCCAATGTCACCCAGGAACCAACCAGTACACTTTTATTAAAAGCCATTGAACACATCGGATGAATTCTGAAATACTGACTGAGTCAATAATCAGAGGGGAACATGCCACTATGTTCCTGTGTATTGTTTTCTTTCTTTCTTTCTTTCTTTCTTTCTTTCTTTCTTTCTTTCTTTCTTTCTTCTTTTTTTTTGTTTTTTCAAGACATGGTTTCCCTGTAGTTTCTAGAGCCTGTCCTGGAACTAGCTCTTGTAGACCAGGCTGGCCTCGAACTCAGAGATCCACCTGCCTCTGCCTCCCGAGTGCTGGGATTAAAGGCGTGCGCCACCACTGCCCGGCAGAATCAATATGTTTTTAATATGATGAAAACTATGTTCTGTGTGTGTCTAGCAAATGCTCTGTGGAGAAAGATGCTCATTTGAGCATCAGGGACACAGACCACCGTCACCAGCGAGCAACTGCCATTGGCGGTGTCCTGCCGCACCTGGAACTTTCAAATTCTGCAAGCACGACTTACACATTGACAGGATGTTTTCATGGTTGCGAAAGTGTCAGTAAAATCGCCCCAAATGCCTTAGAGAGCCCAGGCGTACATTCCTCCTCCAGAGGGCGCTCGCTCGCTGCCCCGCTCGCTGCCCCACATTTTCCTGGCAGAGGAACTACTATTCAAATGGTCACCCGCTGAGTCATAAGGATGGGCAGCCTTCAGTGCTAAGGAGACCTCACCCGAGACTCACATCACAGACCTCAGCAGCTGTTACACAGGCAAACCCTGGGATAATCTGTAAGCAACCATGGGGACGGGGAGAAAACAAAACTCTCTACATAGATTACAAAAGAAACCAAAGAAAGTTGGGAGAGGCACCAAAGAGACCAAGCGAGAAAGCAAGAGGGGCTGGGGGCTTGCTTGGTGGTTGGTAAGAGCACTGGCCATGCATGCTGAGGCTGAGGGGTCCACCCCTAGTACCACCAACACATGAATAAACAAATAAGTGTAAGAAACAGTTTTACCCATTGCCCCCAACAAAGCCTGCCTGTCAAAATGGGGCTTTACCTGTTAAGATGAGAATTATAATCACAGCTAATATGTCAGGGTTTTCGGCCAGCACCCCGGGGGCATTCAGGGCCATGTGATGGCGTGAGAACTGTCCAATGGGTTTGCCTATGAGCTCGTCGAACGTTGCACTCCAGGCTCTCGCCACACTTGAAGTACCTGCCACAAAACACACGGTGACGGTTAGAGAGCAGTGGTTAGCGGAGGCCCCTCCTCAGGTCTGCCATGACAGCGCCCATTCAGGGCCTTCTTGCCACGTCGCCATCGAGCTGCGGAAGCTGAACCATAGCCTATGCTACAACAGAAAGGGCAGCTCGACAGTCTGGGGGATAAAGCCAGATGCTCCCAGGGGCTGCTGGAGCTCAGAAAGAAGTACATTGTATCCTCAGCCAAGATCTATGCTGTGTGTTTCAGGGGCGTGTGCGTGAGCGTGTGTGTGTGTGTGTGTGTGTGTGTGTGTTTGTGTGTTACACTGATGTACAAGAGTAAATCTTGATCATAAATTCAGACTTCGGATTTTTGAGCGCCCTCTGGAGGAGGAATGTACGCCTGGGCTCTCTAAGGCATTTGGGGCGATTTTACTGACACTTTCGCAACCATGAAAACATCCTGTCAATGTGTAAGTCGTGCTTGCAGAATTTGAAAGTTCCAGGTGCGGCAGGAATGTGCATTTGGTAGAAGGTGCACTCTGAATCTTGATCTTTTAAGGGTCTAGCAGTATTTCTCCTATACCAATGCTGGAGAGCGCCAATGACCAGTCAGCCCTGCCCATTAGGGACAGGAGTGGGACGCTGCTTCTAGGCGAGGACACTGTAGTTTTAGGTGGAGGGTCTTGGCATATAGCCTAGGCTGGCCTCAAACTTGCCATCCTCCTGCCTCTGCTTCCCAAGTACTGAAATCCCAAAGAGCATACCACCACGTTCATATTGATACTTTTGTTATATGATCTACGTATTCGTATGTAACACTGATAAGCGGGGAAGCATCTGTATGTGCAGGTAAAACACACAACATGACATGTATGAGCATGAATGCATGTATATGTGTATATCACAATAAAATAAATAACTGCCCTCAGTAATTGACGCAGCCTGACATCATTTGCTCGTTTGATTTACCCAAATGACCAACACTGACAAGTCGGGAAACCAACTTCCAAATGCAGTCTGGTAACCACTGCTCGGGAAGTCCTCCCATGAACCCTTGGCAGTAGGGAAAATGACATCCATGTCCTCAGAACTCACCTCAAAGGTGGTCTACAGATGAAGTGACAGCATCTCAGGGCCAAGCCTATACCACCCAAGCCCGATCATCCAGCCTGCCACTTTGTACCTGAACCCAGGGCTCATGGTATTTTCCAGACTGCAAGACCACGGTGAAGGCGTATCTCACTTCTAGGTGCCAGACCCAAGTACCCTAGCTACAGAGAACAAGGGGGCTGTACCCCAACAGCTGGCAGTACTGGCTGTTCTCATTCCCTTTCTTTCATTCTGAAGATGCCCGCTGCCTCTCGGGTGCTGTCTGTCAAGAAAGGGCACGTGAGGGCCAATATCTGTACCTGGCCTTTTCCTTTCATTCCAGAGGGCCTCGCTCAGGACTAGGGTCTGAATTGACCACAGAACGCAGGGGGATCCACACAAGGACTCAATTTCATTATTTGCTCTCCTGTTAAGTGTTTTTCCAACAACTCAAAACTTTAACCTCATTTTTCACCCACTTATTAGAAATTCTGTGCATAAAGCCATGAGCCTAATGGAGAAAAATGGTCTGTCTGCCCTGCCTGCTCAAGGAAGCCAGCTTGCTGCAGTGACGTTCCAAGCCCTGCCCTGCTGGATACCCCAGTCTTCCTTCCCAGGCCACCCTGTTCCCATTTTAGAATCACGACTTTAAAATGCATAACCATAGATACGTTCTTTAAAATCCGAAAAACTCTCCTCCCTCAATAGCGAAGGCCGAGCATGGATTCCCAGCTCGTTTTCATGAGTCTCAGACAGGCAGGTGGCAGGCCAGGACAGACTGTGATTTTGTTGGTCTAACAGCAGCCAACACTTCAAGTTCACAGCTGTTTTACACCCAGGTAAACCGCCTGGAAACGTAACAGCCCATTTTCAAAAGCTCCGCTCCCACTGAGAAGTGTTGCCATGTGAGAGGCATCTGTGGTTGCAAGGCTGAAGGCTGACCAGGAAAAGAAAAATGATGAATTTTATATTACAACCATTAGAGCGAGCTCTACTGGCTCGCAGACACTGGAGCTGCTAGGAGAGAGAAGAACCACCCACTGGACGCCTGAGCATCGGTGGCAGCCTAACAAGCTGGCTATGGCATCCCCCACGCTGACGCGACACCGACAGGACCAGGAGGTCCCTGAAGGCAGCTACAGGACCATGGCCAGGGTTCTTTGTGAGGGAAGTAGATTGAGATCTCATAGGTGGTTGTGTGTAATGCTAACACTTGGTGATGTATATAAGAAAGGCTGGGGTGGGCAGGGCGGTGGTGGCTCACGCCTTTAATCCCAGCACTTGAAAGGCAGAGGCAGGTGGATCTCCGTGAGTTCAAGGCCAGTCTGGTCTATGGCGCTAGCTCCAGGACAGGCACGAAAGCTACAGAGGAACCCTGTTTCGAAGAAAGGCTGGGTGGGATGGAGGATCAGAGTGAACGATGGTTTAAAATAGGCAGAAATTTAGACCTAGACATTCTGCCTCTTAAGTAGTTTCAAGGGGAAGAAACTGTGGCTGTGTCTACAATTACATGTGTAATTATTTATGAGAACAACAAATATAATCCAAATAGTGCAGAAGGACATGCAGTAAGGTGTCTTGTACCTATAAACCCATAGACACAATGAGAAGTAGTCAATGGAACACTGCCATGGAGAAACCATTATGATATTTTGGTTTATAAAGAGAATACACACACACACACACACACACACACACACACACACACACACACACAGGAGTTGGGAGTATAACCTAGTGGAAGGACACATGTCTAGCATACACAAGGCCCTGAGCTCGAGTCTCCTGCATCTCTACTCAACCCTAACTTGTTAACAATGGGAAGGCCCTAATTGTTAGCATCACACACCTCCAGTAAAATGGCCAGAGCAAAGTGATACTCAGTAAATACTGTATCTGCTGGTTATCAGGTTGGGTGTTTCTCCTCTTTGTACTTTACTGTGTTTCCCAAGGTGTCGTCTATGGTGATATATTTACTGCAATAATGGGAGGGGGATTCTATCAAAAACAAAACTACACATTTTAAAGTTAGAATTATCCTACCAGCCATGCATCCATGGGATCAACAAGGATGGTCATAGTTGGCCTGGCTTGGTCCCTGCTCATGGGTGCTGCGCTCGTTAGCTTTTTGTCAACTTCACACAAGTCACAGTCATGGGGAAGAGAGAGCCTTAACTAAAGGGTCATTTCCACCAGAATGGCCCGTAGGCAAGTCATCATGATTAATGATGGATGTAGGAGAGATGAGCTGACTACAGGTGCCAGCCACCCCTGGGCTGATGGTTCTGGGTAGCGTAAGAGCAAGTCAGTAAGTAACGTTCCTCCAGCTTCCTGCTCTGACTTCCCTCACTGACGGAATGCAATCTGTAAGCTGAAATAAACCCCCGTGTCCCCAAGTTGCTTTTGGTCTTGGTGTTTGTCACAGCAACAGAAAGCGGACCAGGACAGAGGCAGATGAATGACGTCACAACGGTGACTCCTAAAGACCCTTTATCCCTGCTAAAAGCGAGAGAGGCACACACACAGCAGTCAAGCTGGAGGACCCCTGGAGATACACTCAGTCAGTCTTTGGGGGAGAGGAGAGCATCCATAGCAAACAGGGGTCAGAGGACAAAGGCTGCAGGCCGGAGGAGACCCGAGGACGTACCAATGATGTAGGAGAGGATCAGGTTCCAGCCGGTGATGAAGGCCCAGAGCTCCCCCACCGTCACGTAGCTGTAGAGGTAAGCTGAGCCTGTCTTAGGGACGCGGGCACCGAATTCACCATAGCACAGGCCAGCCAGCACCGAAGCCAGGGCAGCGATCAGGAAGGAGATGACGATGGCGGGACCAGCATTCTCACGGGCCACTGCACCAGCCAGGACGTAGACACCGGCACCCAAGGTGCTGCCCACCCCAAGAGCTACCAGGTCAAAGGTGTTGAGGCAGCGGGACAGGCGGCTCTCCTCCCGACTGCAGTCCACCACCTTCCGACGCAGCATCTGCTGGCCCAGGCCGAGCAGGTTTTTGCAATCCATTGTGCTGAGCAAACCTGGCAGAGAAGAGAAAGACTCAGTCTTTGGTTCAGTCACAGCCACGTTTCACCTGCAATCTCGCGTCGCTGCAGGATGGAGCACAGGGACGAAGCCCTTTATGAAAAACATCACGGCTAACAACGTTTTTAGCTTAGCATTCCACCAGCAGCCGTCAGATTCCATGGGGACAGTCTCGGGGCTTTCCAGGACGCACAGAAACACAGAGTTGCCCGCCCTGTCCCAGGTGTCGGGGCCTCCACATTCACCTTATGGGTACAGGTGACAGCTGAGAACACAGTGAGTGACACTTCCCAACTTCAGCTGTGGCTTATACTGTATTATCATGAAACACAACCAAATTATATAGTAATTACTAAAACGCCTAAGTCTTGAACAAGACGATACTCCCGAGCTCAGCGGCTCGCCACCCGTGGGTCAAGTCATTCTGCACGTCAGATATCTACATCACGATTCATAACGGCAGCAAAATTACAGTAATGAAGAAGCAACGGAATAATGTTATGGCTGGGGGTCACCACACCATGATGAGCAAATGCATTAAAGGTTGGCAGCCTTCGCAAGGTTGGGAACACCGCTCTAGGTCATGGATCCATCCAACAGAAGAAACTGGGCATAGGCCTTATGTGAAGTCTGAGCTATCTTCACCGTCTTTCTCTAAACATAAAGCTGTCTGTTTCGGAGGAAGAGTTTACGTCAGCGGCAGCAGGCGTGTGCAGAGAGGCGCCACCAGGGCAGCTTCGGAAGACTACAGTTATTCTTTCTTTTTCCCTCCACAGTTCCCATCTTGACTGTCAGTTGGTCTTTGGTTGACTTAGGTCAACAATGAAGTGAGATGCTGATAAACAGAAGTCTCAGGTCTGGAAAAGTCTACTCCTAACCACCCACGGCAGCGATAGCCTGCCTGTCTCCTCACACCACCGCAGGCTCCAGGTCACGAAGGCGCTGCGGCTGTTTCTTCCTGTCTTTTATCTGCCGACCCCATAGAAAATCGTATTGTCGAGACCCGTAAGAGCTTTAGTTAGACCTGGGAATCCCCCGTTGGAAAAGGAAAAATAACTTGTAACTGGGGTCAAACAAGGTCACAGGGGGCCCAGTGCTCTGCTCCTCTTCTGGGATCCTGGCAGCCCTGCAGGTGGGAAGGAAGTGATGGCCCCTGACACCTAGGTGGGGGCGGAATCGCAAGGAAGTGATGGGCAGGTCACAGAGAGGGGAAAATCCCAGAACCCCAGAGTTTGGAGCCCATGTAAAGAGAGTTCGATGGCTTTCCAGTGTCTACAAGGAAGGGATTATTTTTGGACGTATCCACACCAGGTGCAGATGCTGGTGTCTGCTAAGCGGGCAGCGTGCCTGGGAAGTAGCAAGCTTCCTGCACATCGGGCCAAGGCTCTGGGTGCCAGGAGAAGCAGGAAGTACTGAGTCCTGACACTGCTGCATACAGGGAGGCACATGGACAAAATCAACTGGCGAGTGTGCTTGGGTTAGACGTTGACAGTGACGGTTCAGCTTTGGCAAACGACCCTGCGGCACAAAGCCTGTGCTCGGGTATGAAAAGAATGTTGCAGCCCTAGGGGTGGGACTCAGCGCTAGACCTCTTACCCAGTATGCGTGCTGCCCCGCACTCCAGCCCCGGCGCATTTAAGAAAGTAAAAAGTACAACTTCTCCACATTGCTTCTTGAGAGCCACACCCCAGGAATAGATTTCTGAACTCCCTTAAGGTAGAATGAACTCAGAGACCTCAGACCAGGACAAAACAGATCTTTTGGCTTTGCCTGGATGCAAAATACTTAGGGACAGACCTACCTGGGTCTCCACCTGCAAAGACAGGACGCCAGCGAACACCCACTCCGAGAACCAACTCACTGATACTGCAGGGACTTCAAAGTCGCCTTCAGACTGAAGATCATTAGCCAGATACAGAGATCCTGGTCTCCAGGCATCATATGAGGAGGGTAAGAAAGTGTAACCACAGGGCTGTCGCTCACGTCCCCTCACAAACACATGCAAGAAAAAAGCCCTCTGCCATTGGCGTAGCCCTTGGTGACAGGGAAGTGAGAGGGGGCACAGCTGGGAGCAAGGCTGTGCCAGGTGCTGCGGGCTGCTGAAGAGGACACCTAACTGTCTCCCTAACTGAGACAGCTAAGTGTCCATTTCTGCCCTGTGGGGAGAGAGGAGATGCGATACTAATTCACTACGCCCAGGGTTTATTTTAAGAAGCACCCTTTGTGTCTCTTCAGAGATATTTAAAAACTCTCAGGAAGGTGATGTCAGTGATTTGGACGCATCGGTCCACCTCTTCCACTCAGGCGAGGCCTCCGAAGCGGGACTTAACCACCAGCAGTTACGAGAAAGAGATGAGGTTTCTCTGTACAGAGCAAATCCATTCATTTGCAATCCTAGCAGCAAATCGGAGGCCGACTTCCTACCGCTGGGACTCACACAGGAAGTCGCCAGGTGAGGAAAGCAGGATCTAGACTAGGTTAGCCGTTTCCTGTGGGAGGGCGATGTGCACACAGCATCCCGACTGATGTTTATTACAGGTATTGATAGGACTCTGCAACGTGAAGTCTCTGCCCAGTCATATTCCATACTGATTGTTACAGAACACTTGCCTTAGGAGCAATGTGTTCCTTTCCCACAGAAACTCTATCTCCAAACTGTACCCTAGCTATCGCAAAGTACAAACAGAAGTCAAACAGAGCTGGAGAGCAGGCTCAGTGGTTACAGGCACCGCTCTTGCAATAGGACCGGAGTTCAGTTCCCACTGCTCACATCAGGCTGATCACGAATGCCTGTGACTCTGTGCTCAAACGCATGAAACAGCTCTGGCCTCCTGTGGACGTGTGTGTGTGTGTGTGTGTGTGTGTGTGTGTGTGTGTTACACACAACTAAAAACAATAAAAAGTAAATCTTTCAAAAAACAGAAGTAAAATGCCTGGCTGCGGTGGCACACATCTTTAATCCCAGCACTCGGGAGGTAGAGGCAGGAGGATCTCTGTAAGTTTGAGGCCAGCCTGGTCTACAGAGTGAGTTCCAGGACAAGCTAGGGCTACTCAGAGAATTTATTATTATTATTATTATTATTATTATTATTATTATTATTATTATTATTATTGAAGTGAAATGATCCAATAGGCCAGGGCTTCAGAAACTCCAAGTGGGGAGTTAAGAGTAACATGACCTTTTTAGTCTCAAATTTAATCTCCGAGTCCTTCCAGTCTGGCAGTGTATGGAGAGAGGGGTTAGAAAGAGGCTATTAGACACTGTCCCCAAACGCCATCCTTTAAAACCTTAACACACCTGTGTCTTTCTGGGCTTTCAGAACGGCCTGTGCCCTCACGGCCAGCTCCCGCCTGCTGTCTGGTGTGACACACTAACCCACCATTCCCGCGGGGAACAAAGGAAAGTCTGCATTTGTTCTGGGTTTAAGAAACCACACCACACAGTGGCTAGAGACAACTCAGGAGCTGGCCAACCCCTGCACCTGGTGGACCATGGCGTGAGGGGGCATGGAGCTTTAAGATGAGGGGCGGGATGCTCACAATGTAGGGACCTGCTACCAGGTCCAAAAAAAAAAAGGAGCGTTCTAGGATGCTGGTCATTGTGGAGGAGGAGCATTGGTGACATGACCGGGAGAAGGCTATGGAGAGGAAGTGATTTCAAAGCAGAAAGGAAAAGGGAAAGAAGACAGTCGCCATGACTGTGGTGGTCTGGATGAAAACGGCCCCCATAGGCCCATGGGGTGTGGCACTACTAGGAGGTGTGGCCTTGTTAGAGTGGGCGTGGCCTTGTTGGAGGGCGTGTGCCTCAGTCTCTTCTTGCTGCCTGCAGATCAAGATGTAAGACTCTCAGCTCCACGCTGCCATGTCCCCCCTCATGATGATAATGGACTGAATCTCTGAAACTGTAAACCAAGCTCCAGTTAAATGCTTTCCTTTATAGGGAGTTGCTGTGGCCATGGTGTCTCTTCATAGCAATAGAAATCCTGACTAAGACAATGACCATGGCCAAGATGATCAAAGAAGTGATCAAAGGACTTCACTTCTGGTCTGTGGTGAATTCACGTGTTCACAAGGCACTGGATTCTTGACCCAGGGGATTCAACAGGAACAAAACACAAAAGAGCAAGTCTGAGGGCAGGCTGCTAGTCTGGGGAGGAGCGGTATCAGGAGGATACACCTCCGCCATTTAACACACATCCCAGGAGAACCTTCATTCACAAAACCCAGGTCCGTAACATGTGGACAGCACTAATGGATCAACACGCGGAAGAGCGACAAATACTGAATGAAATTTCACTTCATTTTGGATGTCACTAAGTGAAAAAGACAGGAGAAAGAGTCGTCTCTCCCCCGCCCCAGTCTAACAAGAACCATGAAGAATTTACAGTAATATTAGACAAAACAATGTAGCCTTTAAAAACAATCACACAAGCCAGGTGATGGTGACACACAATTTTAAACCCAGCACTTGGGAGGCAGGCAGATCTTTGTGAGTTTGAGGCCAACCTGTTCTACAAGTCAAGTTCCAGGACAACCAGGACTGTTACACAGAGAAACCTTATCTAAATCAAAACAAAACAAAAACCCAACAAATAAAACCACACAGGCCTGGAGATATGACTCAGCAGATAAAAGCATCTTCCACAAGACTAAGGATCCGGTCCCAGCACCCACATGGTGGCTCACAACTGTCTGTAACTCCAGTTCCAGGGGGTCTGATGCGTTCTCTGGGGCTCCATGAGCTTTGCATACACATAATCAGAAATATACACTCATTTCAATAAATAATGAATCTTTAAAAATTACATGACTCCAGAAACTAGCACATAGCGTAAGGGGGCCTGAAGAGGAGAGCAGATCCAGAAAATGGCTGAATTGTGCTTTGTGTCATTGCTTTATTGAAGAACCAGAAATGTGCCATCTCACCCACAGCAGAGGCTCCAAGTCCAGCCAGACCCTTCACCTCACACAGGAGCCTTGGTTCTAAGGTGTGGCCCTTTCCTAAGGCCCTCAAGACACACCGAATGGATTTCTCAAGCCTGTCACAGTAAGGCACAATGCTGTTGTGACAGCCAGCAGTGCCCGACAGTTGTCCAGTTAACCTCAACCTCCTTTTACACCATCAGAAAGCCCGAGAGCCTCATTATCTTCCTGCTGATTTTAAAGGGGCCAAAGGCAGACCTCCCACCCTAAAACTAAATCCACGTCATGTGGGGCAGCTGCAAGAAAGAGGCCTCAGAGTAGAGGGCCAGACATGGCTTGGGACAACTTCCAAAAACCATAGGGGAACCACCAGGGACAAATACCCATGAGAAACAACTGGAGGGAAGAAAGATTTCCTTTGGCTTCACTGGTTCCAGACCTGAGGCAGAAGGTCACAGCATCTCACTCATGTGCTACAGCAAAAAGGCTCCTCTTGTGGAGAGAGAGAGAGAGAGAGAGAGAGAGAGAGAGAGAGAGAGAGAGAGAGAGCAAAGGAGGGGCAAGATGAAAGAGAGGTAAAAAGCCACGAGGCAAAACATAGATTAATATAAATGGGTCAATTAAGTTATAAGAGCTAGTGGGACAAGACTAAGCTAAAGGGCAGGTTTTCATAATTAATAATGAATCTCCCTGTCATTTTTTTTTGTCAGCTGGCAGCCCAAAGAAAAATCCACCAACATCACGGTCAGCTAAGAAGGCCACTGAATTATGAAACAGCAGTGGACTGATTCATTGGTTAAATAGAGGCTTCATGATCCAATCACCTCTCAATGATGAGACCCACCCAACACACAGGCCTTTGAAGACACTTCGCACCCCCATGCTAACAAACTGTTCTCCAAGGTACAGATGTGGGGGGAGGGGGGAGCCACTAACATAGCGTCAGCCCTCAGCCATGCTTGAAGTTAAGGACTGAGCTTCTCATGGCTCCAAGATGACGGAGCAGTATCGAGACCCCACACACACCTTACAGAGGCCCAAACAAATAAGCTTGGGTGTGACTAACTCTGGCTGTGACAGAGGCACAAAGCCTGCCCCCAAAGGACCCAAGGCCCTCTTCTGGCTGCGCAGGCACTGACATGTACATGGTACACACATACACACACACACACACACACACACACACACACACACACACACACACGGAGATCACTATCCCCGCCTCAGCAATACAGGTCTTTTGAGGCCCCGGCAGGGTAAAGCATTGGGGGACGATATAAAAAGTCAACTGTGCTTTTCTTAAAAGCCACCTTAGACTCTCTGTCATCACATCGCTGCCACTGTTTTCCTTTGAAATCTTGATCACAAGGCAGGCAGGCCATGAGGTCGGCTCTGGCTTCTTCACGGCAGTGGGGTTTGAACCTGCTTTATCACAGACCCCACCGGTTCCATCTGCCTCACCATACGCAGGCCTTCTCAAACCCGATAGCCCAAATCAGAAATGACCCACCCTGAGTATGGAAGATGCCAACCAGAACAGCGACGCAGATCCTCTCAGGGCCACACAAGGACAAGCTATGTGCACGGGGTACAGGAGGCTCCCAAGCCTGCCAGGGACAGCCCCAATGGAGCAGGAGTAACTGGGGTCTGTGTCCAAGATGCAAGAATGCCCATTAAGCCGACTTCATTCATCTTCCCCTGAGATGGAACGCTGGGGCCGTTACTTCCCTGGGCCTTCAAGGGATCCTGAATGGTGACAGCAATTTTCTGTGGCTCCTTTGAGAAGCATCTTGAAAGAGGACCAGGAACAAGAATAAAGCCGAGGATTCCATGCAAACATCCATTTCACTTTCGATTGGCTAGCCGGCGAATACCTTCCCAGCTCGTTCATTTACTCAGTCAGCATGCCCTTAAGGAACGCTGGGCTGGTCCCAGTATACACGCAAACCGGGGAACACACCTTACCTCCTGGACTTGTAGAAACTCCACTCACTCCTCCTCACGTCTTCCCACCATCACAAACAACACAGAAAAACAAAACAACAACAACAGCAGCAACAACAACAAAAAAAAAAAAAACATGCAATTCCTACAAAATCCAATGGTTCAGAAGCAGACAAAGAGAAGAAGCTGCAGGAAACGAGTAGACAAGGGAACTGAAGAAGAAACAAAACAACACATTTTGGTGAGCGGGGCCTGGTAGGAAGAAGCAAGACGAGATACCCGAGCCAGGCCAGGCCCACGCAGCGTGTCTTTAAAGTCAGAAGTTCAGCTGTCTGTCCTCTTATAAGGAGAGAAGGGTGGAGCCGGATGGTTATGTTGCTCAACTAACATAGCTCAGATGTAGCAGGGCCAGGACCTGAACGCAAGTCACCTGCTTTCCAAAGCTGGGTTCTCTGCCAGGGCTAACCTGACTCGGTTTGGGTTTGATGCTATTGTTTATTTTTTCGTGCTGGGGATGAACCCCAGAGCCTCAGGCATGCTAGTCACACCACCAGGCACCTACTTGTCTTGTGTCAATCGGAGTCCAGCCATGTAGGCCGACTGACCCTGAACCTACTTTAGAATCTCAAGCAGCCAGGACAAACACGTGAAACTTTTTCTCATTCCTGGCTTGCTGGACACAGCTTTGTCCAAACATGCCTCCTGCTGCCTGACAGCTCTCACTGGGTCACCCCATCTGAAATCTACAAACACAGAATGACTGACATGCATTCGGGGAAACTAGTTCCTGAATGCAAAATTGAACTGAACCCTCCAAGCACAGCAGAAGGACTTCGAGGGTATCACCCGCTCCCCTCCAGCTGCTGGCTGTGAAGCGGAAGAGACTTAGGGGGAGGTAAAAGTGGGTAGTTTCAGCTGCATGAACCACCCAGGATTGTGATAGGAATATTCTAGAAATCACAGAGACAGCAGGGGCTTGGAAAATGTATGTAGAGGGAACTCCAGACAAGTCAGAGAGATCAAACACACTTGAAATACTTTATGTCTGTAAAATAGGGGAACAAATTATATATATATATATATATATATATATATATGTATGTATGTATGTATGTATATATATATTTCAGGGCAGGAAGATTGAGATTATTGCCTCTCTAGAGGATTATAGACCTCTTATTTCCTGAATTTTTACTGTTTTCTCCCCTATAACAAGTGTGCAATGCTTCTGAATTAGAGGGAGAAATCTCTCTAATGAAATCAACAAACAGGAGGGAAAAGGGAAGATTAGAAGGTCCCTGGCAAGGTCAACCCATCTCATGTCTACATAGGAAATGCTGGTAATTAGGTCTGTGCAATTCTGTTATGTTTTTCTCCATCTCTGTGCAGGTCTGGAAATTTCCAAAATTGAATACAAAAGGAAACAAATTCCCCTGCAACTAACCCTGAAATGCTTGTAGCCCCCACACCAGACCCCACTCCACACCCCCATGGAACAGACTGCTTCCAGTGTTATTAGTCACTGCCATGTACTGAGTGAAACAGTCTTTTGTGGAGAGTCAGGTTGAACCGTATTTGTTGTGGATTATTCCTTTACACTGTGTGAAGATGTGTAATGGTGATTGGTTTAATAAAAAGCTAAATGGCCAATAGTTAGGCAGGATGGTATAGGCAGGACTTCTGGACAGAGAGAGCTCTGGAAAGAAGAAGGCAGAGTTGCCAGGCAGACAGAGGAAAAGGAGGAGCAAGACGGAACAGGGGCAAAAAGTCATGAGACAAAACATAGATTAATATAAATAACATTAATTTAAGTTACAAGAGCCAGTTAGGGGCTAGAGAGATGGCTCAGCCGTTAAAGGCTAGGCTCACAACCAAAAATATAAGAGCTAGCTAGAAAGAAGCCTAAGCTATTGGCCGAGCTTTCATAACAGGTCTCCGTGTCGTTATTGGGGAGCTGCCAGTGCCAAAGACAAGTATGACTACACATATGAAATTACTACTACCGAACCATTTTTATTGGCTTTATAAAAATAGCCAAGAGTAGAAAAGACCAGGGCTGCCCTCTCCAGCTGTGCTTTTGCTTTCCTATATTTCTTTTGAGCTTCAGAATTAAGACAGAAAAGTCAGCCACCTCTCCCTCGAGCTGGTGCTGGAGGAGCCAACACGAATTCTGAAGATTAGGCTGGTGGGAGGGGATAATTCCTAGATTATCCAAAAGCTCATGGCTGCTGAGCTAGAGGTAGAGAGAGGGGTGGAGACATTTCCCAGCACACATTTTTGTGATACAGGCTGTAAGGGGCCTAGGGAATTTTACGCTCCAGCCGGTACTAGGGAGAAACAGCACACACACACACACACACGCACACGCACACGCACACACACACTTACGCGCACACACACACACACACACACACACACCTGCAACCAGCACATGGGGCAGCAGACACGAGAAACTGCAGTGTTGACCAGAAGCCAGGGAGCGGCAGGAGGAAGGGCTGGGCTGAACCAACCTCTAGAGGAGTCTAGCCTGGCCATGCGACTCACTCCTTGAGATTCACACCTCGACTTAGGGGGAGATTAATTCATATTTGTCATGAAAAACGCTGGGGGGGGGGGCACATGACACAACACAACAAGTCCAAGGACTTTCTGTTGCTGGGGTACAGCATCCTGTTTCCATGCCTCCTTGCACAGTATCTTAATCTGATTGGTGAAAGCATCTTTGCATAAACAAATGTTAGAGCCTGTTGTACTTATCTGCAGTTTTCCTGACCCTGTTTCCTCAAAGAGACTTCAGGTACATAAAACACATGCCCCTGGTTGCCATGGGTACTATCTAGGCAGAAGTCATGCGCAAATAACCCCTACACAGGAAATGCCACCTTTTGTGGTAGGTCTTCCTGTCTTATTCCAAGCCACACTTCACTGGTGGCCAAAATCTCAGATGCTCACTCTGAAATGACCGGATTTGTATTGTGAAATATTCCTTCAGGCCAAGACTGTCCTCAGTCTTCAAAATCTCCTAATCAGAGCGTCCCGACACAGGCTTCCTTCTGTGTAGTGTGCATACAATAGATGACTACCCTGGGAGGCCTCAAGTAGAGAAAGTTTGGTTTGCCTAGGATTCCTTCATAGAACAGGAAGAAAATGGCCAGTTACACAAAGGTCTTCAAAGATCGGAATGTTTATTATTATCTGAACGATCAGAGACCAGCGCAGAGGCCAGGTGGAGGTCGAGAAAGGCACCCAGAATGCTGGAGGAATTCTAAAGGAATGAAACTAACTGCCCCCTGGGAGAGTGTTGTGGCCACCAAGAATGACTTTTATCATAGGTCAGTGGCTATGTCAATGGCTTGCTTTCTTCGTTCTAATGTAACATGGTAACCGCACAAACTCCAGGACCTGAACTTGACCCACTGCCTCACTCAAAGGACAACGTTCTAGACCCAACTAGGTGAAATGCTCCCTTCTTTCTGACAATCGATTCTGCCTCTGAGAAGGAAGACATTGATCTATCTAAGGCTTGTGTATGAGTGGTGTGTGTGTGTGTGTGTGTGTGTGTGTGTGTGTGTGTGGTGTTGGGCTCTGGGGATGGAATGTGCTAGACACACTGCTGAGTTACACTTCCAGCCCTTTAAAGAACTTCTAAAACCAGAATCCAGATACTTCCATGTAGGTCTTAACCAAGAACCACTGTCGCCCCTCCCCCCGCTCCCCGCAACACCAGACAGCCTTCTTCAAGGATGCCTCTATTGCTACAGCAATGAGAAAGTCCTCTAAGATCCCAGAACACATTTTCCTGTACAACCAAAAAACTAAGGCTGTTCTCAAGAGTAGCCGATGCCACTATGCTCCCCCTAAGGCTGCGAATCCTGGAATGAGCCACCAGCCAGCACACTCACAGGCCCAGAAACCCTAGCACAGCCAAATGAGATCTCCCACACCCCCACTCGGACAGCCTGAAGCAGCCCTGGACCTCAGAGACCCTTGGAACCCCACAGTGATGCTGACCCTCCCGCACTCGGGTCAGTTATTCGGGGCTCTATCTTGTTTGTAGTCCCTCCATACTGGTTTGTTGGACAAAGCAGCCACAGTGAGATAGCCCCTTGATGACAAGCGGCAGAAAGATCTCTAAGCTGGGCTACCTCACCCTGCCTGGCAGCAGCAGCTCTGCCCAGTCAGTCCGACACCATGAGAAAATGGGCCACAATACATTGCAAATATGTGTGTGTGTGTGTGTGTGTGTGTGTGTATGTCCCTGGCACATTGTGGCATACACCTTTAATCCTAGCTCTTGAGAGACAGAGATGAGTGCATCTTTGAGACCAACCTGGTCTGAGGCCTGGAGCTCCAAGCCATTCACGGCTATATAAGGTCCTGTTTCAAAAAAAAAAAAAAAAAAAGTCTCCACCCACCCTGGGCAATGATTATTCTAGGATTGCAGAACCCGCAAAAGATGAGCCATGCACTCCTCCTGACCTCACAGTGCACTATCTACATGGGAAGAAGAAAGCAAGTGGGTGTTTAGACCCAACTGTCTGCACAACAAATATTTATTGAGTACCTACTGTATACGACAACCCCTCCCCTGTTCAGGACTCAGACTACGTGAAGCTCCCTGTCCTCGGTGAAGACGGAGGCATAAAAATGTCTGGCCAAGACAGGAAGGTCTAATTATAATGGAATTATTATTATCAGAATCAATGACAGGAAGACATTATTAGTGAGGCTACTGCAGCTTCATCCACAGGTACTGCTTGTAGCCTAATCTCCCCTACAGATCCGTACTCCCCGGCCCCTTCCTCCGCCCTTCTTAATCCTCCCTGCAAGGCTCACATGTGACACAGGTCACCTGCTGTGTCTCCCACAAATGCCTTCTGATTAAGGACAATCTGCTGAACCTGATTATGTGGGCATTCTTCATAGAGGCACAGAATGAGGATTGCGAATGGCCATAAATGACCGTAAGTGTGCGTGAGAGTGAGGATCACTGCACACACACACATACACACACACACACACACACACACACATACCCCTCCATACCCCTGTGTGCCCTCTATCCACACTGAAAACTCCGTCCTTCAACATTTTCTAATGATAACGCAGCAAGAACGGAATCTCCACACCAGTGAATCTTTGTAATTCAACAGAAAACAGAGCAGTAGATCCCCCCGGCAACGACTTGAATTTTAATTAATAATTAATTAATTACTGGGGGTGATGCGCAGGACCTCTCTATGTAGCCCTGGCTGTCCTGGAACTTGTTATGTAGACCACGTTGACAAAGATCCACTTGGCTCTGCTTCCATAGTGTTGGGATTAAAGGCGTGTGCCATCTCCCTGACTAGAGCAATAGATTTTAAAAGTATATTTTCAGTGGCACCCTTTTTCTATGTAGAACCCAAACTTTTTTTTTTGTGAGCTACTTTTATTTAAAAAGAAAAGAAAGGCAGTCTCTCTGGCCAACCTTGACCAACCCTCCCATCCCCTTTCCCCTCCCCCTCCCCCTGCTCCCCCTCACTCCTCACCCTCTACCTTCCAACCCCCTAACCCCACTCAAAACTCTCAAGCCTGAAAAAGTGTTGGGAATTTTAAAAATAAGATGGGTGCAAGGTGCAGAGGTAGAGTGTTTATCCAGCACAAGCAGGGCCCAAGGTCTATGTCCAAATTCACACACAAAGACAACTTGGGGCTATAGTCATCGGTTAGGTTGGGTTGAAACGGAATGATACAGTCTAGTGCAAAAACTGTTCGTGTTCTGGGTACCAAGGGGCCAGTGGTACCTGGAGTACGACTCGTGGACCTTCTCACTGCGGATGACTGGAGCCTGGACGACGAGACGTCACAGTGGAGCCTGTGGCAGTTCCAAGCTTCTGCAAGACAGAGGGAAAGTATCGTCACACAGCTCAGTTTGGGCACCAGAGCCTCCCAGTAGGGGCTGTCAGGGAAGCAATGGCTCCTCTTAGCTCTGCTGTGGTAAGCAGGGCTCCACGCCTGAAGGAGTCCACAGATGGACACCGAGTGGGCTAGGCACGGGAGGTATCATGGATGACCATGAGTCACCTTGTGTCCTCTGCAAGAGCAGTCAGGGCTTGTAACTGATGAGCCAGCTCTCCAGCCTCATTTTTTTTAATGGCATACTGCAACATGCCAACATTAGGAAGAATCTGCGTGTATCAGTAAGAAAGTAAATACGCGAATCAGAGATCGAGCCAAACTGCAAACGCCCACGTGTTTCAGGATTTAAAAGCCCTCACAATATAATTTCAGAACCCACATGGAGTTTTGGTGTCATAGCCAAAAGAAACATAACGCACTGCTCTAAAGAAGGGTGACTATGGCCTGGGAGTGTGGACCGTGCTTGTGTAGCATGCAAAATAGCCCTAGGTTGATCCCCAGGGCTGAAAAAGAAAGGAGGAAGGGGAGAGGAGGGAAGGCTTAAATAGCTGTTTAGGAGGCTTGCTCGGGTCACATTTTTCTGCTATAGTATATAAAACAATACTAAATTAAGGCGAAAGAAAATGCATGCCATGCATTAATCCAGGGTGAACCTACTGGGATTAGTGGCCTGGAATGCATCGTGAATTAATTCATTAGGACCGCTTTTCCTGATCCAAGAAATGCTCCAACCAACTCAGTCTGATTTTCCAGACTAGCAAATTCCTTTGTTAAAAGCAGAACAGTAAAAAATACCATACACCTAATACCCAAAGAATTCAGCACCAATTATGTTATGGCAAAACAGGCAGCATTTAAGCAGCATCCTCCAGGGCCTCCGGGGGTGAGGAGGCTGCAAACGTGTGGTCATGCACATACTTAGTGGACACTGACCCACCCAGGGGAACTATGTACTCAAGTGCTAGCGAGCAGATCGCCCTGTCCAACTTCTAAGTCAGGAGACACATCTTCCCCATTAGCACGGCAGGACTCTGTGAACACATCTGGAACCCGTAGCCCACGCGCTGGGAAGCTAGTGACTACTGGCCGTCTCGAGACTGTGCTGACAGGCATGCTAAGGGTTCATTTTTTCCTTGTAAAATTTCTTGAGAATTTCATACGATGTATTTTGATCATAGTTACCTCCAACTCCTCTTAACTCCTCCCAGAGCCACCCCGACCCTTTACCCTTGTGCCATTATTTTTTTAAATAACCCATCAATTCCATTTTGCACTTCCCATATGCTCGTACGTGTGGAACTATTCACTTGAGCAGTGGTTCTCAGCCTACAGATCTCGACCACTTTGGGGGTTGAACGACCCCTTCCACAGTCCCCTAAGTCTATTGGAAAACACAGATATTTACATTATGACTTATAACAGTAGCAAAACTAGTTATGAAGTAGCAATAAAAACAGTTTTATGGTTGGGGGGGGGGTCACCGCAACATGAGGAACTGCATTAAAAAGCCACACCCTTAATGAAAACTGGCAGTCCCTCCCCCAGAAGACATCAGTTGTCCATAGCTCCTCAGCTAGGCGTGAGGGCTCATGAGTCCCACTTCCCGCTCCATGCTGACGTGTGGATTAGCTCGATCTTGTGCAGCCAGCTCAGCTGCTCTGAGATCTTAAGTGCATCAAACCTGCCATGCCCCTCTCTGGTCCGCTCTGACCTCTGACTCGCACAGTCTTCCTGCCTGCCCAGAGGTGGCCATTGCTGGGTCACAGACTCCAGGGAAATCCCCTCCGTCCTTCGGTCTAGAAACATCATGTCCTCGTTTCCCTCTTCGCTGTTCCCCAGAGACCCATACGGCAAAGGCTTGTTCCTCAGCCTACAGGCTATTGGGAGGTGGTAGAACCATTAAGAGGTGGGAACGAGTGGGAGTAGGGAGGCCACGGAGGGCATGTCCTTCAAGGGGACAGTGGGACACAGGCCCTTCTTTCTTTTGCTGTGAAGCCGTGAATGGAGAGTTTCGCTCCTCACGTGTTTCTACCTCAGTAGGATACCTGTCCATGGGGAGGTCCCTGCAATGTGGAAGAGAGCTAGCTGAGGAAGCCAGGGAAACTAGCCAGTAAAACTGAAAGTCAAAAGGAAGCATGGTCTACAGAGAATGGCTAAGATATACATCCTAGCCTCAGGCCTTCAATAAATTAGCCCAGTCCGCTCTGGGCCAAGATCACATGGCTCCAAATTTGACGATTCATCCTTCAACACATAAAATCCTTGAGACAGGGGCTTCATTGCTCTTCCTTGCTGAACACTGGAAAAGGCCTGTGAAGGAGAGAGAGTCTAATCCCTGAGCAAAAATCAAACAAAGGCTGAAAATGGAAGAAGTGGGAGTGGGGAGAGTGGGTATTGCCCCCATGGTACATCTGTCTACGTCTGTTGATGTCTAGAGACATCTTCAATTGACACATCGAGGGCTAACAGGCAACCAGCAGATCGAGGCCAATACAGTGCACAGCACAGTTCCAGCTAAGAGCTCTCCTCAATGGGAGGTGGGGAGGCCACGCCTCCTGGCATGAACCTGGGGACTGTAAGGTGCTCCATGTCTAATCAAGTGGGTTGGAGATCACTCTGACTCTTAAATCCCAGGCGCAAGAACCACAGCAAGATCTGTAAATGAGCACATATTCCCAAGAACCCAGAACCTCATCGCAACATCCCTTGAGGAACTTGGATGGCCCCGAACCATGAGACAGGAAGCAAGCTCATGAAACAAGATGGGGTGCGGATAGAGGTGCCAGCTCAGGAATGAGTCTGCTGCCCCGGAGACGGACAGTGGGCAAGGTCTGCAGAGAAAGGATCACTGGAGCCCACTCTGTCCTGCAAGCCATACAGGTGGTTCCCAAGTAGTGTTCCTAGCTGGGCACCTACGGTTCCTGTGTCATCAAGGCCAGCCTGCACCACACAGTGAAATCCTGTCACAATCCTGACTGATTAACAGACAGATAGGCAGAAGCCAGCCCGAGCTACACAGTGCGACTCTGTAACAGTTTAGATTGGTTGATTGATTGATGATAGACAGAGATGGCATATACATCTGCTAAGTATTCGTTTTAATTTAATAAATGAATTCTTGGGGGATTTCTTGGAATAAATGTCATGGGTCCACAAACACTTTCTCTGCATCTCATTCTGCCCTTCAGCCCTAAGTGCTCACACTCAGCATGCGAGGAGATCTCTGCCCCGCAGCTGATGAGCTGTCCTGATAAATGTTGCCAGGGGAAGAGGCTATTCAACGCGATTTGAGTGAAGAATTGTTTGATGGGTGAATAATTAGCTCTTAATTACACAGTTTGCCTTTTAAAATAAAGAATTATCTCATTAATGAGGTGCCCAAGGGGACAATGGCACCCATCCTGAATTTGGACATGCAATGCGCCTGTCTGCCAGTCTACAAAATACAGCCCTGACCATGAGAAAGTGAGGGCATAATGAGGAGAACTACTCTTTGGTTGCTGCTGTTGGGTTTTTTGTTTTGTTTTGTTTTGTTTGTTTTTTAAGTGCTCTGTATACGGGTGTTTGCCTGTGCGCATGTATGTGCACCATGTGTGTGCAGTGCCCACAGAGGCCAGGAGAGGGCGCCAAATCCCCATGGACCTGGAGTTACGCGTGGCTGTGAGCTGCCATTGGGTGCTGAGAATCAAGGTCCTCTGAAAGAGCAGTCATTGCTCTTAATCTGAGGCATCTTGTATACACAAACACAAAACATACACTGCAGGGCACACAAATGCAAAACACACACTACAGATCCCCAACAAAGTGAGTGCAGAAAAGAAGGTAACTCACAGCTATAATCCCAGCACCCAGGAGTCTGAGACAGGAGGATGGAGAGTTTGAGGACAGTCTGGGATACAGTGCAAAACCCTGTCTCAAAAAAGCCCAAATCGGCAAAGATAGCAACATGGGGGAAAATATGGCAGACCTGAGGACTTCCCTAGATGGAGGCAGGCAGAAGCAGCTCAGAAGGCCTGAGTAGGGAGGGCAGGTGTCTCCAGGCAGGAAAGAGATGAGGGTGGAGCCCTGCGCTGGAGGTTCTGTGCTACTTGTAAGGACGTCTTCAAGCTTCCCCTAAAAACCAAGGCAGACTTTGATCTCCACACCTGCATGTTCTCCGGCAGATCCTCAGTAATCACTTTCCACAGCCCTTTGTCCCCGAGATCGGCTTATGCCAACTGCCAGGGCCCCAAGTAGATCACAGAAAACTAACTAGCTGGAAACAGGGCTCCCTCACAGTGCCCTGGAGTGGTGCCTCAGGAGGACAGTGGCCTAGGGAACACGCTCAGTGGGCCTTCCCCCAGGATGCAGGCAGACCAATTGCTACCTCCCTCCCCAAAACCAGCCCTTGAAGCACCTAGCACCTTGCCCAGAGCATCCTCCCAGGTCTTGCCACGCCCCTTCTTGCGCCTCTCCGTGCACCTGGACGTACCATTTTCCTTAATCCTTGCTGGGCACTGTGCCACTCCTTGGTGCATCTTGCCTCAGTTGGTAAACAGGTTTAAAGCCCCAGATTGTAGTTCAGCGCTAGACCACTACTAATAAATAATAATAGATTAAAAAAAAAAGATTTCGGTGTTGATGATTATGGCACTATAAATGTGCTGGGTGTGGCATTGAGCGTCTTTAATCCCAGCACCCTGAAGGCAGAGGCAGGCGGTTCTCTGAGTTCAAGGTCAGCTTGGTCTACACAGTGAGTTCCAGGACAGCCAGGGCTGTGTGGAGAGACTCTGTCTCGAACAAACAAAACACATTATGAAAGTACTTCATGCTACTGACTTAAAAATGGTTAAACTGTTTCATACTTTGTGCATTCTATTGCAATTGCAAAGTACAGATAACTCAAGAACAAACTAAAACCTCCCGCGTGTAGGAGGCAGGGGCTTAGAGAAAGCATTGGAGCAAACAGAGCTGTTAAAACACACAGGCCTGTTTTCTTCAAGGGAAGAAACCCAAGTCCCTGTCACCAGGAAGGCTGGTGACCTTCACTAACAACCCAGTGAGCTTTTGCTATTCTATATGGAGCTACCCTTCCCAAACCCCCCCAAATTCTGGGCATTATTTAGGCCCTTATCTTGAGTTTTGTCTCTTAGTGCCTAGAACCCCATCCTTATGAGAGAGGTCACAAGTATTTTTCAGTCTCCATCAACAGAACCCGTCCTTACCTTTATTCTAAACCCTTCCTCCGTAGGCCCTTACCCTGAGTGCTATTGGCCAATAAAATTCTTTGTTATTGTAAAGGTCCTTAGCAAGAGAGTTTCAATGCAGCCGCCCCTGGAGCTTTGCTGTGATAATTGCCCCTGTAGACTTTCTCCCGGAGTTTTACTATGTTTAAACGTGTAAGAAAAATAAACCCGGGAGGCCAGACTCCGGAAGTTTTTGACCCAGTGCCTGCTAAAGTGATGCTGGACCCATTCTTCACCTCATGTGGATCATTTCCCTCTAGGCCGTGAGGCTTGAAGGGACCCCCAACACATACCTAAAGGATTGAAACAGCTAAACAGAAGATTAACTCCACTCACAACTATACACCTCCAAATTTATTATAGCCCCAAAGTGGAAACAACCCAAATGTTCCATGTTGGGGACTATCATCATCCACAGAAAGTTATGAAGTACCGACCCAGGCAACAACATGGACAGGCTGGACAATACCATGCCAAGTGAAAGAAGCCGATCGTAAATATGTTGAGTTGGTCCATTTGTACGAAATGTCTGGAATCCTGACAGAAAGAACTTAGTGTTTGTCCGGAACTGGGGGAGTCGAGGAGGAGGGAAGGAGGAGTTAATAAGCAGGTTAGTTAGGCGTGAGTAGTGGAAATCCTAGAAGCACAATGACAGCTGGATAAGACTTTGTAGTCACGACAAAGCGCCACGTTTCGCTCAAACCAATGAACATCATAGCAAGTAAATGACATTTTTAAATGCTGATGGGAAAAAAAAAAAAAATCTGAATGGCTAAGAGTGATCCATCCACCACCAGGGAGCAGGATGATGCTCTTGCCAGCAGCCCCCCTCCCGCCCCCATACTTCAGTCTAAACTCTTACCTCCGCCCCTCCAGACCAAAAGGTGGACCCCAGCTGCACCCGGCAAATGCTCCCCATCATACTCACGGGGTCCTTTATTACACGGAATGGCCATTCTGCTCTGAGAGCGTCAGGAATATGAAATGTGCTCCGGCTTAATAAACACACCCAGCCTGCGCAAACCAGGTTAGGCTGTTCAGTTCCAGCAGGAATAGAAAACCCAATCTCGGCTCGAAGCTTGTATAGAGCAGTGTCAGGTCACAGAATAAAACAGAGGAAGGCTACGCCATTTTGCTAACTAAGACCACATACACGGTTTCTAGGCTTTCAGCTCCAAAGAGAGGGTAGCGTGGGAACCCTTCTACTTAAGATGTGTATGTATGTGGTCCAGGGCCTGAGAAAATGAGATGACTTAAAGAAACGATCACGAGGAAGATTTTTATTTTTAAAGTTTAGGAGCAACGCTTTGAAGGCGTGCTCGGTTCAGGAAGGCAGAGGTGAACTGGAAGACATCCCCAGCAGCGTGGGCAGGGGGCTCACAAATGCCTGCCAGGTGACTTCCTGCGATGCTGTGGTGCCGTGCACCGCGGCCCCGGTCTGCGCTCTATGCGCTAGACCCCAGTTCACAAGCTTCGGGCAAGGGGCTGGAAGTTGAAAATACACGCGCAGAGACAGATCAACACACAGACCTTCCAACACTGGTACCAAAAGCCCCTCTTTAATAGCACCATGGAGGCTTAAATACACTGCAATGTATTTAATGGCCAACAGGTGAAAATCCCATCCTCTGATCCTCTAAGCTAGGCACAGCTTCTAGTAACTTCAATTAGAAGGTTCTAGCAGGGAAGAGCAGCTGAAGGCCAGGACTCATTAGTCCCAACACTGTAGGATGTCTGGAGTTGATGGGAACAGCTCTGTGCAGGAGGTGGCAGCCACCTCTTCCTTCCCGCAGATGTGTCTGGAACCGCCCCTAAAGATAAATAAGCCTGGGATGGCGCCCAGAGTCCACAGGTTAAAAATGTCCCTGAGAAGGCTGTCTGTGCTAGTCCTGCAATTACCGTGGGGGATTGGGCAAGCACCGAAAACCTTGGCCTCGGGAGTGCTGTGCTTTTATAGGCCCGTGAGTAATTTGTTCTCCTGGGGCTAAATTGCTAACTGGCTGCTTCAAATCCTAGGCGCACAGAAAGGGTTTGGGATGCGCCTACTGTGCAGAGCCATGAGCCTCAATGCTCCTTCGGCACAGGGGACCCTCCTCCTCCCTGGAGGAGACAGGGGGCCGGACGTTCAGCACTGCCTGACTGTTGAGGAGTGAGAGAAGGGGCCCCCAAGAAGCTGCACAAGAAATAAATGTGGTGCCTGAAAGAATCAGAAAACAAGCTAATCCATTCTTAAACAGCCCATATGCCATGGACACACTCACCAGTGTGCCCTTTAAAGAAATCTGGCCTTTGTTATCATTTAAGCATTCTCAGATCTATGGACAATAAATACACAGTCTTAAAAAAGAAAGTTCTGGAATTGAAGAAATAGCTCAAGTGGTTAAATAGCTTTTGCAGAGGACCTGAGTTCAGTCCCCAGCACGCACATGGCGGCTCACAACCACCCTGTAACTCCAGTTCCAGGGACTCTAACGCCCTCTTCTGGCCTCTGGGGGCACTGCACACATGATGCACATATGTGCAGGCAAAACGTCCACATGTATAATTTTTTTATTTTAATTAAGTTTCACCATGCATGGTGGCTCATGGCTTTAACCCAAGCTCTGGGTAGACAGAGACAGAAGGGCCTCAATGAATTAGGCCAGCCTAGTTCAGTCCAAATTTTCATTTTCATATATTTAAACTTTGGGATGTCCAGTCTCTATAGAGTAAAACAAAAGCTTATCTGTGAGGCCATTGTGAATCTCAGCTTGTCACACAAGTATGTGGAACTGAGTTCAATCCTCAGCTCATAAAAAGCCAATGCTGGAGACGGGGTCAAAGACAGGAGGGTTCCTGGAGCTCATGCTGGAGACGGAGGCAGGGACGGGAGGGTCCCTGGAGCTCATGCCAGAGACAGGAGGGTCCCTAGAACTCACTGGTCAAGCAATCTAGCTGGATTAGTGAGCCCCAAGTTCAGTGAAGACTCCTTGTCTCAACACCTTGGCGAAGCCGGTCATGGTGGTGCACACCTTTAGCCCCAGCCTGGGAAGCCAGAGGCAGGTAGACCTTGGAGTTTGAGGCTAGCCTGGTCTACATGAGAGTCCCAGGCCGACAGAGCTACATAGTGAGAGCCTGCCTCCCAAAGTCAGAGTAGGGAGCAGTTGAGGAAGACAGCCACCATTTACCTCCGGCCCCAACACTCACACACACCTCACAGTCAGACAAAACCACAAAATGCTTGGGCTCTGCCTGCTCCACCATGAAGCCATTCTTCCAGTCTAAACTTGGGGAAAAAGGAAAAAAAAAAAAAGCCCAACCAGGAAGCCACCTTCCTCTGTCCAGGAGGTCTGGATGCTCAAAAGCATCATTATTTATTTTACCAAAGTGTGTATACTTCCACATCCTGCTTTAAGAAGCTAAAGAAAAATGGCTAAAGAATTAAATAATTTCAGGGACCCATTTTTTTTAACCCATCCTCTCCTATCTAATTGTATTAAGCCATCACTTCCTGCCTTTTAACTTACATGTCTGTCAGCGTATCATTGACTCTCTTTTGTTGACCTTTACAAGGAACAATCTCCCTTCAGAAACCTCTTCAAAGGAAAAGTCAACGTGAAATGTCACCGGGAAAGACGCCAGGTAGCCAACAGCCAGGAAGGCACCCAGTGCTCAGCCCTGAGGCTGTGACACATTGGGACCCAAGTACAACATGGATGGACCAGGCATGGCAGTTCCCGGTAGACTCAGTGGCTCTTGGGGGCACAGCCTGCCATGTGGCACCAGATCCATCTCCATCACAGCTAGCTAGGTCCCGGGGTCCCCACAAGAAGAGCCAGGATGGCCGGGCGGTGGTGCCCATGTCTTTAGTCCCAGCACTCGGGAAGCAGAGGCAGGAAGATCTCTGTGAGTTCAAGTCCAGCCTGGCCTACAGAGTGAGTTCCAGGACAGCCAAGGCCACACAGAAAAACCCTGTATTGGGGGGGGGGGGAGCCAGAATGCTTTGCCCAAAACATACTTCCCAGATTTTCTTCACCTACAGAGAGAGAAACCTGACTAACAAGGTATGAACCTCGTGAGTGGAAGAGAGTAGCTGTGATCGATTATTACGTGTGACTCACAGAAAACAGGGATGAGTCAAAGGTTAATCCCTTCGAATCTCCAATCCGGATGGCTGATAGTAATTCTAAATTTAGAATTAGAAAGAACTGAGTTTGCAGCACGTGCTGGCACACACCTTCAGTCCCAGCACTCGGGAGGCAGAGGCAAGCAGATCTCTGTGAGTTCAAGGCCAGCCTGGTCTACAGAGTGAGCTCCAGGAGAAACCCAGTCTTGAAAAACAACAAACAAACAAAAAACCTTTTAATTGGTGTGGTTGTCAATAACCTTCTCTTATGGATCATTTCATTATGACAGACAAGGACTTATCTGTGCTCTGAAAATTTGAAGACCAGCTGAGTTTCACTTGGGAAAGTATTTTCCTCAAGAACTCACTAGCAATGGCATATTTCTGATAAAAACATTATGTCCTAAATTCAAGTCGAAATATCCTTACATCAAAACAGTGCTGGCAGGCAGGCCAATAATCCCAGCACTCAGGAGACCGAAGAGAGAAGACAGTGAGTTTGAGGCAGCCTGGGCTATTGAGTGAGACTCTGTCAAATGAAACAGAATACGTTATCGCGATATCGGGTGTCCGGCAGGGAGGGCACATGGAAATATCTAGCACCCAGTTTGGGGTGTGAGGTTCTGAGCTGAAAACTAGGGATTTGGGTTCACCAAGAATCAAGCATTGCCTGGCAGGGCTCTCTCCCAGAGGAAGAACCCTGACAACAGAAGGACACATTTAAGGAGCCAATGGAGGAAGCACATCACTAATGAAGGAGACCGGAGCCATGTTAAAGGGTCCAAAGGTAGACTTAGCGTCCTTCCCCTCCATCTTCCTTAAATCCCACGCCCTCACCTTTCTCAGTAAGCTTGGAGTCATGCCCAGCCCGTCTTGATGTCAGCCGAGCATAAAGCTGCCAAATCAAACACGAGATAAATTTCATGTGAACAGTAAGTAACTATTTAATGTAGGTATGCCCCAAATATATCATCATTATGTTCCAAGTACTGCTAAAAAAAATCATTTTGTAAGTTATTAAAGTTATCCTGGGTACTGAGTGGCAGAAGGCTTAACTTAACCTCTGCTGGCAAGGCCCTGAATTGCATCAGAGAAAGAAGGGGAGGAGGAATACCAAAGACATACCCACTGCAAATTTAACTGGGCATCCAGTATTATAACCTGATGTGTGTTGCTGCGAGCTCTGGCCCCACCCCACCTCGCAAGGCCCAGTCTCCAAGCCTGCATGCCGACTGCCTCCTGCAAAGGCACTTCCCCAGACCAAGCTGGTGATCTGTGATCACTACTTCCTCTTTTGACAAGGGGCCCCATCTGGTGCCCGCAGGAGCCTACTTCAGCTACCCCAGAGAGGCCGTGGGAGAAAGAAACGGCCAGCCACACGAGGTATTTGAGAACCACGATGGAGGGTGAGGGCAAAGCATGGGGACGAGAGAGCAGAGCTGGGCCAAGCTCCTACCAAGCAGCAGCTTCGTTTTCAAAGGGAAGAAAGTCGGTGCCAAGAGTGTGCCAGGCAGGCTCATCTACGGAAACGGGGCGCACACCAACAGCTTGAGTTATCACAATCTCCACAGACCCCTAAGAACTAAGTACGGCCGTGAGGGACAGATATCCGCCAGCGGAGGACTTCACCTGTGGGACGCTGCGTCACCCGCGTCACTTAGCTTTTCTGATCATTGTCACAAAGACCTGACAAGAGCAGTCGAATAATGAAGGCCTTGCCAGGTGGTGATGGCACACGCCTTTAAGAGAGAGTTCCGGGACAGCCAGGGCTGCACCGAGAAACCCTGACTCAAAAACCACACACACACACACACACACACACACACACACACAAAGCACGAAGAGCACATGATTGGGGGGGGGGAGGTTTACAGTCCATCATGATGGGGAAGACATGGTGGCAAGAACAGAAGGAAGAGGGCCATAGAATCCAATCAGGAAGTGAAGAGGAGAGAATGCTGATGCCAGCCTGCTTCCTTCCCATCTTTAAAAAAAATTAAAGTTTTTTTTTATTGAGCTATATATTTTTCCAACCCAAGGAAGTCAGCTACATCCATAAAGATTCTTAAATTTTATTTTCTGTAAGATTTGCCTGCATATATGTATTGCGGGGTGTGCGTGCAGTGCCTGTGGAGGCCAGAAGAGGGCGCTGGATCACCTAGAAATGGAGTTACAGATGCTTGTGAGGGGCCGTGTGGGTGCTGGAAATCGAACCCAGTGCTCTTAACCTCTTCGTTTTCTTATTAACCAGTCAGGAGCCCAAACCACCGAATGATCAATCCATATCTAGTCTGAGTCTTCCTTCCACATTTAAACCTCTCTAGAAATGCCCAGGCGACTCTAGATCTTGTCAAGCTGGTGGTGGTGGTGATGACAGCCACAGATACTTGTTTGTTTTGTTTTGTTTCAAGATCGGGTTTCTCTGTGTAACAGCTCTGGCTGTCTTGGAACTTGCTCTGTAGACCAGGCTGGCCTCGAACTCACAGCGATCTACCTGCCTCTGCCTCCAGAGTGCTGGGACCACACCTGGCAACAATCACAGATTCTTAACCAACATCTGTCACTGTAATAACCAAGAACCGGATGCAGTTTTCCTTAAAAGGCGGGCCTTGCAATCTGGCACCTGCTATAACTAAAGGCGCCAGTTAAGTGAGAGTAAACCTTACCGGGCCCCAGGACTCCTGTAAGAAATAGATTCTTCCCTAGTCGCCCAGTCTGCTAAGTGTGCCGTACAGACCACCAACGCCTGTGCAAAGCCCAGACAGAATCAACAGAACTGCCCGCCCACCTGACAGAGCCCGTGTCAGCGCCTACTGGACAAAGGAAGACAGAAAGAAGCTGGCCACCACCTCCCGCAGCAAAGCTGGGCACAGTTCCTCTTCCCCTTCATCTAAAGGCTGCAACTGTTCTTAAGTGGGGGGAGCGGGCGTGGCCAA
Source organism: Arvicola amphibius (assembly GCF_903992535.2). Taxonomy (NCBI): domain Eukaryota; kingdom Metazoa; phylum Chordata; class Mammalia; order Rodentia; family Cricetidae; genus Arvicola; species Arvicola amphibius. The sequence continues at coordinate 108,433,576 of NC_052056.1, read as the reverse complement.
CCAAGTAAACATCAAAGAACACCTCGGTTTTCTTACACTTTTATATTCAACCCTCAGCCAAGATCTCTTGATCTTTGCTGGAAGGATTCCAGGAGATGCCTTGTCGAGACAGTGATGAGCGGCAAGGGGCTGGGACACAAGGAACAAGGAGAAAGGGAGGAGAGAAAGGAAGAAAGAGAAGAGGGAAGAGGAGAAGGGATTTTTTTTTTAAGAAGACAATGCTTTTTAGTCTGTGGTCAAGCCCCAGAACACTATCCATTTGTTGTTTGGCTTTTCTCTTCTTTTGAGAAAGGGTCTCAGGGTGTAGCCCTGGACTTCACACTGTAGACCAGGCTGGCCTGGAACTCACAGAGATCCCCCTGCCTCTGCTCCCAAATGCTGGGACTAAAGGCATGTTCTACCACATCCACCTCTCAGTTTAAAAAGAGAAAAGACAGCTTTGGCTCCCAGCACCAGGGAAGCAGAGGCAGGCGGATCTCTGTGAGTTCCAGGCCAGCCTGCTCTACATAGACCCAGAGCTACATAACAGAGAGACCCCAGTCTCGAACAAGAAAACAAGGGACGCCTTCGCTTGCTTCGCCGCTGTGAGCTGTGCAGTCTTTCATAGAACTTAGAATCTAGGAACAAACTGAGCCTGAGACAAGGGAGCATGGATTCGGCATTGAAGTACTCCGCTTACTAAACACGGCCTGACATGAAGCAGGACAACCATGTCTGTCCCCTCCACCGGCTGGTGTTTGTGACAGTGGAGTTGGGTTAAAAAGGTGAGTTCATATGTAAACGAACGGGTGGGTTTTCAAACAGTGGCCTGAAAGGCTGACATTCCAAATGATTGTCTGTCCTCAACTGGACACTGGTGGTCACACAGTCATGTGCCACCACCTACACCCTATCAGCTTACATCTATGCTTCAAAGCCAAAGGGGCCAGTTTTTATTAACTGTCACCAGATGTTCAAGCTTATCCTACGTGTGCTTGGATTTGTAGGATGCAACGTCCTGCAGATGGAAGGGACCACAGACCTCTCGGATGAATAAGAGACATTTTCTTTTCTTCTTTCTTTTTGTTAAATGTTTTTTTATTGTGTATACAGTATTCTGCCTGCAAGTACACCTGCATGCCAGAAGAGGGCACCAGATCTCATTACAGAGGGCTGTGAGCCATCTGTGGTTGCTGGGAATTGAACTCAGGACCTCTAGAAGAGCAGCCAGTGCTCTGGACCTCTGAACCGTCTCTCCAGCCCCAAGAGACATTTTCTAATAGCAGGGAACTAATTGATGCAACTAGCATGCTGTTGAGATTGGGGACTCTCATTTGCTCTGTGCCACTGCTTCTTAGGGCCATGGATTTTCCTTTTGTCTCTCTCTGACACCAGCAAAACCGGTTGTGAATCGATCCTAAGCTGAAACTGTAGACAGAGGAGAGAGGGAGCGGATGTCTCGAAGGCCCATTTGTTGCTTAAATAGCTGGCCCTACCTCTGCTCGAGCAAAGGAGCCTGGGCAGGGAGAGCACTTGGCAGACTTTCAGAACAACTGAACCACTATCTCTAGCACCATTAAAAACGAAATCGAGGGTGGTGGTGTGTGCCTTTAATCCCAGCACTCGGGGAAGCAGAGGCAGGTGGAGCTCTGTGAGTTCGAGGCCAGCCTGGTCCACAGAGTGAGTTCCAGACAGCCAGGGCTATTACACAGAGAAACCCTGTCTTGAAAAACCAAAAAGGAAAAAGAAAAGAAAAAACAGAGGGGCCGGAAAACTGGCGCAGCGGTCAGGAGCACTGGCTGCTCCTCCAGAAGACTCGGGTTCAATTCCCAGCGCCCATGGGGTAGTTCACAACCACCTGAAACTCCAGTTCCAGAGGAGCTGGGGCCCTCTTCTGACTTCTGAGGACACCAAGCATGCATGTGGTGCACACACATACATGTGGACAAAACATTCATACATAAAATGAATTTTAATAAAAAAGATCCTTTAATAAAATGAAAGAGTGCACCTGGTAAACAGAGGCAGACTGGGCTCTGCCGGGGCTACAGAGTGAGACCCTGTCACAGAGGGGATGGGAAGAAGGACATGAGAAACAATACTGAAGAGCCCAGCGATGTCCTGTATCGTTGTTATACACACAGCACTGTGCTAAGAACCAGAAAGAAACCCCCTCTATTCTCAGGACCCCAAAGATCTTAGATGAGGCCAAGAAGCAAATTCCTGCGTTCGGTCCACGTCGTGGCCAAAGCTGCAACCCTGCCTCTCTGACACCAGAACCCCTGCCCCCTTCCTGACCAGGTAGCACCAAGTCAAAGGTGACCTCACACCTTCCTGTTAGCTTGTCAAGTCACTGCTGTGTTTTCCTTGAATTACGCAGATTTAAGCATCAGTATGAAAGGTCATAAGACACTGTGTCCAACCGGAGGACAACGGGGGTCAGTCGTAAAATCCAAATCCAAGTCTCTCTAGGCGGCGTGATGCAGCTAAATTGTGCACGGTGCGTTATAGCCAGGTGGGCTGAAGGTCCCCGGTCGGACAGCTCAGAGGTCACCTTCCCTCCAGCAGACTTGGCTCTGGCTTTTTACTGCAACACCCTCCGGTGGCCTGGCTGGAATCCAGACCCTTCTCTACTTCCGCCATCAGGATCACAGCACTATTCCTATAGGGCTTCCATGGTGGCAAACAAAGCACCTTGCTAGGGGCACCTAGGGGAACAGCAACGCTAACTTCCTCTGTCCAGTCTTGAAGAATGCACAGGGGAGAAGGAAATACCCTAGAGAGGGCATGGATCCTCACGGAGAAATTTCTACACCAGATAACAGCTGGGACCCAAGCTTGCCCTGTTCCTCTCTGCCAACACCCACCATCCAGCCTGTGTCTGGGGAGCCAAGAACATTAGAAATACTACCCCAGGGAAGCGAAGTCTACTCCAGCCAAGTGTCCCGCTTTGTGAGAGCCTCACAAAGCAACCTTTGTGAGCAGGCGTGTCCCATGATAGCATTGTCCAAAGACTCGTGACGAACTCCAAAATCCCTTGGCCCTTGCGTACCAGAGAACTACCAATACCCAGGGCCACTTCAGCTTTCCCTACCTTGTGATCAGTCATGCAAAGTCTTTTTTGCTTTTTTATTTATTCCAAAACACTGTCTGGTCTGACGGGAACACTGACTTTTGGAGCTGCTTGGAGAGTCTGGGGTTTTCCTCACCACCCCCCCAGCCCATGACTCTCTGAATCTCTGATCACATCTCCAACCCTTGATCCGGCCTCCCTTCTTCGGCATGCATTCCCGTCCGCAAACAGAAGAGAAAAATCTTCTTTGGAGCCTGCAGCCTACAACTTTCGCCCTTCTGTAATGCAACCCTTATTGGATTTCTGTCCAGAGAGCAGATATTGAACATGGACGGCTCTGAAGTCAGATTTCTGTGCATCTGACTCCTTGCCATCCCCTGTCCTTCTGTGAACTTGCTAGGAATCGGGGGCACACCTCGGGGCCAAAGGGTACCGCTGCTCTAGATAACGACGCCCCTCTTCACCAGATCACTCCCGCTCAGGTGAGAGTAAAGGATTGTAAGCAAACACTAGAGTGAGAGGCCATGCTTTGCTTCCTGGGTACCCACACTGTTTCCCAGCTGATCTGGAGTCCAGAGAAAGCAAGAAGCAGGTGCAGGAACGAATTGGGAACGAGCTACCGGAAACTACCGATTTCTTCTTGCAAGGCACCCACCCAGAGAGTCAACAGTCGGCACTGCAAGCAGGCTCCCGTCCTGCACATGTAACTGGGAAGTGTTCTTTGTTCCCCCAGGGCTCACCAGAGCTGGACAGTGGCCCGTCCCCGGCCCATTCAGAGTCCTTTACTGTCAAGTTCTGGAATTCTGTCCAGCTCCTAACCCATGTCTCTGCATGCAGCGTCTTGTAGCAGACGGGGGAATTGCCCTCAACTCTTCCTGATGCCGTTTGTGTTGGTCTGCTAAGGCGGGATGGCGGGAGATGCAGAGAACACCATGGAGTTTACCTGAAGACTCTGCTCCTCCAGACAGCTTTCCCAGACCTCCCCTCGAGCATCAGCTGGGCTCGGCTACTGTTCACTGCCCAAATGCTTCCCCCCAGATCCAAACAGGGTGCGTTTCCACAGGCATAAGTAAGTAAATAAATAAATAAATAAATAATCTATTCATTTCTCTTTGATGGGAGCTGCATGTATTTGATGTGCGCGGTTAGTGAATAACCTTTTGAAAAATAACCATGGGCTTCCTCCCGGGTGAGACAGCTGGGGACCCAGACTTCTCATGGCCTATCCCGACATTCCAACCTTCCCCCAGAGACACCCGGCACAACAGGACACGGCAACCACTGACCTGACACCAGGAAATGCCTGGCCCTGCCATGGCGGGATAAGCGCGGAATGCTGGGCCTGAGGCTGCTCACTTTTCCACAACGGAGATGAAGAGATTGTTGGCAGAAGCTCTTCTGGAATAGTCCTTGGAGCAGCACAGACCTGGGGGACCATTTGAATATGGACCTGGGCCCCATTCTCCTACTTTACAGCCATACCTGTTGGTCATTTCTGAACTAAAAACCAGGCAAGAGAAGGCATCTAGATGGCCACCTCTGTCATTGTCCTAAGACCAGACTTCCTGTCTCTCTCTCTCTCTCTCCACCCCACATGGTCACCACTGTTCCTGTCTGACACATAATTTCCCAGTGTCTCCTCACTGCCCAGTGCTCTTTGGTGGCTCCATAATCTCAAAATGTCATGACTTCCTGATCAGGGCTGGAAATTCTAATGGAAACAGTCCCCTAAAGAATCCCTTCCAAATCCCAAAGCAGGGACTCTGGCCCGGAGTCGGAACACCTTGCCCCATCCGTGGCCAGGGGAAAGGCAGCCGGGTCTTAGGTACTGACACACATTGAGTCTACCTCACCTGCCGGCAAGAGTGAAATGAATACCCAGCAGGCATTGCTTCTGTGTGGCCAGCAGGGGACAACAGAGGTGACCTTCTTGGATCTTTAGATTCGAAGGCTGTTTCAAAGCCACTTGAAAGCCCAGGATTCCCATTCCCCATGGGCCTTTTCACATTCAACATGCAATACTGCTGAGCACAGCATCATGAAGGGTGGCATGCAGCACGCCTCACGGCGTCACCCTCAAGGCACCTCCATCACAGAATCCTCTTACACCTCTGTTCCGCCTGATTTTCTGTCAACAGGACACAAGCTAGCACGTTCCAGGAAGGGGAGCCTCAAGCGAGAGGATGTCTTCCTCAGATTGGCCCAAGTCTGTGGGGGCATCTTCCTGATTAATGGTGAATACAGAAGGCAGGGGATGCCACTCCTGAGAAAGTGGTCCTGGGTTGTCAGAGGAAGCAAACTGAGCAGGTCCAGTGAGCAGTGTTCCTCCTCTGCAGTCTCTGCTTCCATTCCTGCCTTCGAGTTCCTGCCGTGCGCCCCTGCCCTGGCTTCTTCTCCTGACAACTGTAGGCTGATAGAAACCTTTGCCTCCCCGAGTTGCTCTTTTGGTCATGGTCCTTATCATAGCAGTAGGAACCAAATTAGGACAACCTCCAAGCACATTCGGTTTTCATCCCCTGGCTGTGACCCACCCTGCTCCCTCCTCTGGAAGGCATGAGGGCTGCTGGCACAGCTGCAGACTCGTCGTCATGGCGTGCCCTTAACCCAGCGCCTGAGGAGGCAGGTGAGAACTGACTGCGTGGTTCCAGTGAGCACAGTGTGTATGACAAGGATTATAAACTCGAGGATTATAAACTCTAGGCTCCTGAAGGAGAGCCCACAAACCAACCTGGCTTTCTCTCAGAACAATCCATGACTAACTCTTCCCCGCACATGGATGGGGCAGCATTTATCAACTACTAAGGGCACCGAGCAAACCCTAAGCCCTCAATTCCCTGCCCCCTGCCACAAAAACTCCGTCACTATCCAGGGCTGCCCCTGGAAGGTCCCAGCTCAACTCGTCTTAAAGAAGTGAACACATGTCCCAGATTATAAGGGAAAAAGCGGGAATAGCATTTGCTTCGCTGCTGATGATTTCTGTTTTTATAAATGGCACCTCTCTATACATCTAAGAGAAACCATGTGACAAGCAAATGAATTAATGGATCAACACAATAGAAATTTATGAGACACAGCAAGGCATTGTGATAGACACCTTCAATCCCAGCACTCGAGATGCAGAGGCAGGTGGATCTCTTGAGTTTGTGGTCAGCCTGCTGTATAGAGTGATTTCCAGGACAGCAAGACAGTCAAGATAGTGCAGAAAAAAACAAACAAACAAAAAAAAAAAAAACCTGTCTCTTGGAAAAAAAAAGAAAAGACATCTGCGAGACAGCCATTGTAGAACACAACTTTAATCTTAGCACATGAGAGACGGGGGTGGGGGAGGGCTCTGTGATTTCAAGACTAGCCTGCTCTACATAGTGAGATCCAGCCCATCCAGGACTATGTAGTAAGACCCTGTTTAAAAAAATAGGGGTGCTGGAGAAATGGCTCAGTAGGTAAGAACACATACTGTTCTTGCAGAATTCAGTTCCCAGCACCCCTATCAGGCAGCTCATAACCACCTGTAACTCCAGCTCCAAGGGACCTGATGTCCACACACATATACACATAAATAAAAATAAAATTAAAACTGAAAAAAAGAAAAACCACATAATACCTGCTACTTCATGGTACCCCATTCCTACTGCAATCCCTTCCTTTCTTTTTCTGTGTTGAGGTGAAAGAAAACCATTTTAATTAGGGAGAATGTCTACTGGGGGACTTTGTCACAGTGAACGGGGAGACCCTTGGGATGGCATAGGACCCCGACGTGGCTCTTTACGGACCGACTTCACATCCTCTGCCATAGCCTGAACCAGGCAGACAGCTTTGAACTCGATGACAGGCAAACACAGCCAAGGTTTAGTCTAATGCTTCTAAACCAAATCCTTCCTCTTGGCAGGTTCAGCACCCCTGTGGAGGTGGTGGTGGGTGGGACCCATGTCTAAGCACCTCCTTTCTCTGGCCACCCTTCCTGAGACCTTTAAAAAAAGAGCAAATGTAAACCACCAGAAGACTTAACCACCCAACATACACCAGATATTATTCTTAGTGGCACCCTGGTTTTAGGCTCTCTAAGCAGGGGACCTTGGAACCTGGCAACCCATGCCGGCTCTGATAGTGCCAAGTCTCCCCCTCTAATCCCTCTCCAAGCTCGGTACATCTTCTCTGTGCCTGCTCTTAATTAGACAGCCCCTGGCATCCACCTCTTCGGTGAAGAATTTCCTGAGGAAGAGGGAACAAGCCTTGGCCCATCTCACATCCACCCAGTCCTTCTGGAAACATCTCTACGCATGTTAACTGGTACCTACTCGTTTACCAGCAAAGCAAGGACACAAGTATGAGCAACCCGGGGGATGGGGTTCCTGGAGAAGCCTCAGGAGGCAGAAGTTTAACCGTGTATGCACTCAGCCTAAGGACAGCTTGTCTTTACTGAGCCTCACGCAGACCCTAGGCTTTAACCCCCCAAGTGAGACCTGTGACTTCAAATGCAGAAACGGAGGCAGAGCTGCGGTCGCTCATGCCACTCGGAGTTCCGGCAATGGGGAGGGCGGCTTGCCTCTCAGCTCCATCCGCCCCTTTTGGTGACAAAGTTCTCGCATCTTCTTCCATTTATTTCTGCCCCCTCCTGCCCGCCAGGCCCTCGGCTATCAGTGAGCCCCACCCCTGCAGAACTTTCTGTCCTATCTGCCAGTCGGCTGAGATAACCAGCTCGGCTAGAAATGAACGCACAGGCCAGGCAAGGGCCTCCAGGCAAGAAATGTGAGGAGAAGCAACCCTCCAGTTCAGCTGAAAGGTCACTTTAGAAGCCTCTGCTCTGTGCCAGGCAGCTTTTCAATCTAAATCTCCTGCAGTCATCCAGGGGCTTGGTCTTCCAAGTGTTCCTAAAAACTGCTTACACGCACAATCTCACAGGCCCACTCAGGACCTCTGGATGGCATATGACTTTCACAAGGTTCCCAGAGAAGGGCTTTGGCAGGCACCTGGATGCCTACACACCTAAAGACACTCAAAGCTGGGCTTCTCAGGCAGGAAAGACACGGAGAAGCACGTTATGCACAATTCTGAAGGCTGTGTTTGCAGCCTTTTCCTTCCGTCTGTCTTTATTACCTGCCCCTGTTGGCACAGCTGTCCAATTGCTCCGTGTGCTCCTGTTTGTACTCTTTCTAGATAGATGAAAAGGCAGCAGGAACCCTGAAAGAGTGACCCGTGAGGCCTTGACAGTGGAAATGCTTCTAATGTGCCCTACACTTCGAGTCGTCGGTCTCGTCGTTGGGGGTTCGTATTTACTAGGGCATAGCTTGTATCTGTAGGCACAGGCTCTTCCTGGGGGTCTTGATCTAGCAGGAATGATATCGCCCACAAGCCACTTGGCACAGGCAAAAGACAGCATGGCACGCACAGCCACAGCGAAGTCAAACAGACTGTGAAGTTCTGCGAGAAGGGGCCAAGCTAAAACGCCTGGGTCCATACTCTCAGAGTGCCGCTAGCTAGGTAGAGGACCTGCCCGCCGCTGCTTCAGTACCTAGGGCTTCTCAGAATAAAATGCCAGCTCCTCAGCACGTCTGGACGTGGCTGAGAAAAGGAAGCAGCCATCTCCGGAAACCCCGAGGCTCTCACTAACTCCAAGGCCGTGCAGAGTGACGCTGTAAGACTCCCTGGCGGACGCTCACTGCAGTACAGCAAAAGTCAGGAGAGCCCGACAAGACATTGCTTACCCTAACACTGCTTCCCTGCTTAAACCACCCAAGAAAGAAAGGCTTTCACTGGCTAGAGCAAATCCAAAGAGGCGTTAACAGTTAGGCAGGAAACCACAGACAAATGAGGCACCGATTTTCTAAAAGTATGATTGCACCCAAGCTCTCAGACCAGGGAGGCACCCCTTCCTCCGAGAATTCATGAGGGCTCCTGTCTAGCACCACCCAAGTTGGCCCTTTTGGGAGAAAGCTAACCCAAAAAGAAGTGTCTTCAGGCAAAAGCTTATTCAACAAAACCAAACAGAATGCTAAAACTTCCAGGTCACAGCTGGAGAGATAGCTTAGGGGATAGAGGTGCTTGCTGCAAAGCTTGTTGACCTGAGTTCGAAGCCCCGAACTCACCCAGCAGAATGAGAGCCCCAACTCCAAAAAGCTGTCTTCTGACCTCCCCAGGGGCACCTTGTCTGCACTCCCTCCCACACATTAAATAAGTGTAAAAATGTGTATATATAATTTGAAGTAACCAGCTGTATGGAAGAATTGTTTTAATTTGTGCATTATCACTCCTCTATACAGAACAGTGCGCACATGGGCGCGTGTGCGCGTGCATGCACACACACATGCATGAATGCACGCACATACAAAAAAATCCAGGGACTTCCTTTCCAGAGGCTCACAGTGCTGGTAATACTTACAACTTCTCCACGCTTCTCTTAGGACATTGCACATGAACTGTCCTGAATCCCTACAGAAAAGCCATTTTGAGAAGCAGTTTCTTTGTTTTAAGCTTTCAGTGAACAGGGACGGATATTTGAACATTGTTTGAATAAACTGGATGTCAGCTCTGTTAGTCGATGGCCTTGTGGGAGACAAGTGATTCCATTGGTTAGGATTATTTTAAAATTGGGGTGAGCAGACAAGGTGTGTATTTGTTAAGCCACAAGCAAAACTTTAAACCTGTAAGTAAAAGCCCCAGCCTTTGCAAGAACCACTTAATAGCGTGGCTGCCGCGTGGCTAATGTTAGCGTTTTCAGGATTTTGGTTGATTTTCAAGCCATCAGACTCAACAGCCTCAAATTTATCTTTCTGTGAGCAACTCTTTCCAGTTCCTCCCACAGTGCTTAACTCTGAAAGCCAAGGTTATTAACCTTTCGGATGAGCTCTTCCCCAAATCTCACTGGATGAAGTGAACCACGGAATCAAAGCACTGAAATTAACAGCTACATAACCCGTTTCTAGGGTGTGCACACAAACAGCGTGCACCATGGGTAGAGATGAAGAAGAGTCCAGCAAACTTTCATATCAATCTGCTTCTCAGTCATTGTGTCCCTGTGTGTACTTGGTCACAAGTAAATTTACTTCTTACTGCGGTTTGGAGTCAAAGAAGTTTGAAGACTCGGCCCAGGAGCCAGCAGTGTGGGGATACTACCAGACCAGAGAAAGCATCCCTGAGACCAGCCTCCTAGAACCTCACACCCATAGCATGCCAGCATCATCAGGCAAAGGGACAGAGCCAGCGAGAGGATAGAGGGGATGGCGCTGGACACTGTCCCTGACTGAGGAGCATCTCAGAGCCAACATGCGCTGCAGGTAGGCAAAGCCTTACCTCAGAAAATGATGCGTTTAGAAAGCCAGGATGGCACAGGACCTGAATATCTTGTTAGAAACGGTGCTCAGAGGCGAAAAATCAAGGGCCAATCAGGCAGAGGTTCTCAACCACAGTGGGCAGTGACTAGTATCAATCAGGCCACAATTTGACCCTCTCTGACCAGACTGAACCAATCTAACAAGAACTTAACATCCTGTAACATTGACTGGAATGCTAAAGCCACCCATACCCTGTATGGTTGGCACCCAAGAACCAACCACAGCGCACATGGGTAGCAAAGAACAAAACTTACCCCATTCTCAGGAGCCAGGGCAGGATCACAACAGAAATTAAAAACAATTTATAACCCCTTCCACCTGCTAAAGCATTACTATTCGCCTCAAAGACATGCTTCCTTTAGATATATTTTATTAATTACATAAATAGTAAGCATTTGTTGAACAATACTTTAGGATTTATAAGCAGTGAACAAAACTGTTTATTTACACTGCTCGATATAGCCAAGGGTCTCTCAAATGCTCGTGAACACATGTCTAACCACTGAGATACATTCCCAGTCCCTAGAATCTAATTTTAGCCACCTTTTCTTTTTTTTCTGTGCAATAGATCCAGTTTTTTTTTTCACCTTTAATGACTATTTCCCCTAAGATTAAATATTCTTGGAAAAATACCACTTTTGGTGACTAAGTAATATTCTAACTTGAAGATACCATAATTTATCAGTAGACATTTTCAGGCATGTGCTAGAGACACGCTACAATATATCAGACCTGGACTAGGACCCTAAGGTAAAGAGGAAATGGAGCCTTACCAGACTTAGAGACCCACAGTGCTCCCTTCCATGCTGACAGTAACACACGCAGGATGCGTCCAGGTTTAATTTGTGAATCTACCTTTATAAGCCCGGCTCCCTCTTTGATCGAAGGGAACATTGTCTGCACAGAACAATACGTTTTCGTTGTAATTTCCCTTCTTTTCAGGAAAGGAAATGTTTGCTCTTCAAAGGGTCCCTTTGAAGAGTGGCCCTTCGGTGCTGCTCCGGCCAGGCTAGAGTGACTGAGCTCAGCAGGGGACCCTGAGTCTGGGCGACTGCCCACTAGAGTCACTGTCAAGGCCAACTCCTTCAAGGAGAGGGTCTGGGGCCGGAGAAGAACAAACAAACACATGGAAAATTACTAGGCGCTTTTGATCGTGACCTTCAGAGGTCTCTTCATGCAGCTGTGGGCTTACTTCTGGGGGAAACTGAGGTACAAACAAATTTCAGACAATGGAAAAAAAAAAACCTTCCAGAATCTTCATCCCAGGCCAAGACGCAGGGGAGCTCACTCCGTGACCGATGCGTGAGAGAACGTGGGCAGCACGAAGCAACAGTGAAGAGATATGAGCTTCAAGATGCATGACTGGAAACCGTCTGCAGTTCAGGCTTAAGTGTGAGAAGCAGTCACTAGCGGGGGCAAAACTTCAGTTCAGAAAGTGTCTTTTATTTCCCAGTGGTGGGGCATCTAAGAGACCCATGGGGTAACCCAAAGGCAAGTGTAACTGCTGTATGCTACAGCCAAGGCATAACCAGAAAAAGGCCAAGGCCATGGCCCTCAGCCAAGTGCCACGCAGAGCCCTTAATCTCTACCAGGTCTAGAAGGCAAGGGCTTGGGCGCAGGAGAGAGGAGAGAACTTGCAACATTGTAGGTCTCAAATGCGCTCCAGATATTTATTAGGGATCTCCATCCTCCCCCACCCGGAGGATACACACATATGACACACGCACCAAAGGTGGTTAAAGCAGCCCACACAGGTGGGCAGCCACCCAAGGGGTGGGTGAAGACACAAAAGGCAGCCTGAAGACTGGGCCACACGCGTGGCTTCTGCCTGGAGTGTGGGGGTGCTGGGAAACAGGCTTGGGTGGTCAGGTAACCTGGAGCCGTAAACCCCCGCAAGCGCCTTTCTTATAAGGCCATCTCCTGGTAGGAGTGCCAAGCCTTTGCATGGGAATTGCTACCTGGTCTATCCTCTGCTTTACTGCAACACCCAAGTGTTTGAGGTTCTTACTTAGAGAAACATGTCATAAAGGGGGACTTAGAGATAGAAAAAGCCCATTCTGAGCACCCCAAAAGGTTTGTTAACAGATCTTTGTGTGGGCATTGAGACCCGAGTGTGGACTCTGGGCCAGATGGTAATAGGTCTACAGGAATGCTTTTCCGACTTGAGTATTTTCCCATCAGGCTGGGATGCGACTCAGTGGCAGAGCACTGGCCTAGCATGCATGAGACCCAGGGCACACAAGTAAACCCGAATCAAAGAGACCAGCCTTGTTTGTGGGAAATACATTTTGAAATACAGGGGATTTGTAAATTCAGGTGGGGGGAGCGTATGGTGGAAAGGAGGAGGCAGGGAAACTCAAACAGCTGGTGGGCCACAGTTAAGGGAGCCTAGGGGTCCCCGAACTCCTACGACACTCAATTTGAAGTATTACTCTAAAAAAGCTGGCAGAAGCCGGGCGGTGGTGGCACAAGCCTTTAATCCCAGCACGCGGGAGGCAGAGGCAGGCGGATCTCTGTGAGTTCAAGGCCAGCCTGGTCTACAAGAACTAGTTCCAGGACAGGCTCTAAAAAAGCTGCAGAGAAACCCTGTCTCGAAAAACCAAAAAAAGAAAAAAGAAAAAAAGAACAAAAAAAGCTGGCAGATAAAAACGGGGTAGGTATTCTTCTACTGTTCTGACCAATACCGCTTTTCCCAGAGGCCCCAAGGGCACCCAGGGGATACATCCAAGGCTCCCGTTTCTCTGGATTCCACTCATTCCAGGGAGAATGGGGGTGATTCTGCCAGCTTGTCACGCCGTGACCCCAAGAGTTGCTCTGAGGGGCTACAACGGAGGTTTGCTGCAGGCCCTGACCACCAGCTCCTGTTTCAGGCTTTCTGGGGGCCTCGAAGGAAGGGGACACTTCCCATATTACGTGATAGAAAGCAGTAAAGGAAGGCCAGGAGAGCGAGCGGGATCAGGACTGCAGCTGCCACTGGTGTCGTGAAGACTAGAGGCTCGCCTCTGGTCCCACAGGCGCTCCTGCAGCGAGCGGGGCGCTGTGCAATGTGGAGCAGAGCGCACGTGCGCTCCTGGCTCTGGAGCAGGTGTCCAGTCAGACACTGATGACCTGAATGAATGGAAGGACGGAGTCAAGCCTCTACCACTCACGCCAGCTTCGGGTCCCTGCACCCTGCACAGCTGCCTCCAGATCCCAGTTCCAGCTGTGCCAGGAAGACCCGCAGTCCCAGGCTAAAGAGAAATAGGAGCATGGGAGGGTAGGCAGTGTGTCCCTCGGTGGTGAGGTGGCCCTTTGAGTACTAACTACTTTATGTACTTAAAATCAGAGTGGACGGCCAGGGCAGTGTGCTGGACAGTATGCACCCAGAGTGCCTGACACATCCCAAGGCCAGAGCCCTGCAAGGCTAACACCCAGGCACCTTCAGCACTTGGGGGTTACTCTGAAGCCAGATCACCTGGATTCAAATCTCCCTTCTGTCACTTATAGCCCAAGGGCAACCTGTCCCCACTTCCCTCAATCTGAGTCTCAGGGACAGGAAGATATTCTAAAGAGACATTTGTGCCTCTCAGACAATGGGCCCTAAAGAAGAAGGAATTTCTCCAGGAATCTCATGCTGGGAGAAGGAAAAGGACCAGCCAGAGGGGACCTTGTCTCTGGAGAGCTTGTCAGGCCACTGAGAGCATGAAAATGAAGCCCAGATAAGGACGGTCAGCAGTGGGCGGGACTGCACCTTGCCCAGGACTGCTTAGGTGTGTATATCCTCGACTGTCTATAGAAGCTCTGAGTTCACTTCAGGATCCTGAAGATGAACTTAGGGGCCTCTCTGGATATCTTTGTCCCTCTTCCCAGGATGGCCATGTTGAATTGTTGAATAAATGTTTCTGCTTTCTAGTTTTATTTGGGCTCTTTTTTTTTTAATGGATTTTTATTGAGCTCTACAATTTTCTCTGCTCCCCCCTCCCGCCTCTCCCCTTCCCCTTCAAACCTCTCCCAAGGTCCCCATGCTCCCAATTTACTCAGGAGATCTTGTCTTTGTCTATTTCCCATGTAGATTAGATCTATGTAAGTCTCTCTTCAGGTCACCATTGTTGTCTAGGTTCTCTGGGATTGTGATTTGTGGGCTGGTTTTCTTTTTCTTTGCTTTATGTTTAAAAACCACTTATGAGTGAGGACATATGATAATTGTCCTTCTGGGTCTGGGTTACCTCACTCAAAATGATGTTTTCTAGCTTCATCCATTTGCATGCGAAATTCAAGATGTCATTTTTGTTTTTTTTTTGTTTTTGTTTGTTTGTTTTGTTTTCGTTTTTGTTTTGTGTAGTACTCCATTGTGTAAATGTACCACATTTTTCTTATCCATTCTTCAGTCAAGGGGCATTTAGGTTGTTTCCAGGTTCTGGCTACGACGAACAATGCTGCTATGAACATAGTTGAGCACATGTCCTTGTGGCACGATTGAGCATCCTTTGGCTATGTACCCAAAAGTGGTATTACCAGGTCGTGAGGAAGGTTGTTTCCTAATTTTCTGAGAAATCGCCACACTGTATTTGGGCTCTTTTAATTGGCTTATTGAGGCTGGATCTGGTTTGGGGTTGTGAACTACCCCTCCCGCAACCACGTTGAATAACAAGAACATCAGGAGAGTTCAAGACACACACATCAGACTTACAAAGCCATCCTAAGCTATTTCTTCCTTAGTTGCGCTCGGCTACGAAGCCATTCTTTCCCCTCCTACTCATAGATGCTAAGAGCTAGGCTGACGGTGCCTGACAAACAGAAAATACAGAGGTGCACATCTGCAGGCAACTTCGGCTGATCAGAGGAGGATGATAGTCAAGCCGGCGAGGAATGACAACATTCTCCTGCCTTCTGGACTCACTGCTCGAGATGAGTTCTGAACACTCATCTCGGCTTACAGCACTTGGGGTATTACTACCTCAAGGGAAGAATAATGTCACGGCAAATAGAGGTAGCCTTCGGTTCTTGGCACTTCTCCCAATGAAGACCTCCAAGGAAAGTCGGGTAAATGTTGTCATGAGAGCAATGGTGATTATGACCAACAGCAGCCACTGTGTCCGTCTAAGCCCACCCTACACCCTCCCAACAGGAAGTGCTAGAGAGCATCCCAGAGATCCTGCGACAAACCTAACGCAAGAATGGATCCTGAGGCCTAAGAGAACCTGTAGCCTATACCCATGGTTGTATCTGGGTCCAGAATCAGCCTCAAGGAAAATCCTGGCAGTCGAAGCCAAAAGCACAAATCCAGGACCACATGGCATGGAGAATTTGCTAGCTGGTGCCTCTGAGGCCCAGATGCCTCCCAACATCCTTAGCTTAGGTACAATCTTAAGAAAAGTGAACAGAATCAAACATCTAGGTTTGATGCAAGCCAGACTCTGGATTATGATGACTTGGACCATCTCACTTAAATCACCTCTCTCCTGGAAGTGGAGTCCAAAAAAGGCAGCTAAGAAGCCAGTGCTTCGTAGTCTTAGCTGCTTAGGAGACTAAAGCAGAGGACTGCATGAGCCCAGGAGTTCAGAGACCAGCCAGGGTGTAGTGGCTGGAATGAGAATATTCCCCACTAGGCTCACATATTTGAACACATGGTTCCCAGTTGGTGGCGCTATTTGGGGTGGTCTAGGAAGTACAGCCTTGCTGGGGGAAGTACATCACTGGGAGCTGGCTTTGAAGTTTCAAAGTCTCCTGCCTTTCCTAGTTCACCCCACTTATGCTCACAGCGAAATCCAGGAGCCCTCAGCATCCCACTGCATCCACCATGCCACTTGCTGCCTTGCTTTCCTGCCACCATGGACTCATCCCTCGGGAACCTGTGAGCCCATAGAGACCTTTCCTCCTATCAGCTGCCTTGGTCACGGTGTTTTGTCATAGCAGCAGACCAGTAACTAATACACTAGGCAACTTACTGAGATCCTGTCTGAAAAGACAAACAAGTTACCTATAGCCAATTACTTTTTCAAAATATTTATTTATTATGTGTGCAACGGTCTGCCTGCATGTATGTCTGCAGGCCAGAAGAGGGCACCAGATCTCACGGTAGATGGTTGTGAGCCACCATGTGGTTGCTGAGCATTGAACTCAGGACCTCTGGACGAGCAGCCAGTGAGTGCTCTTATCCTCTGAGTCATCTTTAGCCTCAGCCAATTATTATGAATGAACTGTGGAAAAGCATTTGTACACTTGGCTACAAGGAAGGACCTTAGAAGAGGCATCAGTCTGAAATAAGCCCACTCTGGGATTCAGCCCTTTCTTAGGGAAAGAGTGGGGCATCTCCTTTGACCCCACAGTTCAGAAACCAGGTCTTTATCTCAGATCAGCTGTAGCACAAAGAGGCTTTGTGGGACTGGAGCGATGGCTCAGCGGTTAAGAGCACTACACTGGCTGCTCTTCCCGAGGTCCTGAGTTCAATTTCTATCAACCACATGGTGGCTCACAACCATCTATAATGGGATCTGATGCCCTCTTCTGGCCTGCAGGGGTATGTGCAGACCTTCTAAGTTCAGAGGGTTCCCACGGGGCAATCTCAACACCATACTAACACCTGGAGGAGCGAGTGTGCCAAAGGAGCTGATGAACAGCAGACAAAAGTACAAGAGACCCCGGATTGTCCCCAGAGGCTCCATCAGTAAAAGTCTATCTCTTGGTGGTGAGGGTATCCAAAGTTATTTGGAGAGATGGTTCAATGGTTAAGAACACTTGCTGCTCTTATGAAGAACCAGAGTTTGGTTCCTAGCACCCACATGGGGGCTCATAGACACCTGTAACTCCAGTTCCAAGGGATCAGACATTCTCTTCTGGCCTCTGAGGACAATGAACATACATGGTGCACATACAGAGAAACAGGTACACATATATACATATAATTTTTCTTAAAGTAAACATGCAGCCGGGCATGGTGGTGCACACCTTGAACCCTAGCACCCAGGAGGCAGAAGCATGTGGACCTCTGTGAACCCCAGGGAAGCCTGGCCTAAATAGTGAGTTCCTGGCTGGCCGAGAGCAAAACAGTAAGACCTCATCTCTAAATAAACAAGGAATTTTTAAAAGGTTATTTGCAGTGACAGTGTATCTATAATCCCAATATTCTGGAGGCAGAGCCGGCAGGTTGAGGCCACCTTGGTCTCTATACAGCAAGAGTTTGAATGAATAAGTCAGCCAAAATAAAATAGCCAATTTATTCCAAATTCCTAATTTCCAGGGCCAGGGAGATGCCTCGGCATTTACAAGAGCTTGCTGCTCTTCTAGAGGACCCAGGTTCATAGCCAGCACACACCTCAGACATCTGACAATAGTCCATAACTCCAGCTCCAAGGAATCCAACACTCTCTGACTTCTATGGGCACCCACAAACACGTGACATAAATTCACACGGACACATACACACTGGGTGAACATCCATCTTCCACCCAGCACGCTACCCGTCCCATCATCTTGCTCTCTCCTCACTCAGAAGCACTAGCCCAATCTCCTGTTAAAATGTATCCAGGCAGTAGGCCAGGGGTGCAACTGGGTGACAGAGTAGCTAGCATATGTTTAGGATGTTAGAAGCCAGGTATTGATCGCAAGCACATATACAACCCTCCCATACCTCCCCAGCCTGAAAGGAAAAATTATGGGGAAAAAAAAACAAAACAAAACAAAAAACACCAGGGCACTGGTTCCCAACCTGTAGGTCTTGAATGATGACTAAGAACTAGGTGAAATAATGAGACACGGGCATCGGCACAGTGCTCTAGCTATCCCCGGGGCTACCAGATAACAAGGACTTCCTCTTACACCTCTCCCTAGTACTAATAAACACCTCTAACTCCATGGCCAGCAAAGAGGAAGGCTTCCATTCACCTTACAGGTACCTGTTTTTATTGGGCTTAGTAAAAAGAAAAGAGACTTCAATACCAATAAATGTACTTAATGACATTAAAAAATGCCATCTGGGGTCTACAGAATAACCCAGCTTGCAGTGTGTCTGCTATGCAAGCCTCCTGCAACCTGCGTTCGATCCCCAAAACCCACATAAAGGTACAAGAGAACGGGCCTCTACATGTGCACAGTGGCACACATGCAACCCTACATATATAGATCACGCGCGCGCGCGCGCACACACACACACACACACACAATACATGAAAATGACTGAAAACTTTTCAGTAATATCTGAGCTAGAGGGCGTATCTCAGTTGGTTAAGTGTTTGCCTAGGATGCAGGAGACCCTGGGTTGGATCCCGGGTGCAGGGCTGTAACCCCAGTATTTGGGAGGCAGAGGGAGGCAGGAGGAACAGAAGTTCAAGGTCATCTTTTGCTAATTAGCAAGTTTGAGGCCAGGCTGACCAACATGAGGGGTGTGGGAGTGGGGTACAGGGCAAGGTGGGGGGGGGTGGACAGATCTACCAAATATGATGACCTTGTATCTTAGAAAAGAAATCCCTAACGGGACCATGCTGTCTTCACACCTCAAATACATACATATGTACATACATACATACATACATACATACATACATACACACACACATACATAAGGCCCGGTAATTATGAGCCAAGCCCTGTGGCTGTGAGACTCAGCCCCAGTCTCGGAGGTATCTCTGTTCTCTTCTCAACTCTTTGTTTGCTTATTCAAGCCCTCTTCTATACCCTCTAAATTTCACCCTTAGATAAAACATGATCTCAAAACGCTAAACTTTTCAAAGCTGTTTCCATCCAAGGGTTGGCTTTCCCCCTAAATTTCTATTTGGGTCACGTGACTTAAACCCCTTTGTTTTAGTGACAGAAGGGCGTGCTCATATAAAAATAATGATTTTCATTGAGACCAACTAAAAATACCAGGGTGGTTTCCTGTTATCTCAACCGCACATGAAGGACAAGAAATGATAAGAAAATCCCAAGTAAATTACAAACTGACCCCATCACAGCGAGGAAATTCAACCAGAGATAATATTCGGGGTTCTAGGGAAACTTTATTCGCCTTTAGGAAAAATACACCTATGTTTGAAATCCCAGCCTTGTCCTCCGACACGTGAGAGTATAACCATGGGTGCTGGGAAATGTAGTTTTTTGGTTTGTTTTGTTTTCCTGAGGGCACATGTCTGGCTATCCCAGCACATGTCTGGCTATCTCAACACGCCAGGACGTGGACTGGGACGAGCGACACTGGCACCAGGTTGCTCTGCGGACACGCGTGGCGGATGACCTGTCCGTGCCCAGGAAGTCTTCCCCTACGCAGAAAGGAACACGCTGAGCACAGGTTGTCTATGTAGCCGGAAGAACTTCCTCCCACTCCACACCATCTGGAAGAACAGTCTGTGCAGGCCGAATCAGGTCACAAGGAAAACCCACCCGAGAAGAAGTCCCTCCAAAGCGACCTCTGAGGACTACGGAAGCGACCTGGAGAGCGGGAATCTCAGGTCTCCGGTCACAGGGGACCTGTCTGGGGGACCTGATGGAGTCCACCCTGCGCGCGGCTCGGCTGACGACACTGCCCCGGACCGCGTGGCGGGGCGGGGTGCCGCGTACCGCGCCATGTAAGGGAAGATCTCCCAGGCAGCGGCGGCTCCGGATGCCACCCGGGACGGCCAGCGTGGATGAGTCCCCGCGCCCACGTGGAGCCTTCGCACGACCACGCGTGGCCGGAATACCGGGGACGCTCTGCCCACTCCCTCCCGCTGTTGCATCATACACCACGCCGCGCCTGTAAAGGACCAAGATAGACTCGGAGGAGGCGACCGGAATACGGGTGCCCGCCCTACGCAGCATCCCCGGAGATGGGGAGGTTAAGAAGAACCCTCGCCCTGTCTGAGCGGCCACGCGAGGCCCTGGGTTCCCACGCACAGAGAGAGGTGACACAGAGACAAAAGAGAGGTGACTTTTAGAGCTCCCTGGACATTCACCGGGATCACGTACTCACCGAGGAGGCGACGGGATACTGAGCTGGGTAGGAACCGGGGGTAAAGAACCGCTCACACCTGCTGGCGGAGGGGATGGCGCGCGCGGGAGGGATCCGAGCCGGTTTCATCAGCCGCGCGCCGCCCTCCGCGGGCCCCGCGGCCACGGCCAGTGATGCGCGTCACCTTCCCGGGCACCAATGAGTGAGCTGCGCGGCCGCGCCCCTGTGGGCGGGGACACCCGAGACCGGGCTTTCCCCGGCGCTCGCCTTTGGTCCCCTACGGCTACAACCCTGGTTTGGTCAGAGCTAGTGGGTGACACAGGCTGAGCCGTGCCAGCCCCGGCCTGGGGAGCCAATGACAGCTAACCTTACCAGGGTTCCTGTTTTCAACGATGACAGGAGACGTACTTTAAAGAAATTTTAGGACTTGGTTGTAAATCTTCATTTGTCGTTGGACTTCTTTACGGCAGTGTCCTAGCTAACGCCTTAGCCTCGCCCCTGTCAGGGAGGGCCCCAAAGCCTGCAAGCCTCCCTTCGATACAGTACTTCCTCCCTAGGCTAATGGGCCAATGGAGCCAGTTCACTCCGGAGGGACTCACCCCAAGTTTATTACCCCAATCCAGTCTTCATCTCTGGTATTCTTTCTGATCTCTGCTCCAAAAGCAAGAATTACAATCTATGGGGCTGGAGAGACGGCTCAGTGGTTAAGAGCACTGACTACTCTTCCAGTTCAATTCTCAGCACCCACATGGTGGCTCTCAACTGTCTGTAACTCACGCATGTGGAACACTGACAGACAGACAAAACTCCAATACATAAAAATGAAGGTTTTTTTAAGGGGAAGGGGCTACATCTATAAAGGCCCAATAATCACGGGACATGGGAAAATTAAATATATTAACATACGTTAATCATATTAACACTTTCATGGCCCCACAGTCTTCTTAGGAAAAAAAATAAGATGGATGTGTGTGTGTGTGTGTGTGTGTGTGTTCTCAACTGTCTTTTATCAGTAATGGGGGGTCGTTGTCAGTCACAGATGTGATATTCCTGTGGAGTTAACTAACCATTTATTAATGTATACTGCCCAGCAGAAAGCTTTAATGAGCACATCGAAGGAGGTCAATAGCGGAAAAAAAATTTTGAACAGTGTTTGGGATTATAATAAGGCACCAAGCATACATTGTTTTAAAACAGCCAAATGAAATGTAGTCATACAAGTGATGAAATACCTGCCAATCTTGTAAAGAGGTCTCCTAACTCTGTGAAAAGAAACCTTTACCAGCTGACCACTCTGTGAAGGGTGTCCCATCCTCAGAGGGAAAGCCTCTCACCTATCAGAGCCTGCCAGCTTGGCCTTCAACATTGGATGACTCTGAATTTGACCACTTCATCTACTGTGTGTCCTCCACGAATCATTTCATTACTACTTATAAAAATTTGCATCCTCTTAAAAATTACAGTCAGTCCTTGTTTAGGACTAAGTTAGTGCACTAGACTTCCACGGAGCAAGCTGAAAATCAAAATGGAGTCACTCGTGATAAAAATCCCACATCACCAAACTAAACTAAACTGACTTTTCAAGGAATTAGGGATAGCCAGTTTAGCCTGTCAGAATAGAGAGTTCCCTCTGCTTAAACCCTTTAGTAAAAAGAGCGACCAGAAGCACCGATAACCAGTTACTTTCCTGGTGCTCCTTCTCCCACCTCTAGTGTGCAGGCAAAGTGAATTCTGTGGGCTTTAATTCCTTTCTGTCTGCAAAGCCAGCTTCTCCAGGCAACCCTGGAGGTTAGAAGACAGCTTCAGGCCCGCTGGAACTGGAATCATAGGCGATCATAGGCTTCTTTGCTGGTACTGGGAGGCGAGCCCAGGTTGAGCAGTTAGTGCTGCTCTTAGCCAATGAGCTATCTCTCCAGCCTCTGATCTTTTCTTTTCTTTATTTTTTATTTGTTTGTTTTGTTTTCATTTTGGCTTGAAAACTTTACAAATATTCCACATAAAAACCAACCTAGATTCCATCTCCCTAGCAAATTTTTAGCACAGGGCTCAATTCAATGATTCCATCAGGCAGATGACCTTCAGACCAACAGGAGAAAACCCTCAATGACAGGACCCATGACAGTGTGCGGTAGTTTGTACGAAAATGGCTCCTGTAGGCTCCTAGGGAGTGACCCTATTAGGAGGAGTGGCCTTGTTGGAGGAAGTGTGTCCACTTAGGGTAAGCTTTGAAGCTTCAGAAGCTCAAGCCAGGCAGAGTGGTTCACTCTCTCTCTTCTTATTGCCTGCTGATCCCGACACAGAACTCTTGGCTCCTTCTCCAGCACCACGTCTGCCTGTGCACCTCCATGTTCCCCACCATGATAATAATGGGCTGATGCTCTGAACTGTAAACCTCCGCCAATGGAATGTTTTCCTTATATGAGTGGCTATGGTCATGGAGTTTCCTCCTCACAGCAACAGGACTTCAGGGAAAAAGAAAAAAGAAAAAGGATCAGTTTGAAGCGGGGAAACTCAATTGTGGTCCAGGTCACCCAGAAGATGCTGTTAACCCTGCCTTAATATTGTAACAAATGGCAAATGTCTAAAGGATCCCTGAGTGAGAGGTCTCCATCACAGCCAACTGAGCCAAGCTTCCAAACGCACTGAGGAAAAGAGGGTGCTGGGATTCAGCTCTCGGTGACCACCTTGTCAGGGGATTAAAAGTCACATCCTAGTCTAGCACCGTCGGACCGGAGACACCGTAGGGCCTGGTATCAGTAAGACGGGTGGGCAGAAATTCTGACTCGCTCAACAGCAGCTTTTGGCCTGTGGAGAATGTCCTTGCTCACTATCATCCTGGGTGTCTGCACTTCCCAGTAGGAATTCTGTTAGCTGCATTCAGATGCAGACTTCATGCTGAATATGGAAAACCTTAATAAAGATGGGCAGATTGGATAAAGTATAAATAGGTTTACACATATAGTCAGCATAGCTATAAAGGTACAGATATGACTGGAGAGATGGCTCCTCAGTTAAGCGCACTGGTTGCTCTTCCAGAGGACCTGGGTTCAGTTCCCAACACCCACATGATGGGTGGCTACCAGCCATCTTTAACCCCGGACACATGGGATCTGATGCCCTCTTCTGGCTTCTTCGGGTGCCAGGCATGTACTTAGTGCACAGACCTACATGCCGGCTGAACATCCATACACATAATTTTTTTTTTTCGAGACAGGGTTTCTCTGCAACTTTTAGAGCCTGTCCTGGAGCTAGCTCTTGTAGACCAGGCTGGCCTCGAACTCACAGAGATCCACCTGCCTCTGCCTCCCGAGTGCTGGGATTAAAGATGTGCGCCATCATTGCTCAGCTCACATAAAAAATTTTAAAATGTATTTATTTTTAATCATGTTTATGTCCATGTGGGTGCCCAGGGAGTCCAGAGATGTTGGGTCTCCTGGAATCGTAGTTAGAGACAGTTCAGCTACACAGCATGGGTGCTGGAATTGAACTGGGGTCCTCTGGAAAAAATAATACATGCTCTTAACTGCTAAGTCATCTCTCCAGCCCCAAGTAAAATAATGTCTTGAGTGCAAAGTCTCTTGATAAATCCTGTTAGAATAATAGATCTTCATGTGACCAAAAAATAATAAGATAAAGGTACAGAACATATACCACCCTCCTCAAAAGTTAACTTAAAATGAAGTGTGGTCGTTTCAATAAGTCTGTCTTCTGTGGGCACAGATGTTTGAATCTATGGTTCCCAGTTAATTTCACCATATGGGTAGCTTTGTGAGTTGTGGCCTTGCTAGAGGAAGAATGTCAGTTAGGACCAGCTTTCCGTAATTTCTATAAGCCGCTCTGGTCACAGTGCTTATCACAGCAATAGAAAGTAACTAATATGTTAACACTGACTCTACACCTCCTGAGAGATGCGTGGGCTGCAGTCTAGGTGACTTTGGCTAGGATGGGGTCTTTTTCTTTCTTGTGGTGTCAAACCTAGGGACTAATGCATGCTAGATAATTAATTACCTCACCACTGAGCTACAACCCAAGACATAATGAAAACTTTTTAGACACACACACAAAAAAATCACAATCTGTGGAAGAATTAATTGATAAGTTGGAGTTATTAAAATTTACAAACCTGCTCTACAAAAGATATTTCTATGAGATTGAAAAAGACAATCAAAGCCGGGCAGTGGTGGCGCACGCCTTTAATCCTAGCACTCGGGAGGCAGAGGCAGGTGGATCTCTGTGAGTTCGAGACCAGCCTGGTCTACAAGAGCTAGTTCCAGGACAGGCTCCAAAAAAACCACAGAGAAACCCTGTATCGAAAAATCAAAAAAAAAAAAAAAAAAGAAAAGAAAAAAGAAAAAGGCAATCAGCAGAGTGGTAGGAAATCCTTGGCGAAACATGCACGATAAAGGACTGGGGTTCAAAATATGCAAAGAGCCTGTAACACTCAACAATATCAAACCCTGAGAATATGGGTGGTGTGTGTGTGTGCTGTACAAACTTAGCACCTTCTGTATTGTCCCTCAACAATGAACACAGACAAGTGCTATGTCTAAATGTGTACATTTTCCCAGCCAAAGACTGAACAGCCCATTGCCCCAACAGAAAGGCAGCAGGAGGAGGTATCTGACAGATCGAAAAACCCCACAGGAGGCAGGAGAGATAGTTCAGCGGTTAAGAGCACTGGCTGTTCTTCCAGAGGACCCAGGTTCAATTCCCAGCACCCACATGGCAGCTCACAACTGTCTGCAACTCCCGTTCCAGGGTAGCCAACACCCTTATATAGACACACATGCAGGTAGAACACCAGCACACATAAAAAAAAAAGAAAAAAGCCCTGCGGCTAGGTTAAAGACTATAACTACTATTCAAGTAGTGGAGAATAACACATTTATGCTGTATGTCTGCTGGACACAAGCTGGAGTCATCTGGGAAGAGGGAACCTCAATCGAGAAAACGTCTCCGGACTGGCCTATAGGCAAGCTTGTGAGGCCTTTTCGTGATTGATAATTGATAAGGGAGGGCCCAGCTCACTGTGGGTGAGGTCACCACTGGACAGGTGGTCCTGGACTATAAAAAGAACAAAAATGGCTGAGCAAGCCATGGGGAGCAAGCCAGTAAGCAACTTTCCTCCATGACCTCTGCTTCAGCTCCTGCCTTGAGTTCCCCCCTCAGCTCCCCTTCACAATGGACTGTAAGTTGTAGGAGGAAACACACCCTCCCCTCCCCAGGTAACTTTTGGTCATGGTGTTTAACACAGCAGCAGAAAGCCAGCTTAAAGACTGTGTTTCCACCGAATTCCTCTAGAGAGGTTTGAAACAGCTGCCAGCATGTCTGAGCTTTGGCAAAGGACGGTTTCTCTCCACAAAAGCAATATGCCATCATCTCTCAAGAGGAAGGGCTCCGCTCACAGTCCATAGAAGAAAATACAGATATGCAGCAATGATGAGACTGCTCAGAGAGGTTTATGTGAGACTGTGTGTGTTTAAATTGTCGCAGCAAAAGGAGACATGTCATAGCGTGTAAAAATAGCGGTTAAATGCAGCCTGAAGCATTCCTAGAATTCAATACTATATGGCCATAGAAAATAAATCTTCTGGGCTGGAGAGATGGCTCGGTGGTTAAGAGCACTGGCTGCTCTTCCAGAGGTCCTGAGTTCGATTCCCAGTAACCATATAGTGGCTCATAACCATCTATAATGAGATCTGGTGCCATCTTCTGGCCTGCAGGCATACATAGAGGCAGAATGTTGTATACATAATAAATAAATAAATAAATAAATAAATAAATAAATAAATAAATAGAAAGAAAGAAAGAAAGAAAGAAATCTTCCAAAGATTTCTTAACTATATGGAAGCACTCAGACTATATTATGAAAATAGCACAATGTTTTATCTGCACAGTAATTCCAACTTTCTATACAAAGTCAGTATGTTCTCAGAAAGATGTTCTTTAGCTGTCATTGTGCAAGACATCACAGAGTGAACCCACTAACTCAGCCTCACCAGGTAATATAGCCCTGAGGAACAGTATCATATATGTAGTCCAAGTATCCTTGTGCCACACATGACTACGTGTGAACATGTTCATGCATATACCCACATATACATGTTTATATGTACATAAATACTGTGAATAGCCAGGATGGAAACACTTCTAGGGATGCTGCTCCTAGAGAGAGTCTTAATTCTTTTTCATAGATTTTTTTAAAAAGATTTATTTATTTTTCCGTGTAGGAGTGAATGACTGTGTTTATGTATGTACCCTACATGCATGCACTACTTGTGGGGTCCAGGAGAGGGCAATGGATCGCCTGGAGTTAGGTGCTGGGAACTAAGCCCAGTTCCTCTATAGAAGCAGTCTGAGCTTCCCCAAGTCATTTCTCCCCTGAGTTTAATTCTTTTGTGTGCCTACTCTCAACTTTTTACACTGAAAATTTACAATAAACTCAATAAAGCTTATTGAAAATCAGAATTGTACCAAAATATTAGGTTTCATATTAACTTCTTCCTTGCCCCTCACATCCATATCACCCCAGAATCTTCAGACCTTCAATTACTTTTAGTAGGGTGGTGGTGGTGTACTACAATTACCCCACTGCATACCATATGTCTCAGAATATTCACACGTGATTCTTAATTGTTTTAGGAGCGTGGGATTGACACAGGGTCTTAGTGGGTTGCTTTGACTGTCCTGGAACTCACTCTGTAGACCAGACTGACCTCAAACTCATAGAGATCCTCCTGCCTCAGAGTGCTGGGATTAAAGGCCTGGGGCACAGCAGCTGGCTACTTGTCTCCTCAGTGCAAGTGTCAAAGTCCAGCATTCTTGTTTTGAAGAGAGCAGGAATGTGTTCTGAGCTGTCATCTAATTCCTGATGTCTCTTCAGTTTGTCAGGAAAGAGTCAAACCTGGGGTTCAGTACTGATGCTTCTTTGGGACTGAGAGCACCAGCTCACCAGAGCTCTGAGCTCTGAGAAGATGGTGACTCCCTCTGACATGCCTGTCAGTAATCCAGCACAAGCACACTGAAGTCAGCGCGAGGAGGCAGCGCCTCATGCTTTCTTTCACAAGCTTGCCTGGTTCTCCTCTATGCACTTTTTGTTATGTTTTTTTGTTTCTCTTTAACAGCATATTTTTTTTTCAAACAGTGCCCTAGACAACGAGGGTTGGTTTGCAAGATCAGTCAGTATCTAGCTTTGATTGCAGGTAATTTATAACCTGAAACCTGGCCCAAGTCATCAACGAAGAGTCCTGGCTCTCCCTGTCAGCTTAGCTCTCTTCTGATAGGAAGGTCATTTCCCAGCAATTGGAAGACTTTTATGTCCAACACAAGTCTTCAATGTTCAATACCTCTGCTGCCTTCCTAAACACAGGGATGCTATATGTCTACTGACATTTAAACCTCGACCTGGTGACACACACCTTTCATCCCAGCAGTTGGGAGGCGGGGACTGGAGACTTTTGGTGAGACCCTGTCTCAAGGGGGAAAAAAAAAAACCAAATCAGGAAACAAACATGTTGTGGAATATTCCTTTACACTGTGTGAAGATGTGTCACTGTGTTTAGTTTAATTAAAAAACTAAACGGCCAATAGCTAGGCAGGAGGTTTAGCAGGGACCTCTAGACAAAGCATTGCCAGGGAGACAGAGAGGAAACAGGATGGGTAGTAGAGGATGAAGATAACCAAACAATGTAGAAGAAGGCAGATGAAAAGATACGGTTAGCCGGGCGGTGGTGGCACATGCCTTTAATCCCAGCACTCGGGAGGCAGAGGCAGGCGGATCTCTGTGAGTTCGAGACCAGCCTGGTCTACAAGAGCTAGTTCCAGGACAGGCTCTAGAAACTACAGGGAAACCCTGTCTCGAAATAAAAAAAAAAAAAAAAGATACGGTTAATTTAAGGTATAAGAACTAGTTAGGAACAAGCCTAACCTAAGGCTGAGTTTTCATCATTAACAATAAGTCTCTGCATGTTTGTTTTTGTGAGCTGGTGACCCAAAGAAAAATCTGCCTGCACAAACAAGTCACTGGAGGGCTGGCTCGGCCGCTAAGAGCAAGCAGTTGCAAGCAGACCCCAGTTCATTCTCAGCACCGTGTCAGATGGCTCCCTCAGTGCCTGGAACTCTAGCTCCACTAAGTCCACCCATGTGCACATACTCACACACGGACACATAAGCACACATGCAAAATTTAAAAATACTTAAGCAACATAGAAACAGATTCTAAAATATTTAGTGAAATAAAGACAGCCATTATGGAAAGCCCTAACCAATCTTACTGGTGCCCGTAGGAGAGATTCAGAAATGAAGGAAAGTGGAGGCAGGGTGGGGGGTCTCCCTCCCTTGTGAGAGAACAGAAGGCAGATGTCTTGGAGTCAATGAGAGAAGATGCCAAAGAAAGCAACCCCACAGACCCTTCGGCCTTGAACTCTTAGACTCTAGAACCCTGAGGACATCAGTGCTGTTGGTATGCTCACCCCCAGTCTCTGGAGTTTGTCATGATAGCCCAAGGAAGCTAACATGGTGGAAGTCATATTTAAGAGGAAGGTGGACAGTCAAAGCAAAAGTAGACATGAGAAGCACCTCCTGGGGCTTAACACGGCTTCATTGTCTGGCTGAGCCTAAGCCGTCAAGGTCATAGGTCACAGACAGTCAAGCCCCCATACTGAACACCACTCTATCCTATCTAACACTTTTTCCTTTCCCTTCTTTTTTTATCTGTTGGTTTTTTGATTCAGGGTCTCACTGTATAGCCTTGGCCAGCCTGGAACTCACTCTGTAGACCAGGCTGGCCTTGAACTCACAGAGATCCGCCTGCCTCTGCCTCTCAAGAGCTGGGATTAAAGACCTGCGCCGCCGCCTCCTGGCTCCATTCACTCTTGTTTTAAATCAATTTGTGCCTTTTGGGGTATTTCCTACAGTTGTCGTTCCCCTTCTCAGCCTACATATCCAAAAGGAAAGATGGGGAGCCACAAAGAAGCTCCCCACCACCCCTGGCCTGCATCATTTGTCACTGGGTAGATGTGCTGCCACGCCAAGCACGACTCCCGCGCTGTACAGACAGGAGCACAATGCTATCAGCCCAGAGTCTGCTGCCTCCTGTGCACTGTGGAGTGGGGAAAATGGAATGTTTGGCATCGAGCAGGCATGGGTGTCAAACTGGACATCACTACTAATCAAATGGCAGACCTTGGTCAAGTTATTTAAGCCATAAAGGAAAACAACGCTTTTCCTATTTGACCCTACTGACGATAGTGTGTACGAAGCCGGGCCGACACCATGAGCTCTGACACACCCTCTTTGCAGTATCTGTCCTCTCCTCTTGCAAGAAGGCAGGGGATCAGGACCTGGGCCTCCATCTCTGTCTGCACTAAGAAACACCTACCTCATGAGCCAGGGAAGGGTGTAGTGGCCCTTACTAGCCTTCCATCTGGCACCTGGGGGTGACTCACCGACTCAGATTCTTTTGGGGAGGACGCTTAATTTCTGATGACAGTTGGCTTGGCAGAAGCCGTTCCCTTCTTTGGCTCTCTAGAAAGTGTGCCAGCTGGGGCTACACCCAGCCGCCATGCTTCAAGAAGACAGACAAAGCATTAAGGATCTCAGCTCTTGAGCTGAGAAAGAGTTCAGGGTTAAGTACAAAGCCTCATGATCCGAGTTTGATCGCTGTTGCTCGTTTCTCACAGTGGAAGGGAGGAACCCATTCCCCAAAGTCGTTCTCTGACCTCCACATCTGTGCCCTCACACACATGCTTATCATGCATGCATGCACATACACGCACACACGCACATACACACACACACACATCATGACAAAAAAATTCTATTTAAGTCCGCTTACACTGTAGTACAAAATAAAATAAATATTTCAATTCTTTTTAAAACTCTAGAAATGTCTACTTGGTGAAACAAATCAACCCCCCCCCCCCTTTCTGGAAGACTTTTACTAAACACTTCAGGCTAACTCCAAACTCAGCGTTCTACCATAATCTCTGCCTCCCAGGTCTGGGATTAGGGGTGTGTGCAGAACACACCTGGTTCGCCTACATAACCTTTAGGCAAAAATGCTGCAGGTTTCTACACAGTTTGTGCCCAGTACTAAACAACCCCTTCCTACGTTACTGCTGGTCTCACGTCTCAGCCTTGGAATGAGGTCCCTGAATCTGTACCTTACATCAAACGTCCCTGCTGCAAGTGGAGACAAGCAGGACACAGTGCCGTGGAGTGGCTAAGAACATAGATGGCAAAGACAGGCCAAAAGTATGGCTTTCAGGAAGTAACCAGCCCCGATCAGCCTTAGCTGCCTCATCTAAAATATGCATGCGACAACTAATTATGAGCTGCTGGCAGGACGGAGGTAAAGGTTGCTGGTGCCCGTGCGTTGCCTGGACAGAATAATAATGAGCCTATAAAAGTTACCATTTATTATTATCGCTGTCATAAAAAAAAAACTTTCTCCTAACGTATACTTTGCTGATACAAGGAAATACCAGTTAACTGCCAGTAAATCTTTTATCCTTTAGCAGCTAGTGTGCAGTGTGGAAACAGCTATGGGGTGGTGGCCTCTCTGGCTAGCTTTTCACTGTAAACAGAAAGCTAGTCCCATCCTGAGGAGCAAACCACCACAACCACCTACAAATGGCCGTTTATAACTCAGAGGATGGCCACTGTATCTGTTGGGTCTCTAAAGTAACAGAACTTGCAGAATGAATCCTTCTATACATATAGAGAAAGAAGATTTATTATAATGACTTACAAGTTGCAGCCCAGCTAATCCAATATTGGCTGGCTATGAATGGAAAGTTCAAGAATGCAGTAGTTGCTCATTCCATGAGGACAGATGTCTCAGCAGGTCTTCAGTAGACCCTGGAATCCTGAAGAAGTAGGTCCCAATGGCAGTGAAGCAATTGAATTGATGGCAAAAGCAAGGGGCAAGCAAGCAAAAACCAAAAGCTTCCTTATAAATACTTCCAATAGAAGGCATGGCTCAAATTAGGTCTGAATCAAAGATCTGGATTAAAGGTGTGTCTTCCTACCTCAAAGATCCGGATTAGGAGTGGCTCTCCCTGCTTCAAATTAAGCAAAAGCTTCTCACATGCGTGTCCTCCATTTCTGAGTTTTAGTTCCAGATGTAGTCAAGTTGACAACCAAGAACAGACATCACAGCCTCTGGTTTGGACCAGAGTATTCCTCAGCCCAGCCACCATGCACATTTGGGCCAAATAAGCCCATGTCGGAGGTAGTTGCCCTGTGTTTCCTAAGATCCTTGGCAGGATTTCAAGTCTCTGTTCACAGATACCAGCCACTTGTACTCATCTCAACTGAAAGTGGGGTGTTACCAATGATCCCCCCAGTATACTGGCTAGCTTTTGTCAGCGTGACACAAACCTAGACATGTTTGGGAAGACAGAATCTCAACTGAAGAACTGACTTCCTCAGATTGGCCTGTGGGAATGTCCCCGACGTATTTTCTTGATTTCTGTTGATGGTTAAGAGCCCAGCCCACTGAACAGTGCCACCAATGGGCAGTTAGGGTCTGGGCTATGTAAGGAAGGTCACTGAGTAAGCCACAGAAAGCAAGCCAGTAAGTGGCACTCTGCCACAGACTCTGCTTCAGTTCCTGCCTTAAGTTCCTTGGCTTCATTCAATGAATGGCCATAACTTGTAAATCCAAGAAAACTTTTCCTCCCTCAAGTGGCCTTCGGTCACAGTTTATCACAGCAACGGAGAAAGCACCTAGGACACCCCCTAAAGGCGAGCCACTGGACTAGAGGAATAGCTGCTTGTTTTGTCATAGATACTGGGTATTAGCTATAAAGTGAGAAAAGAAATATACACTCACCCAGAATGCAGGGCTGAGTTAGAGGGCCGCCGTCAGATTAGCGGAGCCATTGCCTACAGACCAGATGTCTTCCGACTGGCTGGTGTCTAGGCCAGGTCGACATTCTTCCTGTGTTGTGGTGAGCCTCTGGGTGAAGCTCTTTGAAGACATGCAGGTGGAAGGTTACATCTGGGACAGTGGAGTGCGTGGTGGCAGCTGGAAGCAGTCAGATGGTGGTGCGATCGTTTAAATGTCGTCGGCCCCCGTAACCTCATTGAGGTCTCTTTAGATTAAACGTCGCTCGGTGTTAGAGTCCGCTTCCTGCTGTCTTCTGATCAAGATCTAGTGGGCTACATGTTTGCCTGCATGCCACCATGTCCCACAATGATGACAAGGGACCGAACCTCTGAACTGTGAGTAAGCCACCCCAATTCAATGTTTTCCTCTTTAAGAGTTGCTGCGGCTGGGCAGGGGTGGCACACGCCCTTAATGCCAGCACTCGGGAGGCAGAGGCAGGCGGATCTCTGTGAGTTCTAAGCCAGCCTGGTCTGCAAGAGCTAGTTCCAGGACAGGCTCCCAAATTATAGAGAAACCCAATCTTGATAAAAAAAAAAAAAACAAAACAAAACAAAAAATAAAAAAAGAGAGAAAACAGAAGAGTTGCTCTAGTCCTGGTGTCTCTTCGCAGCAACACAAACTCTGACAAGACAGGTGGTTGCTATTTCAATGCTGCTGCCTCTGTTGTGTTGGTTAATAGCTCATGTGTTTTACCCACACCAATGGCCTTGAAGATTCTGCTGTCTTTACACACGTGACTGCCTTCTCCCCCTCTTCCCCAGGAAAAGCCTGACATCATAATTCAGAAGATCCCACTCTACTGGAGATGAAAACATAGTTCTTGGGTTTCACGAAGTGGGTTTCAGGACATCTCTTCACCCCCTCAAACATCTCTGTAGTAGAAATATTCCATTCTTAAGGTTTGGGAGATGGCTGAATTAATAACATCCTTGCTGGGGAGGCATGAAGACTTGAGGTTCCCAGTACTCACATAAAGAAACCTGGGTGCGGTGCCAGGGAGGCAGAGGCAGGAGGATCCCTGGGGTTTCATGGTCAAAAGCAGAAATAACTCTTCCTCTCTGGTAGGAATCGCTCGATCGAAGCTCGTCCACAAGATCCACACATAGAGCATTAGTCTTGAAATTTCTGAATGTCACTGCTGCGTAACTGGACAGTCTAGAATTGGGGCAGATGGACATGTGGCTAGAGCCAGGTCCCTGGAATCTGTCTCACAGCTCTCAGGAGTCTCCTGCACATCATCTCTCTGTGTTGGTAGCAATGATGGGTTTTGACGATTACAGCCCAGAAGAGAACCATTGCCAGCCACAGTTGCAACCCTGCAAAGGGCCCCAGCTTGACTCTGCTGGGTCTAATGGCCAAGCATCCGTGCCTCTTGCTGATTCGACAGAACGGTATTCTACAACCCTACCCAGCTTCTGTGATCTCTCCAGCTATTTCTTGTCCTTGGCAGTGTTGCCCATGTGCAGCAAAGGATCTTCATGCCTGTCACTCAGCATTATACTCTGCTGCCTTAGGCTCTTTCCACTCCAGACACTTGTCATGTTTTCTTCTCTTCTCATCTCGTCTTCTCTCTCATGGAACCTAAGGAACAAGATGGAGGGACTCCACATGAGCTACAGAGCTAGCTCTCAAATGACCCCTCCTTCCCCATCAACACTGGCCTTGACCCAGACTTGAAGACTTGAACCCTCCAAGTGTGCTGAGTTCCTTCTCAGAAAATGCCCTTGTCTTTAGTGCCACCACACCCTAGGCGAGGTCAGCTGAACACTCTCTAAATGCTCCTACCAGGCAAAGCAACTCGTGGACACACAAGCGGGAATCAACACTGTGGGGGTTTCAAGCGGATTATTTTATTCTTGATTCCATTTCCTGGATGAGTTTTCTCTGGACACGATTATCAGTTAATTGTTCCGAACAACTTGTTGACCCTGAAGGTCTACCCGGCTGACTGGGCAGAATTCACATTTTTATTGCCTCACGGTTATTGGAACAAACAACACAAGGATGGTACCAGCCTAATGACCCATCCAGGCTCACACAGTCCTGTCCTTACTCTGGAAGACAGAAACTGCTGTTCTGGATCCCTGTTGGAGTGTGAGCCATTAGAAACCTGGGACAGAGCTGCAGCCAGAGCCACGGTCCTTTGCTTTGGCCTTGATCTTAGACTCTGACCAGCTTCTAAAACCTTGGCCATGTGGGAAAAGCGAATGTCCCAAGCTTATTTTGCACAGTGGATGGAAGTCAACTGAACTTGTGTTGGGTGTCTTCTTGGGCTTTTATGAGGGCCCCGATAGTCTCAGCTCAGACACTCAAAGCTTTGCTTTTGGTGGCTGCATCATCTTCAGGCAAAACACAAGCTCCTTCCCTGTAAGAGAGGCCAAGCTTTCTGACTGAGGTTCCTTGATGTCACTTGTGTGCTGGTTGCAAGTCTGGCTATGTGTGGTTCTCTAATTCTGCTGTATCTATGTGAGGAGAAAGTCCCAAAGTGCCAGGGACCAAAAGAAGAGGTCCTGGAACCAAAGAGGAAGTTCCTGGGTAGAATTACTTTGCCACCACAAAGACCAAACATGCAAATTGGTATTTGTGGTTCGTTCTTCCTTTGGGAAGCGTCAGTCTGACTTTCTCTATTTCAGTGGGGGCAGGGGCCATGGCTCAGTAAGGTGCCTGCCAGGCAAGCTCGAGAGTCTGAATTCAGATTCCCATAATCCACATTAAAAACCAAAACCTGAACAAGGTAACACACACCCATAACTCCAGGGCCCGTGGTGCCAGGAAGAGATAGGCGGGTCCCTGACGCTCATTGGTAAGGCAGACTAGATGAATTCACTGAGAGACCCTGTCTCAACAGGATAATGCGAGGAAGGCCCGGGATACGGCCCAGTGGGTAAGGGCAGTTGTTGGCAAGCTTGACGACCCGGGGTCAGTCCCCAGTATTCACATGGCAGAAGGACAGGATGACTCCCACAGGTTTCCCTCTGAATTCCACATGTGCACCATGGCAGGCATGCATGCACATACACATACACACACACATGCACATATACATATGCACACACCAAATAAATGTGTTTTTCAAAACTTTTTTACTACACTAAAGGCGGAGAGCAATCAAGGAAAACCTCTAACACTGACCTCTGGCCTCCATGTAGATATACACATGTGCATGTGACCCCCCCACACGCACACAGCCATGTTAACAAGTGTGCAGACTGCCCGTCATAACATCCCCATGTACCTACTGTATGCAAGGAGCGCAGAAAAGAAGCTGCCATCATGACTGTTCAGTGGTACAGCAAAGAAGGGAGGATTTTATTGTAGGGAAAAAAAAGAGCAAGTATATCCAGAAGCATCTGGAAGAGTCCAGAGCAGAGGGAAAAAGAAAGCAGACTGGGCATGGCCAGGACTATCTGCAAGAGAAGGGAGACTAGCAAAAGAAGAGAGAATTGTGATAAGCAAGAGAAAGAAAATAGTGAGGAGAGGGAGCAAGGGGAAACAGGTTTCTGGGAGGAGGGAAGCCTGGAGAGGCCAACGTGGACTTTGGAATGTGTGATTAGTGCCAGTGAGTGGGATAGAGGGGGCCTGGGGGCCCGTGTGAGCTTTAATATGCAGCCACAGATATATGTCACGGGAGCCATCTGTCCCTCCTGCCAGAAGGAAGGGAAATGACTCCTTTTGGCAGATAAGAACCAGTTTTACCAGTTCCTGAGGAATGCTGGCTTTTGAGCTCATTTCTGGATATTTGGACTGCCTAAGACCTAATATATACCAACAAATATTAGAAAATAAAGGAAGAGGAAGGAGGAGGAGGAGGAAGAAGGAGGAGAGGAGGAGGATAGAAGGCAGGAAGATGAGGAGGAGGAGTAATGAGGAGAGGAGGAGGAGAGAGGAGTCTGAGGATTAGGTCTTCGAGGTTGCCATCCTCCTCCTCCAAGCGCGCACCTGCCTCAATACGAAGAAGACAAGCATGAGTATACAGAGAAGAGACAGAAGAAAATAAATCTTAGGTTTCCTTTTTAAAGTTTATAAACAAAACGCATTGATTGGGTGTAAGCTGTTACCAGGGCAATTGCTACAGGCAGAATTTTAAAGTGAGGATAAGATAGGGGTCAGAGACCTTAGCTAGGCTATTTTGACCTAAAAGCAATGTTTATGGGTTGCCTGATTCTGCACCAAAAATTTCTTCCCATATTTGAGATGCACTGCCAGCAAAAGCAGCAATCTGCTGGCTGTTAACTGTGGGCAGCTTCTCAACACCAGCATGGTCTTGTTCTCCCGTGGAGAACCTGCAAGCTCTTGTCCTTCCTCTCCGCTGACCTGCAGGCTCCGTTACTGAAACTCACAGATGTCATCACTACCCCTTATCTATACATCTTGCCTCCATCTTGCGCATGCCTGGTACACACTTACTGCCAATAATCACTCGGGCAGCCACCCAGGAGCCTCACTTGGTGCCAGCATCTCCTTGACTAACACAAGTGTCTTAAACAAAGCAAGGGAAGGACAGAGGTCATTTGGCAACCTTGCTTATCTATCCTGGGTGTGAAACTATTGGCTGTAATCCCAGCACTATTCCTGTAATTTCAACACTGAGAGAGCCACGCCGGCTGAATGTGAGCTCATGGCAAGCCTGGCTGACACAGGGAGATCTTGTTCCCAACTCAAAGTTTTAAACGGAGCTGAGGACGTAGCTTGGCAGGTTAACAGTTGCCTAGGATGTGTAAGATCCTAGGTTCAATTCAATCCCCATTCTTCTGAAGATGTGTGTGTGTGTGAGTGTGTGTGTGTGTGTGTGTCTACACAGAACACCATCAGAAAAGAGCTGTGAGTGGCAGCATGGGAGCATGCCCCTGGCAGGCATTAGCTACCTTTGGAACGACTGCAGTGGAATATCCTACAGGGCTGACTCTGCTAATATTGCCTTCTATTGTATATGGTACACATTTGAAAATAGGATCAACACTGTGCCTACCAGATGGAAAAGGTATGCAGCTGGCCAGTATTGGCTAGCAAACCTGTGTCGGCTCAGATTTGCCGATTTTCTCCACTTATAGCCATTTGAAGGACTTTACCTCATTTTTCCCCTTTTAAGTACAGCAGGAACCAAAGTAGCATCCATCTAGCCAGCCAGCCAGCCTGCCATCCATCCATCCATCCATCCATCCATCCATCCATCCATCCAGCCAGCCAGTCAGCCACCCAGGTAGCCAGCCAACCATGGACCCACCCACCCACCTACCCATCCATCATCTTTTGGGACTTTGCCCTTAGCCCTATAACAAGACAAATGAGCCTTTAGGGCCCTCAGTGGAGAATAAGTGGCTGGAGGTACACTCTAACAGAAACTTCCTGGGGAAGTGTTTTAAATCGAACAGTGCTCACCATGGATTCACATGTTCAGAATCCTTTCTAAGCGCCATTCCCACTTCACTGTCGGTGGAGTCCCATAGGATGAGTGTTGTGATTTCCCCTCCTGAAGAAATGCAGCTGGAAAGTGTGAATGCTTGAAGGGTTTGCTCAAAGGGTCTTACCAACCCACGGAAGGTACCACAGTCCAGGTCCTCCAGAGCAGGGGGCTGCTGGAAGATAAACTCGCTTCTGTCTGAAAGTCGCACACTCTGCAGAAAAGACATCTGCAGAAGTGGTGGCCAAACTTTCCCGAGGGTGATTAGAGATACTCGGCAAACTGGGAACAAGACAATTAGGAAGAGAAAAACACAAAACACACAATAGTCAAACTGCAGGGAATCAAAAGAAAAAGATCTGGAAGTGAGCAGAGGAAGAAAATCAGATATCACAGGGGGGGAAACTACATTACGAAGGCTTTCTGGGGCTGGAGAGATAACTCGGCAGCTAAGAGCACTGGCTGCTCTTGCTGAGGACCCAGGCTCCGCTCCCAGAACATGGTGACTCACAACCATCTGTAACTCCAGTTCTAGTGGATCTGATGCCCTCTTCCAGCTGCCGTAGACCAGAATGCACATGGGGCCTTCTGCATGCACAGGGTTCTCATATGTACACCCAGACAAATGCTCTTATACATAATTATTTTTTAAAGAAGTATTTCTAGATTTCCATGGAAAACATTGTGTCGTGACGATTCTTATTTGTATTTTTGGGGAGTTCATTCAGATTGAACCTAGGGCTTCACAGATGCTATGCGTTACACTTTCAGCCTCAGGATGATATATTTTAAAGTAGAAGGGGCTGAAAATCCCACAAAATTTTTAACCTAAATGTTGTATATGGCCAAAAATATCCTAAGTGTTCCCCAGACAATGAAATGAATTACTCAAAGGTGTCTGGAACAGGAGGGCTCTGAGCTGACCAACAGAGTCATCCACTGACTGAACTGTGACCTAGTGGCATTGTTGGGAGGTGCTAGAGACTAGAAGGCAGGCAGAGGCAGCAACTGAGAGTGTCCCTCTGGGCAGATTTGCTTTGTCCCCAGCCCCCTCTCGGTTCACTCTACTTTCGGACCGCCTGGAGCAAGCAACTGTGCTCTGCAACCCATGTGACATTCATCCTCCCCCCCCCCCCCCCCGCCCCCGCCACGGTCCCAGAGGCAAGGAAACCTGAACTCTCTGAAAGCAGACGGAACCCTGATTTTGTCACATGGATGGCAAAGGACCAGCCCAATCCGTGTCCTCCTTTTTCCAGGCTCACCCCAGTTAAAATTATCACCTCACTGTACAGCCTATCTCCAGATCTTTCCCAGGTTCTGAGATAATAACTCTGCAGCAATTAAGCAACCCTCCTTTCCCACCTCCCTAGCCCTGGTGGCTGCCCGTTCAAACAGATTTGTTCGGCAGCTGAGGACTTGCTTAGACGGCTGTGTAGCGGAATGTGCTGAGTGAGGCATATTCATTGAGTGTTTACATCACACTCCGTTTCCTCGTGGACCTAGATGCTGGGGCTGCATCCTCCATTCGGGGAGCGGAGGATTCAATGGACGAAGAGTGATGAAGATGAATAAATGTGTTTTATTGATCTGAGCACAGCCATGATGAGGACCCCCCCCCCCCCCACACACACCCCCCGTGCTTCAAAACCATGAAAATGGGAAGGCTTTCGCTTTTCGGTCCAAGTAGGAATGTTGATAGAGCATGCAGAGACTGTAAACCACAGCTTCTTCCCCTGGATGCTTACAATTTGAGACTGTGCCCCTAAAAAGGCCTTACAGGGAGACGAGCTAACCCGTGCCCTGCCCCCTCTGTGATGTATATAAGCGTACTGAGTCTCCAGGTTGCATAGTGGGTGCTCTCCATTAGCGCAAGCACAGCCCACATGATCCCAGCTTTTCTGTATGCACCTTTGCCATTTCTTCAGTGCCTTTCATTTCCCTTGCTACTAGGCTGGGCAGTGGTGTCATGTGCCTTTAATCCCAGCCAGCACTCAGGAGGCAGAGGCAGGTGGATTGCTGTGCATTCAAAGCCAGCCTGGTCTACAAGAGCTAGTTCCAGAACAGCTAGGGCTGTTACACAGAGAAACCCTGTCTCGAAAAGACAAAAAAAAAATCCCTTGCTGCCCTCGTCAGCTCCCAGTAAACTACCTTTGCTATTGTGGGGATCACAAGTGTGCAGATGCTGCTTTCAATGCTTCTGATTATAGACCCAGTGACAGCATTGCTAGGTCATACTTTAGTTCAATTTTTAGTTATTCTGAAAGCCCGTTTTGTTTTGATTGTTTGATTATTTCTCAATAAAAGTGGATTTGTGTGTCATTTATAAAATTAAAGATAAGTGGAAAATAAGTCTGGAGAGATGTTCAAAAGAGACCAAGTGATGAAAGCATCCAGTTATCATTGTTGACGGTTTTAAGGTCCACCAATATTCACTAGCCTTGTTTAGGGAACACATGTATCTGCCCACTTAACAGATTTGCCGTAGTGACAACATGTGTTGATTTGGACAATGAAATATGAGCAGAAGTACCCAAGTGTGATTTTTTTTTCTGTTTTCTGGGTAACCAGAAACGTCTCAAGCAGAGGCTGAAGTGGTGACCTGGGTCCCAAAGGACAGTGCAGTCACCTGGGTCCTCCTCCTCCCCTTTTTCTTCTTGGGCTAAGGTACCAGCCTGAGGATGTCACATGTTCAGCATGGGCTCTACCATAGAACCACCCTGTGGCTTTTTATGGGTGAGGCTAGAGAACACAATCAGCCTCGGTGCTTGCAAACAGATTTATTTTTAATATCACAGGATACTCTGTCCTCTCTGCTGTGAGATGTCTCCTGAAGGGGTCTGGAGAGACGCCCAGAAGTTGGGAGCACTTGCTGAATCAAAACCACCTGTGGCTTCAGCTCAGGGGATCTGTCTTGCGTGCTCTCTCTCTCTCTCTCTCTCTCTCTCTCTCTCTCTGCCTGTCTGTCTGTCTGCCTCTCCTCTCTCTCTCTCTAACACACACAGAGAATTAAAGATTTTATATATATGTATATATATACGTATATATATACATATATATATAAAATGTTTTCTTAAATTCCATCCTTGAGGTTGGAATATAGCAATCTGGAAACTCATGGCCTCTTCTACATTTCTCAGCCATCACCACCCACACCACTGCCGCTGCCTCCTCCTCCCCTCCTCCTTTCCTCTTCCCCTCCTCTTCCCTTCCTCCTGCCCCTCTCCTCTTCTCCCTCCTCCTCCCCCTCTTCCTCCTCTTTCTCCTCTTCTCTGTCTTCCTTGCCTCTTCCTTTTAGCTAGGGGACGTATAATGCTGGGAACCAGACCTAAGACCCCATACAAGTTAGGCAGATGATCTACCACTAACTGACATTCTCAGAACCTCAGAGTTTCTGGAGGTTATATGTATTCACTGTCCCTACACCACGCCGTAAGGCCGAGGAATCACATGCCCAACTCATGAACTATTTCGCAAAGTGCAGCGTGGAGTGTGCCTCCATCCACGTCAGAGCTGAGTCTTCCTGCTATGGTGGCGACCTGTTGCTATGGAGAACAGCAAGGGTAGAAAGCAGTCACTGCTTCCTACTGCTGTTGCAATCCAAAGGGGAAAGACCTTCCCAGAGGGACAGAATTGCCCTGCTTTGTTCAAAGTTTTTCCCAGCTAATTTATGGGGAAATGAGCTGGGTCCTGGAATCCACGGGAACAATGGAAATGTTCCAGAAATGTTCCACTCCTTGCTCTCAATGCATTTCAACCTAAAGAGTTTTGACAGAAGATTATGCAAGGAAGGTATGTGGGCAAGCCATGGCAGAAGCACACTGAATCATTACAAGAATTAATCATACCTGGCCAGGAAAAAAAGTCTGATGTTAACTCCCAGGAAGTCGGCTTTAAACCAAGGGCATTGGATTCTGCCAGCACATCGCTCTCTTTCTGGCTGATCTCCACCTGGCTTGAAGTGCTAACATTAACGTTGAGAAACTGATGGCCCAGCTCTCAGACATCATGTCCCCCGGGCTTCTTCAAAACAGGTATTTGCTCTGAGTGTTGATTCTCGAAGCTTAATAAAGCTTTCCCAAGAACATGGTTTTATACACGTCTGAAGTCAGAGATGAGACCTATGAAGGGACTGTCTCCTTTTGATCCATCCTGTGTTTAGTGCTGAGATCCTCTTGATGCACTGGGTTATTGGCGCCCGTCCTTCTGCAAAGACAGGCATTCTGTACAAGACAAGAGCGGTGCCCCAGAAAAGAAGGTTTCAGAATATGAGCTCTGACCTAACAGGTTCCCAGGCATGTCCTCGCATTTCTGGCCTGAGCCTTTTTTCTTTTTCTTTTTTTTCAGTATATGAAACGAGAGCAAAGGCATTGTGGGTTATTTATTATGTGATTTGTTAAGACACCTATCATGACCACATCAGAATAAAATGCAGCTGAAGCTGTGACTGACAAGTAGATCAAAGACACACTTAGCAAGGACAATGAAAGAGAATAGTCACAACTGCGTGGGAGCATCATGCCTATCCGTCCCTTGTAAGTTAGAGTTGGGGACCTGAGGGTGCTACAGGAGTCGTTTTGAAAATATAACTGTTGCTTGAAATTTAAAGCATAATTGGTTATAGTTACACTGAATTTTGGTAAGTTATATAATTATTATGATATATATACATGTGATCCTATACCTCATATATTATGATTTTATAAATTTATTGTTGTTTTATTTTATGTATGGATGTTTTGCCTGCACATGCATGTGCACTATGTGTGCACAGTGCCCACAGAGAACAGAAGAGGGCATCGAATCTCCCAGCAGTGGAGTTACGGATGGTGTGAACCACCGTGGGTGCTGGGAATGGAACCAGGGCCCTCTGGAAGAGCAGCCAGTGATTTTAACTCCTGAGCCACCTCTCCTTCCACTGTCTTCTTAGCCTTCCAAGGTAAAGTCACTGTCACTGAAGCTTGCTGGCATTAAGGAGGAAGATCTTCTCTAGAAGGATCCATTCTTGACCATTTCCACCGAGGAACTATCTATCCTGGGCCTGATGGATGGGTAGAGCAGACTTAGCAAGGACCTTTCTTTACTGAGGACCAAGGAACAACATCTGTTCCTGTGGACATCTTTTCTGATTTGCTGCTGATGGCAGAGGACATTCTTGGTACAACTGTAAAGCTGAGGGGCATGTGTGTGCTTGACACACACGTAGAGATCAGAGGACAACTTGGTGGAATCAGTTTTCCCTTTCTACCATGTGGGGCATCAAAGGCAGATGGCCAGGCTTGGTGGCACTTGCCTTAACCTGATGAGCCATTTTAGATGCCTAGTGTACAGTCTCTATTTTTATTGTGACGTTTGTGAATTTTCTTTCCCTTATTTACATAAAAGCAACTTTGGATCCTCCAACTCTGCTGAACAAAAAAAAAAAAAGAAAAGAAAAAGAAAAAAAGACGATGATGAAACCCGTCT
Source organism: Arvicola amphibius (assembly GCF_903992535.2). Classification (NCBI taxonomy): domain Eukaryota; kingdom Metazoa; phylum Chordata; class Mammalia; order Rodentia; family Cricetidae; genus Arvicola; species Arvicola amphibius. The sequence goes on along the minus strand of NC_052056.1, from coordinate 108,390,538 downwards.
TAACTTCCAGCAAGAAATTGGGAGGAAGTAAAACTTTTAATTATATCCTTAATTTCCAAAGAACGGCTTACTGCACTTAGTCACGCAGACCATGAAAACGCATTGACGAAAATGTAATTCCAAGTATAATCAGGGAGGAACAAATGAAAGGGGGTGGGTTCCACAGCAATTTCCATTTTTTGAGTTTCCAGCTTGAGGGACACTACAGCATCTGCCTCATCCGCAAGCGCAGAGAGCAGCTGTGGCGGCACGGGTGAGGAGGCCTGAGGCTCAGGAGGACTGTCCTCAGGGAAGAGTGCAGGAGAGCCTTCCTCGCTCGGTCTCCCTGGAAACTGTGGCCATGGAGCATGTGTTCCCAGGAAGCAGGTCTGGCCCTGAGCAGCTCCTGGCTGGCCAATACCCTCTTACCAGAGACAAAGGCGTTTCTACAGAGAAAGCAAAAATGGCCGATCACCAGTACAAAGCTTTCCTCAAACTCCGACTTCCTGATGGGCATTTTCTGGAATTCACAGCTAGAGAGCCTAAGAGAACTCCATCCCTAATTGTGGGCGACACGAGGAGGGGCAATCACAGATTCTCTGGCACTTATTGAGTAGAGCCAACCAACAAGGGGTCAGCTGGGAGGCACGAACAAAAAACTTCTACTATGATTGATGTTTTTAAAAATTAAAGCTCTATCTTTGTATCATGTGTGTGGATGCTTTGCTGTATATCATGTGTGTATATTACCTGCAGAAGTCAAAAGAGGCCATTGGAAAAAAAAAAAACCCGGGCGGTGGTGGCGCACGCCTTTAATCCCAGCACTCGGGAGGCAGAGGCAGGCAGATCTCTGTGAGTTCGAGACCAGCTTGGTCTACAAGAGCTACTTCCAGGACAGGCTCTAAAGCTGCAGAGAAACCCTGTCTCGAAAGAACGAAAGAAAAGAAAAGAAAAGAAAAGAAAAGAAAAGAAAAGAAAAGAAAAGAAAAGAAAAGAAGAAGAGGCCATTGGTGTTCACTTTCCACCCTTTATACTTTGACATTTGGGGGGAACCACCACTGAGCTCCCAAATAAATCACACACGGAGGCTTACGAGTGCCTGGCCTTAGCTCGGCTTGTTTATAGCAAACTCTTCTTAACTTAAATTATCCCGACTACCTTTGGCCTCTGGACTTTTTCCTTTCCTTACTTCTGTATATCTTACCTTCACTCTTCCTCTGCTTCTGCCTCGGTGACGGCTTCTGATAACCCCCTCTTCCTGTTTTGTCTAGCTCCTTCTCTTCCTCGTTTCTCCTATGTATTCTCGCTGCCTGCCAGCCCCACCTGTCATTGCTCCTGACTCCCTATTAGCCATTCAGTGCTTTATTAGACCATCAGGTGTTTTAGACAGGCAAAGAATCAGAGCCTCACAGAGTTAAACAAATGCAGCATAAAACAGAAGCAACACACCTTAAAATAATATCCCCCAACACATCGGATCCTCTGGAATTGTAGTTACAGACAGCTATTGGCTACCATGTGGGTTCTGGGAATTGAACATTGGTCTTCTGTAAGAACAAGTGCTTTTAGCCACTGAGACATCTCTCTAGACACACTATGATCAATTTTTTAGTTTGATTTTTTTTTTTAGACAGAGCCTCACTAAGTATCTCTGGCTGACTTGGAGCTCACTATGTAGACCAGGCTGGCTTTTACCTCACAGAGAGCTGTCTGCCTCCTACATGATAGGATTAAAGGTCTATACCACGATGCCTATTTATGATCGTTAATTTTTAAGGGAGGTCATGGGGTGGGAGTGGTGATGGTGCCATTGTATTTTCCTTATTCCTCTTGTCAAAAAAACTTCTAACTATTCCTTAGCCTATTCTTTTTTGAGAAAAGTGGACTCAAATATGAAAGCTTTGTAGACGAATTCAATCCTCTTGAATGAGTTGTGGCTGGGCACCATTTTCAAAATCTCCATGCTAGAATTATTTCAAGCGATTAAGATTTATTCCACTTATCACTTATTTCTTGATGGTTCAAAAACTGTAAAGGTATATATTAAAAACAAGTAAGGTTCCAACATCATTTCCTTGTGGTTACCCTTCTTCCAGCTTCAATCCCAAAGACTATCAGTCGGAGTCAGTGCACGCCTTTGCGGGCTGTTCTGAGTCCAGATGTGCATCTGTTTACCTTGTACTGTCTTTATTTATTTGTCCTGGAAGGGACCAAACCAAGAACGCTCACATCATGCTAAGGCCAAGCTCTGCCACTAAGCGGCACACCCAGTTCCACATACGGTAGGGCTGAAAGTAACAGCAGTTTTAACCTTGACATACATCTTTCCTGGTGTTGACCACATTTAAGGTCAGCAGAGAGTGAGAACTGATGTTTGTGAGTCACAAGAGATAGGATTATCTATCTATATCTCTCTCTCTATCTATCTATCTATCTATCTATCTATCATCTATCTATCTATCTACCATCTATCTATATCTATCTATCTATCTTTTTCCTTTTAGACAGGATTTCCCTGTGTAATCCTGTCTATCCTGGAACTCACTCTGTAGACCAGGCTGGCCTCAAACTTAGAGATCTGCCTGCCTCTGCTTCCTGAGTGCTAGGATTAAAGGTGTGTGCCAACCACCCAGCCTGAGATGGAAATATTTAAATATTGCTTTGAGGGGTAGCTACTTCTCAGTGAGGGAAATAGGAATACAATACTTATTATGTTATAAAAGCTGTCTTTTTTTTTCCAAGACAAAGTTTCTCTGTGTATCCCTGACTGTCCTGGAATGCACTCTGTAGGTCAGGCTGGCCTCGAGCTCAGAAAAGTGCTAGGATTAAAGGTGTGCACCACCAACACCCGGCAAAATCCACGCTTTTAATGAGTGTAGCATAGCAACCTGAGCCTGGGGTTTTCTGTTCATTTCAGGCTCCTTTTTTCCCTCTGGGCTGCTAACTATTTACTGTCAAGGCTCTTTGGGGGAGTAGGGTCCTTCTCGTGTTTGTTTCCCTCTGGCACAGATGAACCAGAGCACAGCAGTCTCTATCCCTACCTCCAGTGGACATCCACCTCCTGCCTGGGATGCTGTAGTCAACTGGTACCCACAGCTCATCATCGGCTCCCATGTTCAGAAAGTGCACTTCAGCCTCATGATGTGAGACAGGACGTGAGCAGGAGCTAACTCATGCAACCTCTATTGATTTTTCACATCTTCTCACTTCTGTTTTTTCCCCTGGAGAAACAGGCACAAAACTAGCTAGCAGCCCTTGAAACCTGGCTGAACATTTGAATGTACTGCATTCTTAAAAATAGAAGAGAAGTTTGGTGTTGTTTTTGCTGTGTTGTGTTGTTTTGTTTGTTTGCTTACATGGGGCATCAAAAAATATCCCAGAGAAGCAAATTATACTCCCGTCGGCTCGGGAAGTACTCAGCCCGTCCAGGTCTCTAGGCTATGACACATACTGAGAAAGGATCTTTCCTGATGCTAAGAAGATTAACTGACAGTTCAGAAAACAGGGAATATCCAGTGCTTTTCTAATTTCCTGCTTAGAATGATAATTGATGGAGGGAGGAAAAAGAAAAGAAAGGAAAAACTCTATGTTTGCCCCCAGAGTGATGAGAAAAATTGACACATTTATGAAGCATCAAGAAAAAAATACCCACTCATTCTCCAAGGCAACTGTGCATTTTCTATATTGCTGAAATGCCGTGCTAGGTGGAACTCGTGAGGAATACACTAGGAAGGACAGAGACTTCCAGGCTATGAGGGCGTCCGTGGACCAGTGACTCCCTAAAATGAGAGCTGATGTTTTTGTATCTGAAATTGACATTGTTAGAAGCATCGTCATCACGGCTGAGGAAAACTGTCTCCCAGAATCCCCATTGAGCAGTTAAGACAGACGCTTAACTGATTTTCTGACCCCAGACATCTACATGTCTTCTTACCGAAAGTGAAAATCCACTAAACGAAATATTCCTCGCGCAGCCCCTTGGAGGACAGCCTTGGTGTGGGCCGGTTCTTCCTGGGAGCTTATGTAAAAATGGAGAGCACAGACCCAGCCCGCTAGCTCTTGGAGACCGTAGAGAGAACTCCGAAACTCTCCTGAGTTCCAAGGATTCGGTAGCGCGTCTTCTAACCTCTAACGGTGAAAACTCCGGGGGGTTCTGACATTGCACTAGAGGTCTGAGTCAAGGCTTCAGCGTGTGTAACCTTGAACGCGTTGCTTTTCTGAATTTGAGTTTTCTGTGACTAGCTTCCACAGGATGTGTGTGTGCTGTAGAATCCAATAGTGGCAGGCGCTAATGACCTGAGGCTTGCCACCCAGTGAGTGAAGAATACTTGTGACTTCCTCTGTGTGGGGGGGTAGGGCTGCTGTGATGAACTACCACAGAGTGAGACAGTTTTCTCTTCTTCACTGCAGAAGCTGGGAGCCAAAGCTCCTAGCGGAGCAGGCTTGCTCCTGAGGGGTCTATCCTTGGCTTGCAGGTGGCTGCTTCCTGACTGTCCTCAGGTGACTGTTCCTCTGATCAAGGTCACCCTGTCTTATTACTATTATGAGGATGCAGTTCTATTGGATAAGAACCTCATCCTGTGATCCCATTTAGCCTTAACTATCCAGTTAAAGACCATGTTTCCCTTACCAATCTGTAAGTTAGCTAGCAACATAGATAATAGATATTCACATATTCATGTAAAGAGATTAGTTGGAATTACCCTACATGGGGGACCATCTTCATTCCAGAAGCCATAGGTTGCTAAATAAAAAGCCCAGGGCCAGTATTGGTCAGAGGCGTCCTAGAGACCACCAAAACAATCAGGCTCTTGCTACTGCTCATGGTTGGTAGGTATTGGATCCCAGGCTGCTGGGTTCCTCCGCTGCTGATGCAATAAACCAAATCAAACCGAATTAATAAATCCAGATTTAATAAACAGGACTGTGCAAAGCAGAGCACCCTCGGGTGGCTCTCAGGAAAGCAGGAGACAGAAGACAGAAGGCAGGAAAGCACAGGCGGCAGATCTATGGGTCAGGTGTTAAATAGCCATAGGCATGGTCCCGGGCATCTCAGGGGGGAGGAGCTGCCAATAGTGGGATTTCTGGAATGCTCCCCCCCCGCCCCCCGCCACCCTGAGCTAGAAATTCCAAACAATGGTTACCTGCTAGAACTCAATGGTAAAGCTAAGAACCACACATAGCTGTCTCAAGCCATGGGAAATCAAGTTGGTACTGGCCAGGAAACTTCCTCCTACAGGCTGACCCTAGCAGCACTGTAAGGGGCTATGCAGGCCACTGGGGAAGAGTCTCACACAGCTGTGAACCGTGGGAGCTACCATAATAACCAGTATGGCAAGATATGTCCATGGGTGTGATAGTGGCAGTAGGTTATGGGAGTAACCAGTCACTTTCTGATTGGATTTAAGGTTCGCTACACAGGGAGAAACTCATGCCTGGTGCTGTAAATCTGAAGCCATGGGGAAAGGTGCCTGACCTTAAACTGGATGGAATGAGCACAATCCGTGGAACCCATAAGGTGAGAGGAGAGAACTGACTTCTGTAAGTTGTCCTCTGATCCCTACACACCTGCTGTAGAGCCCCTTTCCAGCAAATGAGTAAATAAAACCCAAATATCAAAGGCTGGCTGGTAGTTCAAATGGTAGCTCGGAAAAGAAAAAGGTCCACTCTAAGTGCCCCAGGGCTTTTGGGCATCTAGTCGATAGCCAGTTCCATAAAGTAGTCAGTAAGTCGGGCTCCTTCCCACGCTACCATCCCTGGGATATGCACCTCATGCTCCTGGTCCAGGCGGGCTGAGTCTCGGGCTACAAGATGGAAGGCAGGACAGAAGAGCTCATGCTCCAGGAAGCAGTTCCCTGAGGAAGGCCCTGATGGCAGCGATTCTAGGTTTGTGTCTTTAGCCAGATCCCAGGTACCAGGCCACACCTCCTGGGGGAAGCTGGGATAGTCTGAACTCATCAGAGCAAAGCTAAGAACAGGACTGTGAGGTGTCCAGAGTTCAGTTATGGTATGGGAATAAAAGCCAAAAGGAGCCCCTTTAGCTGATGGCTTTGCGCTGAGTCGGCTGAGAGAAAAGGGTGCCACCACACACGCCTTTCCTGTGTGGGAATTAGCCACCAGGCTTCCGCTGCACTGAACTTGCAAAATCAACCAAGAGACAACAAGAACTTCACGCTATCCCACCTTCCTCTCTCTGTCAGGACCCCGAGGGCAGACCAGTGCAGGTGCCCGAATACTGACGTGCTGTCTCCCCCAGACAGCAGGAAGTAAATTTAAGAACGTGACACCCATATTCCCAAGAGGTGGGGTGGGTGGGTTTTGGTCATTCTTTGGCTTATGATTATTTGTCATTGTTTAGGGGGATTGGTTAGAAGTTGTTACTGGTAATGGTCAGGAAAAAAAAGCTGAATAAAGGAGATTAGACTCAGGGTTCTTGTTCTGAAAAGAAAGAAAGGGAATAGAGATATAATAGATAAAAAGGTAGATTATTGAATCTACTCTGAAAAGAAAAATAGGAGGATAAGATAAAAAGGGAAACTATTGAATCTGCTTTTTAAAAAAGCAACTACTAGTTTTAAATATTTTACATTGGATTGGACTTTTGTATCAATATACAAATTTTGTATATTGATACAAATTTGAGATTAATTTAGTTAGAACACACTGTATATACATTTCTACTCTTGTTCAGGGTATTGTACTCATACAGCTCATTTAACAATGCAATGCAAATTTCTAGTTCTTGAAAGTTTTTATTACCAACTATTTAGGATAATAAGGAAATGCAGGTTAGAAATTAGTCACCTATTACAATCGAACTTGTAGTCATATTAGGTAAGTTTAAAAGGTCAAACAGATATATTTTTAGATTAAACAGGTCATCTTCAAACACTTCAGCGATCTACAGACCATGGCACTTAAGGTGGTTTAATAACATAGGTTCTCTTTTTACGGCAATGAGACGGGTCTCTTCCTGGAAGCACCAATCTACTGCAAAGAAGATAATGGACATCAAAGAATCCCCACATGGAGTTTACTTTCTTTACTGCAAAAGTAAGTCGCTGGGAAAGAAAGCGCTCTTGCCTCTGTTGCTGGTGGTTTGCTGTCCAAACTGGACAAGCAAGACACAAAAGAGAGTGACTACCCTACCTTGCCAAGACAAGGTGGAACAGACATTCAAAAATTCTGTTCATAAAAAAGTCTGTTGAATATTCTAGGCCTTTAGGCCGAAGATGGATGCCCCAACATTGCAGATGAACCTTGGGTGACTGTCCAAGCAACCAGCTTTTTTTTTTTTTTTAAGTTGCTTGCATGTACTTCCTGATTACTCAGTTAATATGATTTTCTTCTCGGGTCTCTGAGGGAGTCGAATATTTGATAGTTATAGTTTTCCTTGTTATAGTTTTCCTTGTTTACCAGATGCAGAAAAGAAACTCACCAAAGAGATGTAAATTGTATAAGGCTGAGAGATATCAAAAGTTAGTTTTGGATGGTAATGCAAGTTATGATAGAAAGTAAACTAGGTACAGGACTTTGGACTCACAAAGATAGGATAGAGATGGAGTTTTTTTCTCTGAATTTGTCAAATGCAAATGGGCTAGACATTATTGATATACTTACTGCCTGTATATATTATATATATATTAATCATGCTTATTGTATGTAGTTTTTCCTATAGTTATAGCATTCTTTTTTATTTTAGACAAAAAAGGGAAATGTAGTGATATTTTGTTTGTGTTTTAATAAATATAGCTTGTCTGAAAAACAGAATGCAGAGCTAAAACACTAGGGACCAGGCGGTGGTGGCTCACACCTTTAATCCCAGCACTAGGGAGGTGGAGACAGAAAGGGATATGGCTGGATGAAGAGAGGAATATAAGGAGGGAGGAGACAGGATCTCACTGCAGCCTGAGGTTTGGTGGAAAGAGATGCAGTCTGAGCACAGGATTTTCCTTTTGCTCTGAGCACTGGTAGAAGTTTAAAAAAAAATGCTCTAACGGCTGATTCACTGTTTCTCTGATCTTCAGCATTAACCCCTATATCTGACGCTGGGATTTTATTATGAATACCAATTAGAATCCTTGATACACACATCAATCATCAATTAAGAAAAAGTCCCACAGATTTGCCTACAGGCCAGTCCGACTGAAGCATTCTCTCAGCTGAAGTCCCACTTCCTCAATGAGCCTAGCTGTGTCAGACGGGCAAAAACTAACCAGCACACTAAGGAAGAAGGGGGAAACATTTCACACCATCCTTAGAAATGACAGAATATTAAATCGACGAAAGATACAATATATTTTTGGAAACAGCAAGGAGTCTAGACTACAGTAAGAACAGGGTCAAGCTGGGCAATAGTGATGCACGCCTTTAATCCTAGCACTCAGGAGGCAGAGGCAGAAGCTGATGGATTGAGGACAGCCTGGTCTACAAAGTAAGTTCCAGGACAGCCAGGGCTACACAGAGAAGCCCTGTCTCAAAAACCAAAAATAAAAGACAACAACAAAAAGAATAGGGTCACATGGTTGGTCAAGCCAGAAGATACTGGATAAATAGATGTTGAAGCAATGTGAATTTGATATTATCCTACAGGCTAGTTTTACTATTCAAGGTCTTACAGAGGAAACAGGTACACCTTTTGGTGTAGCCTTGACTGTCCTGGAACTCACTCTGTAGACCAGGCTGGTCTTGAACGCCGGGATTAAAGCTATGCACCACCACCGCTGCCAACATGTGTGCTCTCTTAAAATGAATAGAATGAGTTTAACAAAGGGTTGTTTTAAGCAAGAAGAGCGATGGATTGAAGAGCCTGTGGTCAGGACTGAGAGGCAGAACATGGGATGGTGAGGTGTCCTGGGCCAGCAACTGCTGCGTGCCATCATCCCTGGGCAGCAGATTTACCAGGCCTAGTACAAAAGGGAAATGTGGACTCTTTGTTAAGAAACTAATGCAGACACAAGAGAACAGGAGGCAGAGCATTAAAGCAAGCTCAGAGCCCTTCTGAGCAGTGGGCGTGGGGACGGGAGACATCGACCTTCGTGTGGGCTACACACCCACGGAACTGGCATTGCCTGGTAAAGCAGAAACTACTGGAGAATAGTTCCAAGCACCCCCCTCCCCCCGCCTTCTGCCTCCCACGGCCTGCATGGAGTAATACAGTCTAGGCCTCCGACTGAGGCTGTGCACATGGTCAGCCGTGGGTGGGAAAGTGGACAAGGAGTTTGGAGGAGCAAACTGAATATGTTGCTCGGCCGCAGCCCAGGGCAGGCCCATTTGATTTTTATGGAGAGCACTTTGGCAGCAAGGAGGATAATCGATTGACGAGCCTGCAGGCAAAGGACCAATTAGGAGGGCATCATGACAGTTCTATAGTTGCTTGCTTTTTTTTTCTCCCAGCACAACTGACAGTAAGAAATAGATTCTATATTTATGTTGGAGACCAGTAGTATATCCATGCTTGTAGAGGAACTCAAAGTACACAAAAAATGGTGCCCTCTCCAGATGAAATAATACAGTCTTACTAGAAGCAAAATGCTTGATTTTATTCTAAAATGCTTGTGCCAAATCAGAGACATTGATTCACTGGATTGCAGCTTCTGGTTACAAACAAACAAACAAACAAACAACTCACAAAACCTGCTCTCCATTTGTAAGTTCCCAAATAGCTTTTTAGAAGGCCTTCAGTGTTGGCTGTCCATTCCCACACTCCCCTTCTACCTGCTCCCCAACCCCATTTACCCCTCCCTCCTCTATTTTCCCATAACCCCCCCCCTTCATACCACCCTTTCCTCCATTCCCCTATCCATGGTTACTTATGACTTTCCTGCCTTCTGTGGCACACCAATTTAAATACCCAGATGAAGTGTCAGAACCAGGGCCCACGTACGAGAGAACGTGCCGTGTTGCTCTTTCCGGGGCAGGGTTACCTTGCTCAGAATGACTATGTCTCTTCTGCTATATGATATCCCATTGTGTAGTATCCAATGTGACACATTCTTGCCATCCACTCATGGGCTGGTGGGCATCAAGGCTGTTTCCAATGACTGTCTATTGTGGATGGCTACGAATGAGCAAGCATCTCTGGAGTAGGATAGAGAGTCCTTTGGGAGTCCGCTGTGGCGTACCATAGCTGGATCACGTGGGAGATCCATTTCTAGCTTTTGGAGGCACCTCTAGACTGACTTCTACAGTGGCACCACAGTTTGTACTCTCATTGACCGTAGTGACATTTTGTTTCTTTAATCTTTGCCATCTGACTGAGGTACGATGAAATCACAACGTTGATCGAATTTACTAAAGGGTGGTAACCACTCTTTTTCCAGTACATGGGGATTAATACACAGCCCCACAACTCATAAATGTACAGAGAATGAGACTGAGGTGTGCTCGGCTCCAAGCCCATCCCTCCCCTGAAGAGTCAAGGATCATCCCGGAAGATGAGCGGAAAGGCCGTTCAAGCCCGAGGCCGTGGAGACCCTCAGTGAAAGAGGATTGGCTGGATGGCTGGATGGGTTAGGGCCATTGCACACATGAGTTCAAAGCAGCTGTGACTGCATGCACAAGGCCTGGACAAGCTCAGGCTGACCCAAATCCCAGCAGGGCTGGGGAGGGGCTCATGAAGTCCCACCCCTAGCCAAGGAACCCACAGCAAGTGACGGCTGCGCTGCGCAGGGAGGGGAAGTCAGATTTCTGCAGGGATATGGTCTGCGGTCTGCAGGAGAGACTCCAACAGATGGCCCCACAGCCTTGCATATACAGGCAGCACTAAGCCAACTCAGTGAATCTGAAAACAAACCCCGTGAAACTGGAAGGGGAAAAGGATGGAGCTGTAGGGGAAGATCAGAAGGGAAAGAAACAAGGAGTGGGGGGATTTAGTCAGAACTCATTAACATCTATGAATTTCTCAAACAATAATTTTTTTTAAAAAAAAAAAAAGTTGGTCAGTCATAGTGGCACACGCTTTAATCCCAGCACTCAGGAGGCAAAGGCAGACAAATCTCAGCAACTTTTGAGGCAAGTTTGAAGCTAGCCTGGTCTACATAATGAGTTCTAGGACAGCCAACTCTATATTGTGAGACTCTGTCTTAAAACAAAAATAAAAACACAACAAATGTTGGTCTCTGTTGAAATGGGGTAGCCAGAGCGGTGCCATCCTGTCCCCCCAATGCTCTTGTGTTAACCTGGGACTGTACAACCTCACACACTGAGCTGAGCTGGTTCTATAACGGTCAGAAGATGGGGGTGGTCTCTTGGATTATCTGGGTGGATCCTGCATAATCAGGAGGGTTCCTGGAAGTGAAGGAGAAAGCAGGAGAATCGGTATCAGATGTGACGGAGAAAGTGGAGTCCAAGTGATCGCTAGCGCTTGATTACAGAGAAAAAGGCAGTAGCTGAGGACAGCGGCCGACTTCGAGAAGGTGTGGAGTTCGGGAAACAAATTCTGTCCTAAGTGACTCAAGAGAAGCACAGTATTGTCCACATTTCAGTTTCATCCCGTGACCCATAGGACTTCTGACCCCTAAAACACGGAGATAACCAGTGCGTGTTGATAAGCCACCGACTTCGTTGGCGTTTGGGGATTTTTGATTAACAAACACAGCGTGCTTTTTTAGTGTAGCATTCCATTTGATAATCTGGCATTCTGTGTTCCAGCATCCTCACTGCCTTAGAAACACCTCACCCGACTTCCCAGACCTCCCAGGTAAATGCTGCTGAGGCAGATGAAGGTCCCCTCATGAGCGCACGGCTTCCCGGACATTTTCGGGCTCTGCATCCCCCGCATCGCTTCCACTGCAGCCCCCCCCCCCCTCCCGCCAAGCGTTTGGGTCTATTTTTCAATGCCTGGCTTTAAAGGCATTTTAAAGGTAACTTTTGAGGGTGGTAGGCTCCCGAGGCAGCAGTCCTTCTCCATCACCCATTGAATTTGGCAAACCATTCTTTTGCTGAGCACAGGAACCACTCGCCCCGCACGTTAAAAGCATAGCTGTATTTGGAACCTCAGGCGAAGCCTTACGAAACCTGTTCAGATGGTTCTGTTCCAGTGGTGTTTTATATTCCAGGCCAGTAGCAACAGGCAGGTGAAGCTGCTGGCAGACACTATCTGCGCATACGACCTGCCTAAATTCCTAATTACAGTGTCCCATTGGGCTTGGGGGGTGGGAGGTTGGAAACCGGTCCAAAGGTTCTAACCCCTCAGGGCAGAGAGAAGCTTCGGTTGAGAGACTTTCGCTCACTGAGTCACAGGGCATGGAATTTGCTCTGAGAGTTAAACGTGCGTACAGGAGGCTAGCAGGCCTGTTTTAATTAGACTTTAGACAGCCCACGGGCAGAAAGGGGAGCTAGATGAACGCTACCTGAGCTTCACTGGGATGGTCCTTCCCCAGGCGAGTCCTCTCTGATGACTGATACCCTATCTGCTCACACCTGCCTCTGTGGCTAAGCCCAGGCATGGGCAGAGCTGAGCTCAGCGTACATGCTATGCTACCATTCAGCTAATGACCGTTGAGCAGCTTCCTTTTCCCCTTTGGGGCCTAGGGATGCCAGATTTAACAAATGAAACCTCTCATGGGGCATACACTAAAAAATTACGCTGTCTTTCTAGAAATTTAAACATACCTGGGCATCATGTGCTTCGTCTGGTGTTTTCTAGTCTAGCATCTGGAGCCTGATGCTGACAATGTGCCCAGAAAGACCCCTTTCCTGCTAATTCTTGGCCAGGCTGTTGGGTGACAGTGAGTCCTAGCTGGGCACCCTGGTTCCAGTCCCCTCTCCCTCTTCCTTTTCCTCCGTAGGGTTTTCAGGGATACTGGAAAATAGCAAGCTGACTCTGCACTTTAAATGCTTCTCTCCCACGGGGCAATTCCATTAAAACCTCAGACGGGCATGAGCTTCAAGACCCTGGTCCCAACCCTTTCTACCCTGTATCTCCAGCTCCGGTGGCCCTCAGACCATCTGTGTCTATGAGCAAGCCCGCTAGGCCTCTGCCTTTCTCTGCTGCCTCCTTGGTCCTCCCGGCTTCTAAGGATGCTTTTCTATGCAGTATTCGGTGGAGGGTCTGGAAGAAGGGCTATCTACAGGCCTTACCCAGATTACAGAACAGGCTTTTCCCCCAGTTTGTTGGTATCTGTGGCAGACGAAGAGTAGAGTAAGTCTCCCCCATCCCTCGCCTTGCCCTGTCTCACTTACTTACTTATTTATTTATTTATTTAGGCAGTGCTAATAATGGAACCCCAGGCCTCACACACTTGCCAGGCAAGCCCTCTAAATAAGCCACCCCCTCACCAAAACCACCCCACCCTGCACCCCTCTTCTTGTTCTCATTTTGCTGTACTGGCTGCTAAGAAGCAGTTTGTGCCAGAGGTGACTGCATGCTTCAAAGTCCCCCTAGTCATTGGAAGCCATTACCCTTCAACAAAAACCACTTGGCAGTCATAAAGCCAAATTATTTGAGATCATACAAAGCCCTTTGCCACTCCAATTAGGGGAGCACTGGATGGGGAGGTGCCTGTTTGTATCCTCAGTGACTTCACCCCTGCTCGGATGGGAGCCAGCAGAGGGTGCTCACTCAACTAAGGAAGGAAGCCAAGGCTCCTTCTCTGAGGCAGCTTTCACGGTGGAACTCAGGCAGCCGTCTGATGAGAAAATACGATCAGGCTAAAAACTGAAACTCAGTCTAACCACGAGGGAGAATCAAGGAAAGGCGAGCCAAGGGGCGTTCTACGAGATTCCTGACGCACGGCTGTCAAGACTGTCAAGGGAAGAGAGCACCTGCCAGATGGAGGTGGGCACTTGACACGGCTTGATGCCTCGACGCCGTGTGAACGAGGACAGGAGCAGAACACAGGCACTGATGGGAACACTAGACTTCAGCTGTTTTTGACAAGGGTCACACGGTCTAGAAAGATGTCCATGTCAGGTGGCCCTGCGGGGCCGATGGAAACTATACATTATACGGCAGCCTCACTCCAAATGGAAAACTATCTCACAATGAATTTTTTATTCAAAGAAGAAATGTATTTCTTCTTTATTATGCCTTGCTTGGACACCAACCCAGTGCTTAGAGCATACGAGGCAAGCACTCTACCAACGAGCGAGGCCCCCAGTCCAAGAAATACATTTTAAAATAAGGGTAAGCAGCTGGGGAGATGGCTCAGTGGATAGAGCGCTGGCTGGGAAAACACGAGGACCTGAGTTCAGATCCCCAGAGCCCATGAGGAAGCTGGGCAGGTGTGTGGTCACCTGTCATCCCAGAGCCTGAGAGGCGGAGACAGGAGATCCATGTGGTGTGCTGGCTAGCTAGACTAACTAGGAAGCACAAGGTCTCTGCTGGTTCAGTGCGAGGCCCTACCTCAAGAAATAAAGCGCTAAGTAATTTAGAAAATTCCAGATGTTGACTTCAGTCTCCATATTCATATGTACCCATGTACGTGTGCACCTCCCACACACATACATGTGGCGAACTCACATACATTCAAACTCTCTCTTACACACACACACACAAGCACACACACACCACCGCATACATGCCAAATAAATAAATAAAGTAGGATAAAAAGAAATACCTAAATAGATTTATTTTAAAAGTAGAGAATCTTGTTTTTGACAATAATGAAATAGAAAACAAAATGTCGAATTGCATAGATGCAGGAACACCTCAATCTGTAAGAGCCCACATCAGGGCTGGACCAACGGCGACCACCATGGGGCTCCTCCCGCCTGACTTAGCTGATGCACAGCATGGCTTTGCTCACTGGGTGGTGGGGATTATAAAGTCAGCTGTTGGGGAAGAGGAGCAAGCTCTTCAGGACAGAATGTGAAAGACTGAAGTGTGCACTCCAGCCATTCGGTCTGGAGCTGCCCATGCTGCCCACAATGGGAAAACAGTCCACCCAAATTGGTCATGAAACTTTAGCCTTACTACACACATTTTTCCATATTGGTGCTTGAATTTTTTCCATCTTGGTGTATTTTCTGAGTTCCTTGGAACCATTGGTTATTTAGGACTATATTGTTTAGTTCATGCACATTTTAAAATTACCCAGATGTCTTCTGTGACTGCTATTCCTAATTTCACTCCATTGTGGTTGGACAGAATGCTTTATTATAAGATGTTGATTATCTAAAGCTCGCTGAAACTTGTTTTGTGAACTAATATAGTTTATCCTAAACACCCGAAAGAATGCTGATCCTATGTCTAGTATTCCAGTCATTATTAGTAATAAATACTATCCATTAGTATTGTAAGTGGTTTTTCTTAGTCTCCAACCACTATTTTCTAATATTATTATCATTATTATTATAATTTGTTTTTTTTTTTTCAAGACAGGGTTTCTTTGTGTGGCCCCAGCTGTCCTGGTACTTGCTCTGTAGACCAGACTGGCCTTGAACTCACAGAGCTCCGCCTGCCTCTGCCTCCAGCTTGCTGGGATTAAAGGTGTGCCTCAACACTGCCCGGCTCGCATCAACTGTCATTTAGCTGACTAGCTCTCCCCTCAATTTTGCCAATTTTTCATGCGCATATCCTGAGGCTCTTGTCCATTAAGAGCACGGAGGTTTAGAATTATAGTGTTTCCCCTCTACACACACACTGGGCTACAGATTGGATTAATCCCATTTCCTACTCTTCTGTCCGTTTTACTACTCAGTGTCTTTGGAAGAATTTATCCAGATCATTATGTGAGCTGTGAAGTTTATTGGCATAAGGTTCTTCCTAGCCTTTGTTGATGTCTTCTTTCTGATACGGGGCTGGTGACAGTGCTCACTGATCCCCGATGTCACTGTGTGCTAGCTTCTCATTCCTCTGTTAAATAAAACAGTCAGAGACCTGCCAGTCTTACTGTTTTCAAAGAGTACGGAGCATTTCAGCTTTTGTTCCCACTTTGCCATTCGTTTGCTTTCTCAGACAGGCAGATCTCTGTGGGTTACAGGACATCTAGGGCTACATAGAGAGACACGTCTCAAAAAGAAAAGGATAGAAAGAGAGAAGGAAAGAAAGAAAGGAAGAAGGGAAAAATAAAATAAGAAAAAAGAAAGAAAAGAAATGCACAACTTAAGTTCTGATAATATATACTAGCTATTTTTTATTGGATGTCATTATTATTTAATTAAAATACATTCTTCTGTGATTTTTCTTTTGCTCATGAGTTCTTTATAAGAATGTTACTAATGCAGTCCTCACAAGTCAATGAGCAGGGGAGTGACCCACCAGCCAGCTGGATCCTGTCCCCTCA